>NC_071469.1:77808932-78126432 GCF_028500815.1 Rissa tridactyla | reverse complement strand
ATCAAAAAGATAAATAAGGTACAAACTAAAACATAAATATTTTGCAGCGAGACAAAGATGCGGGTTATGTAGGGGAAACACACACAAAATGGGTCTGAGCTAACACTGGGTTTAGACAACTTCCACCATATGGGTTTCAGTAATTATTTCGGAATTGCATCTGCATAAGTGATATTTCACAAGGCCCTCCACACTTCGGGCTCACCTTTGGAAGAAACACAAGTGTCTGCATTCTGAACCGACAGACTGCAGTTATCGCACAAAAAGGCCTAATTGTGTAACAAACTAAAAGGAGCCTAACTAAGCAATTATTTCTCTTAAGCATCCCTGTCCTTCAGATCCTACTAAAGAAAGCGATCATAATTTCTCTCATTTCGTGGGCCCAGTAACAATTACGTGGATGATCATAATGCTGCAGCAGGAATTTACCAAAATCCATTATTGACGTGAAAAAGCACTGGTTCTGACAAGCCTTTATATGGAAGGGCAGCAAATATTTTTCTCTTCCTCAAAATCTAGCTGACTTATTTCTCAGATATAACTTTTGCTTTGGAAAATTATGCTCCGAGAATATTCTTTCACAATTGGGAATGCAATTCCAACCAACACAAAAAAAAAATTCTAAAACGTCATGAAAGTGGCTGGAGTTATTAACAAAAGGAAATAATCCCACAATCTCCTGCCCACTTCCTACCAGTAATTAGTTACTTGTTGAATATAATTTACGCTGCAAGTAATTTCTGCTATTAATCTGAGAAGCTGTTCCAGTTAATCCAATATGAACTTTATCAAATGTGCACATGCACAGGATTTTACAAGGGTAAACTTACTTATCCATTTACTGGACTAAAAATACATTTTAAGTGGAAAGTCTTCCTGCTAAGAGTGAACTGCACGAGCTTTGAACTTTTAAAAAAAGAAAGAACAGTTTAAAAAAAAATAAAAATAAAAATTACATGCTGTTGCAGTCTGAGGAACTTTTTTCCTATCGATCTTTAGATCTGAAAGCCTAGCAGAAAGTTTTAACAATCCAGAATTCAAATCAGATGCAAGAAATTTTCCCGGGGCCACTCTGTTCATTCGCTCAAAACACTGCCCAGCAGAACCTTACTGCAAGTGCCTGAAGGAGCAGCGATGCTACGTTTGCCTAAACCCTGCGCAAACTGTAGATGAATTAGCAAACCTGAATTCACAGGATGAAAGGAGAAGAAAGGAGCGCTTGGCATTTCGAGGTTTTGTTTTGCAATTTCAAGGCATATAATGCAAACTCGTCCCCGCCGCAGCTCACCCACCCTGTCTTGCTCAAGTGTGAGGCTGCTGCCAGGGCTGGGGACCCCGGAAAGGCGGAGGGTAGCTCTATGCTAATATTATTACAGCGTTCTGAATCCTGAAACACCATTACAAAACACACCCTCCAGGCAACTTACTCCAAACTTATCGTCTAACCATGTAAACCAGACATAACCTAAAACCATTACCAGAGAAGGGCGGGGGAGGCTCCTACAGATTTTATAGTAAAACACACCGCTTTTCCTGGGAAACCGGGCGGTATTTTTTTAAAATAATAAGCTTCGTTATTTACTTATTTAACTTACGATAGCCATGCAAACTAAACAAAAGCTTCACTTCCATGCCATAATTTCAGGCAAAATCCAGTTTACTTCAAGTACATCCTTTAGCAACAGGCAGGAAAGCTGCTCAGTTAACATTCCTTTCTCACACTCCCACTGTCTTTCATTTGAAAACGATGTGCAAAATCAGATCAAAAGACTAAAACAAGAAGAAAACGGCTACTTCTAAAAAAGATACTCGGAGGCGTTTTGATCTGTTCCATCTACTAAAAACAAAAAAAAGATAGCTAACGTCAAAAGATGCAATCATACAAAGAGAAGATGTGAAAAAGCCCTCTCTGCTTTCCCAGCAAGATAATTTCCATCTCAGCTTTCCCTTTCTCTGCTCACTTTTAAGAAGTTCCAAATTCTTTCACAGGAGGCCGATGAAAGGCAAATAAAACCCTAACGTTTTCCCCAACTCCTGCTCCAAACTTCAAGAGGAAGTAGAAATAATATCGGAACAAAAATAAATACTTTTACGGAGATGAGAAAGGGGATTATGCTGAGCAAACGGCAAAACTCGAGTGCACTCAAAGCGCACAAAACTCGGCTAAAAAACAGAAGTCGCCTCCCAGGAGCCAAGTGAACTTTTAAGAAGTGTTTCGGCAGAGACAGGCGAAGAAAGCGCTTAGATATTTGCTGGCTCACGAAGAGGGAGTCACAGGGATTTGGGGAACCGGGTAAGCGCTCGCAGAGGCAGGACAACATCCCGCAAACTTTCCGACTTGATTTATCGTTCGGAGCCCGGGTCCCTCTCCCCGCGCAGCCGAGGGGCGCCGGCACCGCCGCTCCCGGGGCTGCCGGCGCGACGCCCCGGTCCGGAGGGCGGTTCGGCGGGCCCAGGGCGCCCAGCACCGCCGGAGCGCGGAGCGGCCGCGGGAGCGGAGGGCCCGGGGCCAGCGCTTCCTCGGGAAGTTGCCGGGGGAAGTCCGAGGTGCTTCCGACCGGCTGGGCCGGGCGGCGAAGGGGGCACCGCCGCGTCCCGGCCCTCCCTTACCTGCCCGCCTGAAGCGCTTCAGCCCCGCGGCGCCCTCCGCGCCCGGCGGGGCCCCTCGCAGCCCCCCGGCGCTCGCCCTCCTCATGGCCGCGGGGGGGGGTGGGGGGTGTCCGGCCGGCGGGCGCAGGGGGGAGACGCTGCCGCCGGGCCGGGGGGCCCCGCCGGCCCCCGCCTTCCCGGCCGCGGCTCTCGCCGACCACTTGTCGCCCCACGTCCCGGTACAGGTACGGGCAGAGGCACGTACCCTCTGCCCGGCTGCGCCGAACTCTTCTGAAATCCCCCTTCTCCCAGAGGGGGAGGGAAAAGAGGGGAAGGAAGGGGGGAGAAAAAAAAAAGAAGGGGGAAAAAAAAACCAAAGAAAAGATACTTCACACGCTCCCTCTCCAAATCCTGGCGGACACAAAGCCAGCGTTTATTCCTCGCTCACCGACTTGAGGTGTGGGGCGGGGGGGGGAGACGGAGAAAAAAGAATAAAAATCAACCTTAGGGAGAGAAAAGAAGCCCCCGCGCTGCCCGGAGCTTCCGCGTCGGCGGCCGCGGAGCCCCGCTCTCCGGCGCGGCGGCTGCGCGGAGCCCGGCGCGGCGGCAGCTCCGGGACGGGGCGATCGCCCCCGCGGCCCGGCCCGGCGGCGGCAACTTTTCCGCCTCCAGGAAGCTTTCGGTGCAGGCGGAGGCCGGGGCTGCACGGCGGCGGGGCAGCGTCCCCCGCTCGGGGGGACTGGGGGGGAGCGGGAGCGCTGGGGTCCGCGGGGGTGTTGCGGAGGGGGGTGTTGGGGGGGGGCGAGAAAGTGGGTGCCCGGGGGGGGTTTTCCGCCCCTTTCAGGGGGACGGCGCGGGCAGCGTGTGTGGCCGGACGGGGCATCCGTCCCGCGGGGCTGGAGGATCAGCCGCTCCGCGGCAGCCCCACTTTGTTCCCCCGCTCCGCGGGGCGCGGAGAAAGGCGCGGATCTATCTCCCGCGGGCTCAGGATGCCAGACCGCCCCGCGGGGGGAGGGCGGAGGGAAAACATCAAAAAACGGAAAGAGTTTGGAGTTTCGTTAAGAAACAGGCGAAACAAAACGCTGAGTTAAAAAAAAAAAAAAAAAATAAAAGCCAAGAACTTGGACCAAAAGCCCAGAAGGAACCCCTCCGCACGTAACTCCGGGAGAGCCTGCTGTCCCGCTCCGCTGCCCGGCGCGGTCCCGTCTCCCCGCAAGGTAAGTTTATCTATTTTGTGTGTGTTTGTGTTAAAATGTGTGCGAGGGAGAGGAGAAGAACTCACCATTTCGCTGGGATAACAAGGCCAGATCGGGGTCGGATTGGAAATGCTGAGGCTTCGCCTGCTTCCTCCGCGACATGCTGGCTCAAACATCAGCTGGGGCAGAATAAAAAATTACTAAAAAAAAATCTTCTCAAAATTACGGAAATCGAGCCTCCCCCCCCTCAGCCTCCCCAATCCTCCGCGCACCGCGCATGTGTCCTGCTATAATTATGATTATCAATAATGCATTGCGATTAATCATAGAGGGGCTCTTTGAAAGGCGATTGGCACATGGCCAGCTCTATTCAAACCAGCTCGCCTTAATCAATTAGGCGCTGATTTGCTGGAGACCCTTGTCTCTCCGCCGCTCCCACCCAATGAGTCGATCCATGTGGCAGGAGAAGGGGCTGGATTTCCCCAAAGCTGTTTGGATACAGTTTAACCCTCTTAGCAACCAGCTGGGGCTGCATCGCGCCATCCCGGTTACTATAGGAATGTGTCTCCCCTCGCCCCTTCCTCCAGCCCCGACGGGCTCCCCGCGCCCCCCCCCCCCTCTCCGTTTTGCGCTGTATTTCACTTTTTCCTTCTTTTTTTTTTTAACTTTTTTTTTTTTTTAAAGCCCTCCCCCGCCCAAAGCCCCGACCCGCGGAGGGACGGCAGGGTAAGCAATAATCGATGGGAGGACGCACGGCTGCGGGGGGGCGGTCGGCGGGGAGCAGCGGGCCCGGAGGGGCGGCCCCGCACCCCGGCAAGTGCCTGCGCAGGGGGAGCCCCGCTCCCGGCCCCGCTCCGGCTGCCGCCGGCCCCTCTCCGGCGCTGCCGCTCGCTCCGTCCCGCTGCTGCAAAAAGTTTCGGGTTTGCTTTTTTTTAATCCTCTTTTTTTTTTTTCCTTCTTCTTCTCCCCGCATTTGCAAATAAAGATCCATCTTCGCCCTCCCCCACCTCTCGCCCTTCACACACCCCCCACCCCCTCCCCTTTCTCTTTCCATATATCACGGGCCCGAGGGGTGCTGAAAATAGGAAGGGTTTGTCTTTTACCTCACACATTCCCAGGACAATTAGGGCTCCGCCGGGAGCGGCGGGCGGACCAGGCGGCCGCTCCGCCCCCGCCCGCCGCCCCGCGCCGGTTGGCTGCGCCCGGAGTCAATCCCGGCCCGGGGGAGGCCGGGGCGGGCGGCGCGCCCCGCTCCGCGCCGCTCCCCCCTCCACCCCCTGGCGCCACGGGTGCCCCCGCTCCCCCGTGGGAGTGCTCCCGACTTTTGTTCCCCTCTGGGACGCGGGAGCGGTGCCCACCCGCCTGCCGGAGGCGGCCGCGGAGCGCCCGGTGGGGAGCGGCCCGCGGGTGCCCCGCTGCGGAGCCCGGCCGGCCGTCCCGGCGTGCGCGCAGGCGGAGCCGCCGCGGACGCTCCGCGGGGCCGGCCAAGCTCCGCGAACTTTGTGGCTGGGTTGCGCGGCGCGGAGGGGCGGCCGCTGGGGCTCCGCCGGGCGGGGCCGAGCCGGTCCGGCGGCCGGTGTGGCCCCGCACTCCCCGGGGTCGGCGTCTGTGCCTGGTCTCGAACACTTAGAGCAGCGGGACCCTGGGGGCACCGCGCTCTTACCCTGTCACACGTCCTGCATCAAACTTTTACGCCCGGGTGTTACTTGCAGAGGAGGAGCCTCTTACAAACAAATTTCGCGATTTTGAAATAAAAAGTCTAGTTGCGAAGAGGCTACAGGCGATGCTATTTTTAATGTCTCGTGTACCCCACGATACGCGCACACGGGGGACGGAGGGAGCCCGTTCCCCACGCTCGCTGCTCCCCGCGCCCCTTCGCGTCTCACTCGGGGCCGTGCGGGAAAAGTTACTCGGCAAAAGCAGCGGAGCGGGGAGAAGCGGGAGCGCAGGCGGCTTCTTTCCCTCCACCCTGACCCATCTAGTGCTCTCTCCTCCCACTCCCCCCGCTGGATTATTTACTCTGCTATAGAAGCTACTCCTTTTTCCCGTATTAATATTAACAAACTCTCTGTAAAAGCAAGAGGCTGATCAGATACAACTCATTTCAATTTCAAATGAGCCGGTAAAACCTAGAGAGCGAGCGAGAGGAGAAGGGAGAGAGGGAGAAACCTTCCCATTCGAGGAACCGGCTCACTCGCGTTTTCTTCTCATTACTAAACGAAAGAGACTGTAAAACGTTTAGCGAGAAGGGTGAAAAAACCCAAGAGCCGCAAAAAACAAACAAACAAACGCATACGAACCGAAAAAGCCTCCCAGGTGCCACTCCAGTATTTAGTCAGCGGTGCAAAGTGGTCACTGACGCTTCTTTTCATTTCTGCACAGGGCGAGCCCCCTCCCTCCCCGCAGCATTTGGTACAGTAGAATTTGAGAAAAAGACAAACGAAGCTATCAGCGGGGATGATGTTGAAGAATGAAGATAATAATGTTGCTATAGGTGGTACTTCACATGACATTATTTTTCACTGAATATTTAAAGAGATGTTTCGGCAGAGATGGATACACTCAGCGCAGGCTGTCACCCTCCTTACCCTGAGACAGTGGGAAAGAAACCGAACCTGAACGTATAGAAACGCGCACGGTACTTATAGCTACCCACACGTAGATGCACACAAAATACCCACGCGGATCTATTTACACATCTGCGTCTGTATTTCTAACTGTATCCATCACTCCATTAGCTTCTCACGCTTTCTAATCTAGCCGCTCTCCCAAAATTATTCGCGTTTACAATTTCATTATACATTTGTCGATTAAGCCTAAAACAAATTTCCCCAGATGCGCAGTACCTTTGCTTCGTGGCTGGAAAAAGGCGGCCGTGGACTGGTAATTAAAAAGCAACAACAGCAACAACAAGAAGAAAAACAGCGGTTTAAAGAAAAAGAAATTAATCTGGAGAAATTAAGTTTTATAACTTTTTTTTTTTCGTTTCTCTTCTCCCTCGCTAGCGTATAAAGCGGCGCCTGGTATTTCATCTAGGACCGCTTGATTATTTATTGTTTGTTTTCCTCTCCTTCGCTGGGGGCCGGGAGGGGTGGGGAAAGGGTGGGGGCAGAGCAGCATTGCCAGGGCTAGAGAAAAATCGGTCTTTATTGTTGTTGATAGCAATACATCAATTAAACGTCATTGTCTCTAACAGAAGTTGTGAGAGTTCACAAGCGTAAATACTCTGATCTTGGGTTTTCCCTCTCGAAGCTCCAAATGACAGTGACAGATATTTTTCTCTCGCCGCCACACCTTGGAGATTTTTTTATTTCCACACCACCCCTCTCTCGGATTATTCTTTTTAATGGAGGTGGGAGGCTTTCTAATGTGCTTCAATGCAAATCAGCCTGGCTGGAAGGCACCCGTGGTGGGGATCGATCTCCAGTTCATTGAGATGAGCACTGAAGGGAGATGGTAAACAGGGGATAATTTGCAGTTCATTCTGCTGAGAGACGATTTCAATGAGATGCAACACACTAGACTGGATTATTGTTATTAAGGTTTGCGATCAGACACAACAACCTTAACGCGCAGGGGTTAAAAGCTACACAATCCCCACATAGTTATAATACATCGTTAATAACGATCTTGGGCGGGGGGGGGGAAATCCAATTGATTTCATATTTTCTGCAAATTTTCACCTCCGGAGCCGCTCGGAGGGCGGACTGCGGCGGAGCAGTGGCTCTGCCGGCGGAGGCAGCCCCAGGGTCAGCCCGACCTGCGGCACCGCCTCGGCTCCGCGCCGCCTCGGCGCAGAAATTAAAGCGCTGGCAAGAAAACGCTCTCTGTATAATCCAACCATTCACGTTTCCACACTGCAAAAACACCCGCTTTTCACTTAGCAGGGCAGTTGGGGTCTTTTCCCCCCCTCTTCCTCTTAATCTGCTGTGTTCTCCTTTTGCCTTTTTTTTTTTTTTTGAACTAAAAAAGATACACTGCACGAGAGTTTCAAACGTCGCTTCAGCTGACCTCTCAAGCAAGCCGCTTTTCAGCTAACATAGGTTACATATATTTTAGAAACGCGTGTAATTAGGGGCTTCCAGATGCTGCAGTCAGCTGGGAACTTGGCTTTGTGCTCCGATGTATAATAAACTTTTGAGACAGTCCTGGGGCGCAGCTACCCAGGGGCAGCGAGCACCAGCCATCCCGAATGGTTTTATCAATAGCCTGGATCACGCTATTCAGTATGGAAATGGCAAGTCCTGTGACTGTGTGGGTTTAGGTATGACTACTTCTGTGGACATGCTGTCAGCACCCCCTCTAACTCCCCTTGCTCTCTTTAAAAAAAAATTAAAATATTTTCTAATAACAATTCCCCTTAAAAGAAAAAAAAAAAAAGGAGGGGGGCACCAGAATCGAACCCTTCTCCATTATTACTGACAACTAATAATTGATCATTGCTCAAACCCACAAGCTTTTAGCCGCATAAGTGAATCGTAAGCAATACGGGTTGAGCCAAAGGAAAAAGGAAAAAAAAAAAAACAGAGGGAAAGAGCCTCTCCCTCTTTCTCTCCCCCGAATCCCGGAGAATCGCAGTGATGGGGAACTCCCCCGCCCCCGAGATAAAAACGAACATGACTAATGCCATAACCGGCCAAGGTGGGATTATTTAATTCAATTCTTTCTTTACACATTTGCTGCCTTTTGTCTGACCTGATGGCTGGCAAATTTTTACACCTAGCTGTCCCTTTTGAGTTTATTGATGAAGGTGCTTCTGAAATGATTATCAAGAGATTTACAGCCATCACTACCCACCTACGGGAAAAGTAGTAAAATCAATCCCTCAATCAATCAGACCCCTCTGTGCATATCTTTTTAATCTGCTCTTTTAGCTGTTTTATTACAACACGAGCATTAAATACGTTTGTTTCAAATTTAACACGAATGCCTCCGAAGGACTCTGTCAATTTAGACATAAATCATGGAGTAAACAAGCTGGATGGAAAATCCTCTTTCTCGGGCAAGAGAGTTAAAACCCAAGGAATAATAATAATAAAAAAAAACCAAACCAAAACAGCTATATCCCGCATCAGTGTATAGGCAACTATTCTGTACGTACAGCCCACAAGGCAGAAAAAAAACATACAGAAAGATAAATATGCAGCACTGCAAGACTTCCATGCACTTTTACATCACTACACAGAGAACCTAGAGAGTGCTAGTAATTACAAATACTCTCACATCCTAAAGCCTATCATTATTTCCTCTATTTGATATCTTTTTTTTATAGCAGAATGTCTTATTTCCCATGTTAAAAAAGAAACTTTTCTCTATTATTAAATGCCATACACTTGAGAAAATACCTTAATTTCAATATTATTATTGATCCCAAGGTATCACTCTATCCTTTATACACTTTTTTTCCAGATTAAATAAATAAATTAGAGGGTATTTCAGGTAGGCTGCTCAGATCAGATATCTTTCCCACCATGTGTTACACAGTGGTCATCGTATGTGGACAGAATGAGTCTATCAGTTCTATAGAGAAGCAAGAATTTTATTTGATGCTACAGGGGAAGTTTTCTCTGCAAGCCACATGCCTTTACATCCCAGTTTAATTTTTTAATTTTTTTTTTAATATCCTTGTTTATCACAGCCATATAAAGCCACCGTGTGCCTCCCACCAGAAAACTAGAAGTTTAGAAATGAAGTGACAGAGATTTCTCCAGCCGTAGATACAAAATTTTAAAAACCATTCTGGGCTGCAAAGACATCTTCCAAAGACATATTGTGATGTCTCTCATCACAGAAATAACTCTGGGTAGAACAAAAAAAAAAAAAAGACACCGAAATATGTACATGTCAAAAGAAGAGTAATGAAAAAATACATCTGATATCGGATGATGAGATATAACTAGCTATCAATCAAGATTTCCTCCAAACATCTTCCTTTAAGAAAAGTGCCTTTATACAGTAGGAAAACTTCAGTCACGATTGCGGTGCAGCCGGGTATCTATTCACAAGATCTATTCACAAGAGTCTTAGTGTAAATTTTTTTAAAAATTTCACAGTTATAATTTCTTTATCAAAGTACTATTTAAAATAGTATAAAATATAGAGGTGGGAGCCATTTAAAAGCATGTGAAGGAGTAGGACTGAGGGATGTATTTTCCAGGATATTTAAGTAAAAAAAATGTTTTTAAAAAAGTGTTCCCTTCGGATTTACTTACCTTTGAAACAAAATTACACAGCAATTATGTAGTCTGTCAAAATACAAATACAAGGCCAAAATTTCACATGGCAATTTCCTCTGAAATAGAACATACAGATGATTTCCAACAAGGTAGTCACCTAACAAAGACAGACCTGTTGTCGTCACAAAAAGATTTTCATTGGCAAATCAGATTTACAGAGCGTGCATTTTTATTTACGTTTTAAGGTTTCATTTTAATCTGGAGAATATGCAGCAATTATGGGATAAACATGTCTCAGACCTCAGGGGAAAAGTTGCCTGTAGAGTCCCAAGTTTCTTGGCTGATGAAATGAACCCGACAACCCCTCTCATTTTCATGACATATTTTTGATTCAAATACAGTGGAAGCATTTGTGAGCACATACATTTTGTTTGCATAATATTGAGGTGCCCTGATTAATGCGTGGTGTTTACAACGTGAAAATTGTCATACTCTTTGCATCAACACAAGAAGCCGGCCTGGCAGCCACTAGTTGCAATAAAGTAAATGCCTCATGAATAATGTTCCGCTTTCCGTGCCTGAGCTAAGTACAGTCCTCTCGATCCACGTTTTTGCCCCCAGTTTGGGCCAGCCTGTTAACAGAATTGGTCTGCAATGGCAGTGTGGGAAACATACCGCTTGGAGCACAAATATGTTTGCTCACAGCCTTGCACGTGCATTATCTGGGTCTTGTGGGGACCCCTTTTCCTCCTGGAGCCATCTCATCCCCCAGCCACATTTTTGCAGTTTGCTTTTCTTCCCACTAGGGATCATTTAATGTCCAGACGGCAACAACAGCCATCACCTACCTCAAAAGGTAACTCCAGGAGTTTCTGATTTATTAGAATAATTCTGTAGCAGGAAAGAGGGGGAAGAGTTGAGCCCTGAGCTGCCAGCCAGCTCTTACTGAACTATCAGCAGACACTACACCAGTGACCCAGAGATAGCCTGGAAAACTACTGCTCCATAAACCCGAGATCATACAGTTGCCACCTAGAAAATTAAACTCACAATTTCCTTTCCTTCCCTAAGAAAAGCTCAAGGCACAAGATTCAAACAGACTTAAAAAAGACCCTTCCTCACAAATCCAGAAACCGGATTTGGGGTCAGAAAAATTGTTTCCATCCTTTACATGCTTTATATGGTGAGCTTGGATATTCATCCTGGCTGTACAAACTATTTCTTGAATTTCGCCCAGAGTTACTTATTGTGTGTTTTGGTCCTTCTTCACAGAACTTCAAACTCCATCTCCAATGGAGTGTCCAGGATTGCAGAACACATTTATTTGCATGTTGTAAGCGGCTTTCTGCAGTGGAGCCGGCTCTCCGTAGGACTGTATGCAATCACTAAGCTCATCTGAGCTCGTTCCTAGCCAGTGACACCCTAGAAGCACTGCCTGAATAAGGATTTAAAGCCTGAGTAAGTTTTAGATCATACTACAGGCATTTGGTGCAAAAATCATGCACGCAAAGACAAATGCAGCCCCAGTCTGCACTGGTTCAGCAATTCAACCGTCATGTACCTACTGCAACAGGCAAAGCAAGAGGGGGAGAGTCATACTTGAATATAATAGGAAAACTTACATCAAACACCAGTGCTTATTCTACAGCCATTTGGAAAGCTCAAGGATACGTCATATACTCACTTCTGAGACCATGAAAAGCCACTTTTCTTGTCCTCAGAAGTTGGCAATGCAAGTGCCCAATCCTAAACGCGTTATCGGTGAAATTCATCCTTGTGCAGGAAGCAGAGCACTGACAGGGCAGCACGGGCAGCGTTCCGGTCTAGAACTGCACATGAGCGAATCTCCAGCAGGGGCTAACTGTGATGATTGAGTACGTCATTTCTGCCCACCATCTGTCACTGCCCCGCGCCTGGAAGACACTGTCCCACAGCCGAACTGGGGCAATGGGCAGGTGGGCTCTCCCAGCCTGTGTATGGCTGGTGTGAGCAAAATGTTTGCGTGACATCCTCCGCCAGCAAGGGATGGAAATCTCCTGCATGGGGCAACAGTGCGTGGTATGGTAACCTCTTAAGCTGCTCCAGCTGTTTGCAAATAAAGTATGCATCTAAGCCCCCAGTCTATACAAACTGATTTCTGAGAGGAGCTGAGTTTGTGGGAGTGTGCCAGATCAGGCCCATTACTAACTTCAGACGAGTGTAAACAACCGCTACATAGAAAAAAAACCTAGAGAAGGCACCACTGACAACGATTAGCATGTAAATAACATACCTCTTAGTAAGATGTCTTTTGCTAATAGGTTTAGGTGACAGTTGCATACCTTTGCACTCCCATACATTTTAGGGCTTGATGGCGCTTGCTCTCTCTAAAGTTTACTCAACCTGGCTTCTTCTGCAGTTGAAGCAGCTTCCATTTTTATGCTGCACCAAAGCTGAAGCAAAGCTCTAATATGCAAGAATTACAGTTTCATGAAAACATAGAGCCCAATGCATTGTATATGTAGTGAATTAAGTGGAATTAAACAAAGGATAAATATGGTTCATTCCCTCCTCTCCCTTCAGCACTGTCCTCTCTGACACTGTACATGTAATCTCATGACACAGTAACATTGCTGCGCGGACTCTGTTCAAGCACTATCATTCACTTACTCTTTGTTTCGCTCCTAGAATTTTCTAATAGCAGAATTCACTTTCAGCCAGTGCTGCTCTCTGAGGGCTGCCAGACCTGCTGCTCCTTCACCCCACCGGTAATGGATTGCGCCAGAGCAGGACAAGACCTGCCCATGTTCAACGATGGGAGTCACACCGAGCAGACGCAATTAGGTAAACTCAGAACAAAGGTAAAAAGTGAGATGGACGTAAGCCTAATGGGGGAGAGATAGGTACATCTACAGTCAGGGCCAGCACTGCCACCACCAGCCACGCAGAGCGTGCAGCTGCCTAGGGCTGCAGAATGTTTAGTAACACTTTCCTGAGCTAGTGACTGTGCCTTGCGAGGGGCCTACGTTTAATGTTTTGCCTAGAGCAACAAAATCCTGTGGCTGGTGCTGGATGCCATATTCAGGGAAGCCTGCAGGAACTGCTTGCTGGTGACTGGGAAAGCACTCACTGCTTCTCTAAGCAAAACAACTATGACATTTAGGACTTCAGCTCCCTAAACCACCTGTTCAGATCTGCTAATCACAGGTAATCTTGGCTTTTCAAGGGGATTACTCAAAGACAATAGAAATACTAAATAACCAAAGACAAAAACTGTTACTGGTAATTGGCATCCATTTCTTGTGATAGCACGCAATTATTTTTGCAATAATTGTAACCAGTAACACACTACAGAAAGTTCTCATGGGACCGACTCTCCTTCCAGAAATGAACTGTAGAATATGCTTTGCATTTCTTATTATTCTACTTCCTTATTGTCATTCTCATAAAATCAATCAAAATGATAACTGGAATATCTAGAAACAGCCAGAATTTAATCTGGAAGAATTATACACAAGTATATCAGCACTGGAAGTGTATCTGCCTAAAGGAGCCATGTATCACTACAGAGAATGCGATCTATGTTTGAAGCATTGGCATATATCTACGAGATTATACTAATTTCAGTGTAGAAAGGTGACATTATGGAACACTGCTTGGAAACATGCATGTTATGAAACTAAAAATAAATATATGCTACAAAATTTGAAACTAATTGAAAATACTTTAATTTTGTGACAGACCATATTGTAAATGTTTACATTGTATTCAATAAATATTAGCCACAAATCCTAATCTAACCCCAGATTTCACTTGGCCCAAGACTTTGGGAAAATCCAAGTGTCAGCTCAAATTTTGTACCCCTTTGACTACCAATTCCAGTCCCCGTTTCGGTAGGTAAATCCTCAGTAGTGGGGCCATGTGGCCAAGGAGCAGGGCCAAAACTGCCTTGGAGGCACTTGGCCTCAGTGCTCCAGTGGTCCTGTTTGCCTGTAGATCCTATGATTTCAGGATGTCCAGGAGGTTTGTGTGTGAATCTTGTCATCATCTTAGAAGAATACCAAGGAAATTTTGTAAAGTTTCCCTTCAAGCATTTTTTTCAAACCACATGGCTGTTACTGGATAGGGATTTAGGCTATCCCAATGGAAAACAGCTGCACTTTTCAATACATAGCACACAAATTTATCAAGTAGCTCAACTGCAATGTATTCTAGGTTCCTTGAAAATGAAAGGCTGGACGAGATGATCTTTCAAGGTCCCTTCCCACCCGGGCTGTTCTATGATTCTATGACAGGGCAACGTGATTTTACACTGGACAGTATTATTTGCATATTTACTGCTTTATTATATCTTCCAAAATCAAATAATCAATATAATTTGGATTTTACTGTGGGAAGAATGAAACTGCTTGACTGACACATGATGGTGAACTAACTGCATTAGAAGCTCTGGCTCTTTTATTTTTCTTTCACTCAGGAAAGGGCAAAAAATCTGGATTTGTTCTGTACAAAATTGCAATACAGCAGGCTAAAACTTTCCCTCTCAATCTAAAAACTTTCCTTCTCAATTTAAATTCATTTTAAATTGTTATGCTTTACAAACTTCCAAATGGGATTCTAATTGTTGACAGACATTTTACATTACATGTGTCTATCACTTTGATTTAATATGCATTTTCAATGAAATTTAAAAAAGGCCTCTAAGGTGGCAATTTAACAGCAAGACATGCTGTGAATTTTAGATATAAAAAATATCTAGTTTTCAAGGGGTTTTTGTACATGTGAAAATGGCCCTCCAGAAAAAAAAAAAAAAAAAAATCAGAGAACGTCTGTATGGCTGAATTATCCGAAGCTAAATATCTCCAAGAATATTACCTACTGTTTTAGTCAATCACAGTCATCAGAGGCAAACCAGATTTTACATTTATGCAGCATTTCAGTACTGCACTTCAAAAAGTATTAACCATGAAAGAAATAAAATGTATTTGGAAATCCTATGTCTGGTTTATTACATCTCATGACCTGATTTAATTTTCTTCTACAGAAAACCCGCATTGAAATGTCTGTAAGTAATAGGTACTCCTTGTCAACTTTGATAAGAGACATTTGAAAGGAATTCCAAATGTATTCTGAAAGATAAGAGCAAAGCTAGCTTTTCTGTGTCCCTGTAAGAGTGGAAGCCAGACCTAGGAGAGCACACAAGCTACAGGAGAGACCTGTTCTATATCAAGTCTACTTTTGAAATCATCAGAACTGTAGTTAATATATTGGCCTTAAATCTATAGACATCGACAGCACAGTGGGAACAACTCCGCATCTTTAACTTAGAATTTGTTAAACTAAATATTAGCTACTTTTAAATACTTGCATTTTCTTCATAACTTTAATACAAACATCTTGGCTTTGGCTGATTTTATATAAATAGCTTTAGATCATCTTGGCTTAGTGGTCCTGCAGGGTGTCCCAAAAACTACACTTGATGGCAAGAATAAACAATCATTAAACTTCAAAGACTCCCAAAAAGTCTAGTTATTTTGATTTAGGGGAATCATTTAAATTAATCCCTATGTTTGTGTGGAAAATATGTAATGTAATCCATTTCTCTGTCTCCAGCTTCAAGTCACTTACCATTGCATTGGAAAAAAAACCTGCTTTACTAATGTTTCCTGTCTTGAGAAACTGGGGAAAAAATGAAGACTTCATATCTTTTTAAAGAATTCTGGAGAAACAAATATTATAATACACAACTGTGTACTTATATCTCCACATAACTGCTGTTAAAACTAACACACACAATAGAGCTCTTCAGTGGGAGCAGTAAAACCAGATTTTATGTACGTGTGTGTACGTATATAATCTTTTTCTAACAAAAGAGCCAATTACTTTTTTTTTTGAATGGCTTTCTGCCTTAGCACCCCAACTCAGCTGAGTACTGTTGTGCTACAGAAAACTCAAGGTCACCTTTGTAACGTATCTTCTGTTTTGCTGAGCCTCTTTTAAAATTGGGGAGAAACTTTAATAGGATGAAGAGCTTGGGTTTTAATTTAATTTTTACTTTAAAATTAATCACTCTTCAGCCGAAAGAAGTATGTAGAGCATACTCTGTCAGAGGCACCGAGGAAAAAAAAGAAGGAATGAGAACCTCAGCTATTGTAAATCACTGTAATGCCACTGAAGCCAATAGGACTACGTCAATTTAGACTAGTTGAGGTTGTGGCCTAATATTTGTACTGAAATGTTGAGGCTATAGCTGTATCCCTGAGCTGTATAAATATTTGTTTAAAGCTGACTGTTAGGGTGCAGGGGGTAGATTGCTCATCAGCAAAGAGTTAGGAGCCTTGTCTTTTCACCTTTCTTAAGGAAACCTACCATTTTTTTGGGGTGGGAATTTTGCCCGAGTAAAGAGTACAGACAGATCCTTCTTACTTCGTGCAGGGATTATACTGTGTACAGTGAAACAGTCATTTTCATCTGGACTTTTGAACTTGCCCCCGTCTGACTGTCCTACACTGATTCATGCAACGTACTGTACATGAATGACCAGTAATGTTTACAAAATGAATTAGTTTGACTCCAACTCTCCAGCCAGAAAGTAATCAAAGTGAAGAGCAAAGCTATTTCTGAAATTCCAGCTTCCCTAGCTACAAACTGCATGCTCTGTCTTGCCAATCAGCGTATTAATGAAAAATGTACATGTTCTATACTGGAGGACAATTAATAAAATAGTGATTCTGAGCAGCATACACACATTAACTATTCCACTATTCCAAGTCTGATTGCAGCATATGGTACAGAGACAAAAAAAGTGAAAATGTCTATCAGTAAGTGATTAATCTACAAGTTCTAGTGTTGTTTTTTATTCTCCCTAAATTAAATTCCAGTTAACATTTTATTTCACTTCTTTCAAAGCCAGTACATGCATTCATAGACATATATTCAGGAGTCTTCTTATGCAAATATTTTTAGTAGGGGTATTCATAGCTGGTGTCCCTAAAGTCTTGGAAGCTCTGGTTTATTTTCTCATCAACCATCCTAATTTAAGCATGCAGCAACATCAGAACCATCTTCAGAATAATCTCATCCTATAAAACCCATCAGCCTTTGTTAGATTCAGCATAAAAATTATTATGAAAGAAAGCAATGATATTTAAGCATTTTCTTTGGGATAGTCTGAAACTTAAAACGAGTCACAGAAATTTCCCTCAGAAAACCAGCCTCCTAATCTGAAAAGCACCACCTTGTATAAAGCTGGAGATGTCTCAGAACCAAACTGTTTGCTCCTGTAAATAGTTAGAGCTTCACAGAGGGAGCGTATGAAATAAGGCTCTGTTGATTTTCCAGCAGAGCACCTGAACCGCTTCCCCCGCCCTAGTGAGTTAAAGGAAAATTAAAAGAAAAATAAATCCTGATTAGCATGTGAGCTCTTCATTTGATGCAAATCAGCACAACTCTACTGGATACCTGACTTAAGCAGAGTTATAATGGGACTTACCACCAAGAAGATCTGGGCCAGGGTATTTTAATGGTGATTCCGTGTGGGTGGGTGAGAACCTGATTCTTCACCCTTATTCAGGCTGGAAACAGGGAACGCGCTACAGAACTATAGATCAGTTGAGAAATTGATTTTTTGCAGGGAGGGAGGGTAAAGAGGCTCAGTTCTTCCAAAATTAGCAACAGCTCGTGTGGTGTATAGCTCAGGTCAAATGACAAGTGACCACGATGCTGCCCAACACCTCCCCATCTATATCACAGCTGCATCCAGCCCCTGCTAGGTTTTATTTCCAGACTAAACTTGCAAATCCAGAGGACTGACTGGTAAAAATGAATAACATCTGAATAAAAGAGCTTGGCAGGATATCTTTAACGTTACCTAAAAATCAGAGGTTAATAAACAGTTAAATTTAGCTGTAGCTTCTCTTAAGTAGTTTAAACCTAAGTCAATATTTTTTTCTTTTGTTGTCTCAGGTTTTCTACAGGAGCACAGAAAATTTCATCAATGATCTTTCCACAGTTTATAGCATTATGCCTTTGTACTGTTATCCATCTATACCCTTATCTAATGTGTTATCAGCTGTATGAAAATAACTACCCGTCCCTTCACCACACAGCAAGTATCAATAGGAAGAATGGCAGTGGCTAGTTTGCGCACTTGAAATGGTTTATTTGTTGCAATCCTGCGCACAAGATGTTTATCAGTAAGCACCAGACAGCCATGCAGAAGAAGGAGCCTTAATTCTGTCTGAGACAGCCTCTTATTGCTATTGATAGTTAGCATCAGTGTCCGGTCTGAGAAATGGAAGTGCTGCAGGCAACTTCAGTCAAGACACCCTATTGATCTACTGCTTCCCTTGCCTCCCTGAAGCTAGAGAAGAAAAATAAAAAGGGGAGGAAAAGCCTGCTGTACGAGGGGCAATGCAGCAGTCTATGACTTGCCATCATTCAAAAGGGGTGTGTACGTGCATGGATATTCCTGATATTCAGTGCCTCAGACAACTGTAAATCACGTGCACAGCCATGATAAATATAAATGTCAATGTGTTGGAAATGTCCTTTATATAAGAGGTGTCACTAGAACTACATTTTTAGCATGAAACATTTTTGCTGCTTTTTATTTTTCATTGACTTATTGTGCTTCTGTTATATCCTGTCTAACACAATCAATCTAAAGCATAATATCTGAGAGTCCTATTCATAAATAATACATATTTGGGTCATTTTCATTTGTATTCTACAATGAAGATTTACAAGCCAGAAACAAAACAAGAAACAATGTGTGGAATGCTCTTATTCAGTGGATAAGAATATATTACTGTGATCAATTAATCTGCTTTTCTCTGCATTAGGTGGACATCTTTATGGTACATCCATAAGGGTTTATAACTTAGAAGAGACAGAATCAGCTCTAAGGCTCTAACATAAAATGCCTGTACTCAGAAAAGAGAAACTTTTCCGAAGTTTTTTTTTCCAATGGGAAATGTGTTAATTTTGGCAAACTCAACTACAGCAATACCCCATCTAATAACATAGTAAGTCGCTCTGCCCTATATACTACCTCTCATGGTAAATGAAACAAAACATTGACTACATTATACCATAGATAAAAGTCAAAATAATATTTCTGTGGATTTCTATATTGCCATTCATACAAAGATAGTCACATGCTACTACAAACCATTAATTCTACAGGAGGGCAAACTGACACACAGAAAGGTCCCAGCTCAATTTTTTTTGGCGAAAAGTTAGTAGGCAAAATTAAGTAAAAAAAAATTAAATCTGTGTGCGTATAAATTGTGGGAGCAAATCATAACAAGAAAGGTGAAAGAAAGACTTAAACCGGTATTTGTATACCAATATCTCATATAAGAAACTACAGTCACCTGTGCAGTCACCTGGAGCCACGTCAGAGGAGCAGCAGTAATGGCCCGGGTATTTATAAATTTTGCCTGCACAGAAGGAACAAAAGTTAGAGCTTGATAAGTGAAAAATCAGTCAGTGTTACTTTAGGAAGGAAAGTCAGACTGTGAAAGACCTTTGCAGGCAATATAAACTGGTGAGAAGAAGGCGGGGTGAATGGTGGGGGTGAGGACAAGGCTGGCCACTGCGGTGGTTCCCCCCTTTGCCTCGAGCACCGAGAGATGCAGGCTGTGCCGTGCTCAGTGCTCTGGACTGTGGTCCTCAAAGTGGGTTATTGTATTCGTTTTTCAACTCTGGAAATTTGCTACAAGCGCATCTCAGATAAAAAGTGAAATGAGTTTTGCAACTATGGCAAAAAAGCAATTTTACATTTCATAGGCCTTTTAAAACCCTTTTCAATAGAAAATAAAAATAACAGTAAGGGAAAAAAAAAGGCTACATTTCCATTCCCGTTTTTATAGTTTGACGTTGCAGATGTTTCTGGGTCAGAGGTGAACATGTCTTTAGGTGTCAAAAGATGCAATAACCTGAGTCAAAAATGGCCCAGTCCCCAGAACCGTGACTGTGTGCCAGAATATCCCCACCTCAGAAGCTTGCTGGCAGCAATGTGCTCCAGGTGTCTTACACTACACAGACCTGGTAGTCGTTTTAATATTTTCCATGCTCAAGTAAATGGACTTGATGTGTGTTCATCAAATGTGGGAAAATCCCACAGAATTGTGTGCCATCTGTTTATAGGTAAAAGGTCTGCTTTGCTGACAATTTAGTGCAAAATCAGAAAACAGAATGAAAGCAAGCATGCTTTTGTTTTGTTCTGTTTTGGTTTTATAAATCTGAGGCTTAACATCATATCAAAAAAACTAACAAAGTTCAAAGGTTCATTCTGTTCGGATAGCATTGTCCTTTTCAGATGTACGAATATTACCTGAGCCCCATGGAGCTCTTAAATCTGCACCGCGTGGCTACAACCTGCAACCTAGTGAAACCCTGAGCACACGCTGGATTCGGCAGGATGTGGTGAGGGTGCAAGGGCCACCTCTTGGGCAGCTGGATGTCTGCACTGGTGCTCCAGACCTCTGGTTGGCCTTAAGTGAGAAACTCAAACTGAAGCAAAAACTAAAAGGCTCATTTAGAAAAAGCATCGCCTTATTTTATTTAACACCCAATACTGCATTTGCTTTTTTGTTAGAATTAAAGCCAAGTTTAATGCAATTGATATGGTAAGCACCAATCAAAGTGTCCATCTTTATTGTTTTGTTAAACAAGACTGTTGGACAAAAGGGAGTTATGTCTCATGTCCTGGAGGCAGCTATGTCATTAAAAGAAAGGTTGTGGTCACAATAGTCTTCAGCATCAGCTGATAGACATCAGCCAGTCATCAGAAGAGGAATTTGAGACCTTTCTTGTCCTTACATTGCATGTGGAACACGCGCTTATACTTTTCTACAGAGAACTGATAACTAGAACTGGGAAATTTATACCTGAATGTGAGTGAGACGTTGTTGGAGACTGTTTCAAAAGCTTATTTTCATTATATCCCATCGGTGAGGGTGAGATCTTGTCTTGGGTGAAAGACGAGTTAACATAGCTGTCAGAGGAGAAAGACATCAGAAGAAAACAAATTGACAAAGCTAATCAAACCCAGACCTATGCAACCTAAAATCTCAAACGGGGCTCAAGGTAAGCTAAAAGGACACTAGAGCATCAAATGCTGTTAAACCATCCAATACAACCTGAAGAGAAGACTGAACAAAATCTCTGTAGAGACACGCGCCAGATGCTCAGCAAGGTAGGTCAGTGTGTCTCCATTGAGATAGGCTCTATTGCTTTACATGGACTTAACCCTGCCCCTAATGGCCTAAAATGGATAATTTAACCTTGCCACCAGCATTGTACTAGGGTATAAAAGTTGAGAAAAAGAGTTTGAAAGTGCCTATGGTCAGTTAATTGGGAAAACAACCAGTTCCCCACAGTATAATCTACCCCGTTTGCCAAAAGAGACAAGTTTTACATGTTTCAATCAGAAAAGTGCAACTCCTCCAGTAATGTGGCTAAGACATTTACTTTGATAATGAGGAATCTTATTTCCAAGGTCAATCTGAGGTTTCCTGGGTTCAGGCTAAAATACTTTGTGGGGCCAAAGAAATATTTACTGGGTTCTAGGGAGCAGGGAGTGGATGTGTAGTTTGAATATATTTCAAGTCAGCCTGGGAGGTCTTTTTGTTTTTATATATTTGTGTTTCCTCAGACAACCTTTTTTTTTTTCCTGAGAAATTGGAAGTGAAGAAAATGATGGCATTTTTCGCCAGTGCATTTAAAGTTTGGTCATTTCCTGCACTGAACCAGATAACCTGCATTATTGGCACCCTTTCCAGAATGTATTTCTTTCCAGTGCATCATATGAAACTGTATAGTCAAATTTTGCCCAAGGGCTGCCATTCCTTCTGTGTTAAACTGGAAGGAGTTTCTGTATAAAGCAAGGGTTTGCTTTATGTGACCTTTGACAGTGGGAGTGTTGGGAGAATGACATTATATGTTGTAGGGCTAGTGCTAGGCGGAGCCTTGTAGGCAGTCGTAAATTAAACGGCAGCATTTTACAAATGAGCTCCATAATGAGTAGGTGATTGGAAGATGTGCTACTGCATGTTGGAGATTAACATCCGAATAGAGAAACTATCACATAGCCCAGGAATTGCAGTAAAAGGTGAAAAGAAATATTCAATATTATCAATCATATTAAAAAAAAAAAAAAGAGAACTTCTTACGGCTGCCAAAGGAGCTTGGGAGAATTAATGTGTTTGTGTCAAAAAGAGTGAGAACAAGTGAAATAGGACTACAGTGACTGCCAGAATCTTACTTGCCTGGAGAGATAACATTGGACATCCAGTTTAACTAGGCAGGTGCCAAGAATCCTCTTGTGGATGCTATGGACCAGCTTTCAAATGTAAGAATGTACAACAGCTCCCATCCTCTGGCCCTCTCTGTGCTTTCTGAGTTGCTCATTAAACCAGGGAAGCCTCCAGTGAGGTGTGATGACCTGAAAACAGAGAGGAGCTAAAGAATCAATGTTTTAAGTAAAACAGCAATTATAAAAAGATCTACAGCTCCTTCCATGTAATCAGGTAAATTACCAGGAGTGGCATAAAGCACCTAAATCGGAGAAAGAGTGGAGGAAGGGGGAGTAGGGGGGAAAGAGGGTCCCTTGGGAGATATCTGATAGGATGCTTAGTCTGTGTAGAGGGCAGAAGGTTAAGTGAAAATGAGATGAAGGAATGATCAGATATAGTCAGATCAGAGACAGTTAAATAAAGGAATGTGCTAACCTAAGACAAATGTGAAGAAGCGTGCCTGTGCTGAGTGTGTTGGTGCAGCCATTCTTCAGCAGTTCAGAACCAGAAAGGGGAAATTCCCGGTTCCCAGTCCACATCAGACCCAGCTGAAGCACTTCCCAGCAAAGAAACAGAAAGGATAAGAACACAGGTTTAAGATTTTTCTCTGCTACTCCAATAGTGTAAAAAGATATTAAAATGCTTCTAGCTACATCTCCACTTTTTGCAGGTCCCTTTTTACTACTGGCATGATATAAATCATCCTTAGTGATGAGAAAGAAAGTCATGCCTGTGCCATCTGTTGTTTTGGACAATGTGAAAGATGCTGTTTAAAGAATACGAGAAGTACTGAGAATTACTTGAAAGCTGCTAACTTTGTTGGTTGGCTAATGCTTTCATGGGTCAGGGAGCTCTCGTTAGAATGGGTTTCCATAACAACAAACAACATTTGGTTAAAAGAGGTGCATAATGTAGCAAATAAATGCTTGGGACACAGTCTAGATAAAACTTCATCAAAATTTTTGGTAAATCTCCATTCTTAGCCTACTCAACAAAAATGGCCTGCCATAACAGACAGCACCAGAGAGCTCAAGAATTATTTGTACTGACCGGGTCTGGAAATGACCACAAGAATTTTGTTCAAAAGCCTTTAGTGGCTTATAGCCTTTAAATGTTTTTAAGAACAGCCTTAAATTTTTAAACATAGTTTAGAGGTCAGTACTTTTTGTGTATCCTCAGGAGCTTAATTAACATATAAAACTAGACCAGGGAATTAGGAAGTTGAAGCTTTAACTCGTCTGCTAGATGCTAATACCTGGGGAATACCCAAACAAGATTTCTGAAAATAAGTTTTGGTGCTCTCAACAGTTTTGGTATTACAGCTTTTTGAGGGGAGAAATCGTTGCGTGCCTTTCACATGGAGTTTGATTAGTCATGGAATTCACTAAATCTAGCTGAACTTCTTATCTTTAAGACTAACACAGATCCCACATATATTTATGTCGACCCTAAGCTACAATGAAAGAAGTGTGAGTCTGTAAATGAGGAGTTTCAAATGAAAGAGGTGGTTGACCCTATTCAATCAAGGTCAGTTTTCCTCTGAATTATACCTGTTTCCTTGTCTAGCGTTTTAGATACCTTCCAAGTGTCTATCGACAGACTTTATAAGTGGCATTCAGCAATGCAGAAGAAAGAAAGCTGCTCACAAAACTCCCCCTTTCCCCATGTGATAAAAAGCCGCGTTCCAGAGGAAGAGACAAAGGAGTGTTTGGGTCCCAGTCGTATGTGCCTATGGGAAAGGAGTGGTGAAAAGAGGCCAACAGCTCCGGGAAACAGGGAGGGGAGGGAAGAGCACAAATCAGCTTTATGAGCTAGCAAATGATGGATGGCTAAACGCCAATGGAGCGCAATACATACAATTGAGTTTGCATTGTTGCCATTATTAAAGGTTATTTTACTTTTAATTTTTTGTGGTAGGTGTTCTTTCTCCTTCCTTACAGAAACCCTTGATTTTCACTCACTAGATACTTAGATGCACTTGTCATACCCAAAAGGTGATTTCAGTTCTCGGATGCCAGGAAACCTTTCTGCTGATCAAAACACAGCTGCACGGGCTTGCTGGATCTATTAATGGGTGCCACAACTCTGGGGTATGTCTGTCTATACCTGTGAAAATAGATATAATTAATATAACAGATATCATACGTATATGCAAATCCATGGTAAAAATGACTTATAGTAAGACAAAGTTTTCATTTGCCAAACCAAATCAAGATATCTGAATCACTTAATCAAGCACATACAATCTGCACTTGGACTACTGCTGCAGTGACATCAGCATGCTCTTAATTTATTTTATTTTATATTGAGCTCATTTTTTAATGAAAGATCTTAAGAAACACAATTTTTTAAACATACTTTAATTAGGTTTTTCCAGGCTGTCACCTCTCTGCAGCCTTTAAAAAGCTGTTTCCATTATTTCCCACAAGTTGCTTGGACAGAAGATGACAGACCATAGGACTGCATGAATTGCCATTCAGTGGACACTGATCCTAGGTATTAAAACAATGAGCAACTTTCTATCTGTTTTATATAAAATGCTTTCAGTGTAAGACAGGGAGCAGAATATTTTCTTATAAATAACCTTTTTATCCATTACAGAAATGGATACCGTCTCCTTTACTAACAAATAACAGAGAGAGGCAATATCTTCAGTGTGCTTTATTATATTAATACATTTTGCATTACAATTTTATCTTCTTCACTTTGACATTTATTTCCCCTTTAATGAGTCAAAACGCCTAGCCAAGAGCTCTTGACTTTAAGCACATTCTTAACATCAGCATATTAACTGTCACATTCAGGCTAATAGGCTTAACTTAGCTGTTTGAGATCTTTGTCAAACAAGACCTAACCCCCCTGATTTTAAAAAATTGATGTAAATGGAAACTTTCGCTTTAGTGACACTGGAAAGACAATAATGCTGCTTCATCTTCATCATAATGCAAACATTCAGTATTATGGTTTTGCTCCCAGATATCTTTATTTGTGATAAGCGCCTCTTCTTGTAATGAAAGATACTGAACAAAAAGTAGTTTAACGGAGATTTTGAAGTCTTGATTTCAGTTAGTCCATTACGAACCCTTCATTTCATTTCCTTTTGTATTGCGAGGGCAAACAATTGTTGTAGCTTTCACCATGAGCACAAGCATTGCATTTTAGCAGACTGAGCTTAAGTGCATGCAGATGGGTGCAACATCAACATTTTTAGGGATACTACAAAAACAACTGTAAGCAAATTAATGCAAAAACAGGAGGGCATTTTTTCATAATCCTGGGTAATTCTTAGCAAAGTTTCAAAGGACCTCAGGTTCCTCTCAGGAATCTAGATGAAGCAATTGCAGTTATGAATATTTTTGAATTCTGACTCTTAAATCACATTAGCCTGAATCACATTATCAATGCAAGGGAAATAATAAATGGAAATATACCGCAGATGTGATTTAAGAACAATTTTAGGATCAGATTCCTCATTAATTATCACTATTTCAATGGAAGGAGATAAAACAATCTACCTGGCATTTAGACAAAACTCCCATCCTTTTCCTTCCTCTTAATCCAAATCAACTCTGCAGGACTTGGAGTATCTGAAAAAACAATGGTGATAGATTTGCCGTATATAAATTTATTTTTTTCTACTAGCAGAGCGGTACATACAGTAGTTGAAATTCTCTGTGGATTTAATCTTTGCTCATAGATGGCTGAAGGGCTATTTCTACCTTTCTCAGTGGCACTGGGTCAGAGCTCATGGCTCACGGGAGCATGTCTCCGTAGGTCAGAAGTGCCTCTCGATGTCAGGGAAACTGAATGCATGCTTCAAGACTGGGTCCACCAAAGTGTTTCTATATTCAACCTGACTTTCAGTGGCTATGGTATTTCTGACTTCTTACTCTCTTCTTGTGAAACTGGGAGATAGTGTGTGCTTGCTTCCTTGTTTGCGTGTATGAGGAAGTGAGAGAAAAAATAAATTCTTTTAAGAATGAATGCCACATGAGATAATTCCATCTGCCTGCCTGATTTGGCATTTTCAACTCAATTTCTCAGTTTCTCCTGATGAATAATCCAGCTTTTCCCAGTAATATGCACTGTTTAAGTGCTGGACATATGCTACAATAATAACACTTACAAATAATTACTCTAGTGGGGTAAACGAATAACACCAATTAGATGGTGTGATAATGTTGTCATGACAAACTCCAGCTTTATGGAGTTGTTCATTTTTAAGCTTAAAAGCTTTCTGATATCCTTTGTCAGGCAACAATGTGACTTGACCACCTCAATTCATCAACCTCTCTTGCCAGATACATATGGTCATGGACCGTGCTACTACTTAAGTCGAGATTTCAATCAACACCTAGTGCAGAACTAAATTTAGGCTTAACTGTAAACACTTAGATATAATAAAGCTGATTTCCTCATGAATAGTTATGAAATAATTTAATTGCTTATTTCCTGAGGAAACTTTAAAAGAACAGAAGTGTTGGTGTGCACATGTACGTTGTTACATGTTGCCAAATCAAGCCTGGTTCAGAAGAACACTTCAGCCTGCTGTTAACTCCAGGCTTATTAACCCCAGTTACCAGATACAATGGACTTACAGACATGTCTAAACTTAAGCTTAAGTTACATTCAGAATAGAAATGCTTTACTGAGCTGAGAGCTAAACTGAGGCATGCTCTTGTTCAACGATAGAAGACAGAGCTTCTTGCTGATGGAATACATAGGTGAAAACAGGTCTGTGCAAGAGACTAAAATATTTGGTGTCCTAATAGTACTTCTGGAATTGAATATCTATGAACCTAATTCTTAATGCATTCACATTAAGCTGTTCCTCCCAGCACTGTTAATAGGTATTACAGTAATACTGAACAGTAGAAATTAATTAGTATGATTTTTAAAAGCTTTACATGTGTTTAAAATTTAAACATTACCACACCAGTGATACTAATAACCCTGAAGGTCCTTTGTGCTTCTCACCCCTCCCCAGCCAACAATTCAATCAACAAATCAACCAATCAATTTTTGCATTTTATGTGCGATTTTGTTCCTTTATGCACCACATCTTGACTGTAGAGAGAAAGAAATTCAAGAGTCATGCAGCAAATCATTGGTAAACTTTTCAGGTCTGCTGAAAAAAACCCCACAGGTTTACAATGATTCACATGTATCTGCACCATATTCTGTCAGAAGGGATGGATGCTCTTCATCCACTCTGGTATAAAAACCGAGACACATCAATATGCAATCTAGGCTTACCCCCCGATTTACTGCCACACCTTCCGTTCTGCAGCTGACCTGTGATAACCCCTTGCTCGCAGATACGGAGAGGAAGCTCACCAGCAGTGCTTCCATGGTCAAAGGCTTTCGGAGAGAGACAGACCTGTGCTTTGTTAAATTAGGCACTTAAAACAGGAAAATGACTTGGGAAGCCACAAGTCAAAAGCATGGTGACTGTTACTGTAGAAGTCCTACCTGGTTCACCCAAACACAACCAACAAGTGACCAGAGTTCTTTACTGGATATTAACTCACTGAGATGTTTCTCCACACACATTTTATGCTTCTTGTAATCAAGGAATTGTTTTCTCAAAGAGCACCCTTACCAGCCACTAGCACGCTTGGTCAGAGTTGGAGGCCTGGCTGTAAAAAAGCACTTTCACAGGGCTGTACAGTTGTTTCTCCTGCCTGATGTCTCAGTAACAGGCGCTTCAGTGCAGCTGCTGGAGCTTACAACTTTCTCATTTGCTTGGATAGCTTCTTCACTGCTATAGTGATATCACTGCTAGAGTATGTCAGTCACTAACATCTTGGAAACAGAGGAGGAAAGGAGACAGACTTAAAATGCCCAGATGAAATAATAACACTATGAATATTCTTATCACCTTTTGGCAAAAGGCTACAGCAGTTCAGAGATGAACTCCATTGATTCGGTACCTCAATGGCGTTACGCTAGTACATATGGTGTCCTGGAGTGTTAAAAAAAGTAATCAGACTGGTAACTTCTAGTTAAGTAGTGATAGGTCAGAGAATAGACTCCTGTATGTACTTCAGCAAGTCAAAATTGTATCCAGTTGATACACAGTGTTTAAAATACTAATTTTTAAAGATTTTTTTTGTTGTTGTTTTCAGACTCAAATTTCAAAATATTTGACAAGTTCCCAAACTCGCTTGTAAAAATCCCCAAGTCACAAGCCAGTCAGATAAAAATCTGTTCATTGTAAAAAGGGAAGGGGGTAGGGTGGGGAAGGAAAGGTTTGTTGATAAGTTTGCTACACTATTAAAACGTTTAACCACGGCCTGGAGCTCAAATCAGCATTCATGTGAAGTTCCTATTTATTAGAGTATATGAAAAGTATTCACAGAACTATACATTCTGTGATTCTGTGATGTTGTTTTTGAAGGAGATGCACCCAAGTAATTAGGGTGTAAGACTAGATCCATTTCTTAGGAATACAGAAATGCGAGTGATAAAAACAGCCCAAAACTCTGTCCCATTTAAAGTTTCTTGAGGACATACTCCTATTCAAAATAAGCAATAAAATAACACAGGAGAAAATGCACAAGGGAGAAATCGCAAAAGCATTTATCAAGATGAATCTAGGACCACACTGACTTGTCTAAATCTATACAAAGAAAATGGCCTGCAAGTCACTCTGAAAGTGATGGGAACCCATGCTTCAAACACATGTCTTGAAAGAATGTCGGAAATCTTGTTCCTCTTTTGGCTGCGGTTACAGATGCTTTCTCCAGACAGTGCTCACTAGTTTCAATTGTCTGGAGTACTCAAAAATACATTTTCCCCTGGAAGATAGTCTGCATATGCTTACAATAAACATTAACGAAATCAAATGACTTTCACTTCAGGATAAATACTTTCAAGTAAGTCTGTTAGAGACACTAGTAAATTGCTATTAATTAGTTTTTCCAATCTACTTAGGTTGTACTAATGAACACAATCGCTTCTAACGTATTTATTCGCAGGATAAATCCTGCCTCTCTCTATATGCCTGTGAAAGGCTCAAGGTAAAATGGAGATATTCTGCTGCAGGAAGGCATGGGAGCCACTTTAGGACAGGTGAATGATCCTGCTGGTTTTCTGTGTCTCTGAACTCTGCTGGTTGAGGAAGAGCCAGGAGAAGCTGCCTGCGCCCGCTGCCAGACAGGCGCCCTGCTGCCTGGGCTTGAGCGGGACAAATTCTGTAGCTTTCTGGCCACAAAATATCTAAGTTACATAACATGGAAACTCTCAGCTCTGCAAAGCCAATGAACCCACATATTCCTATAACCGTTACTTCCCCTTTTTGCATGTTACCCGCTTGTAATGGCTTGTTGTAAATTATATGATAGTATCTCTAGAGATGGGAACTTCTTCTCTTATGCTTGTGAACATAACCCAACACCAAGAGGTCCCCAGCCCTGACGGGACATTTCAGGGCATTACTGGAAGGACAGCAGTCATACTAATACCTCTCAGCTCCCTTCTGCTAAGCCTAAATACGGAACAGAAGTAAGAATTAGAATTACGTCTATACCACAATTTAAAAACCAATAATGTTGCCTTCAGCAATTTGAAGCTGGTTACTGGAAAATCCCATACAGCAGAGCAAAGCTCCTGGTAATTTGCTTCACCAAGTCCTAAATAGTACTGAAATGCAACCCCATTATTTTTAGAAATTATCTGCTCTATTTTTGTGTAATTTTTCTTCACAGCTCTGAACACCTAAAGCAGTACTGCAGCAGACCATAAGGCCTAGATCTGGCTGAGAAACCTGCGTGCATCACATAAAGTGTATGATTCCACAACTCATTAAGTCTAATTTATGGCATATGTAATTAAGCACCTTTGAATTGAACCCAGGTCTCTAGAGATAATAACACTTAGAACTTATATAGGGCTTTTCATCTTCAAAGTGCTTTACAAACATTAACTAATTAACAACATAATAAGACATGAAAGGCCAATGTACTTACCCATAGTGCTGCACAGCCTCTGTATAATTCAGATTTTGATGTTTTTCAATGGAAGATCCAATCTGGGTGCACACGGAGGATTTACTTGTGGTCTCCTTCACAATCAGAAAGCATGACTTTGTATACATCATATATCTGAATTCCCAGAGTACTTCCCTTCTCTGCTATTTACTGCTGAGTCAGAAGAAACAGCTCCCAAAAGTGAAGGAAGCTACGGAAAAGAGCAGCTCACAGCAGCCTGAGGGTGTTTGAGTTTCCTGGGCCAGAGGAATGGGGCCCAGCGCAGGAAGGAGGTCCTGGAGAATTCACTGCACAAGATTTCTGGTACCACCTAAGTCCAAATCCTTCCCAAGGTAAATCTAACAATAATTACACAAAGTCTCTAGGGACTGGATAAACTATCAGAGAAGACCTTATTTCAGCTAAAATACACTTTACTGGTAAAATCTGCAATGTTTTCTTGCTTCTCTTTGCTCTTCTGAAAAGTCTGGAATATCTATCCAGTTTGTTAGGTTTGTTTTTTTTTTTTTCTAAATTTTTTTTTTTTATTGCTTGGTCTATTTTACGCACAAGCCTCTTGAGACAGCGCACATTTCCCTTATTATCTCAATGAATGTTTTCTTGATGAGAGCAATGTTGCAGATGTTATATCAGGTTACTTGAATCCCTCCTGAATGTTACTAATACAGAAAGATGAAGCATAAAAGGGGAGCAAATGATACAGACAGTTTTAGCAATTGGTCCTTCAGACATCAGCCTGTGTCAGTGATCGTTTTCACGAGCTCAGCATGTTGACCATTGTCTGTGCATATGCTGTGTTTAAGCATCACCTGTCCACCGGCTAAAGAGATATCATGGCAGTATCTCGTCTCTCTCCAGACAATGTCTGCCTCTGTCCCCTTGGGGATTCTACTGCGCACCAAAAATTGAGAATTTGGAGACCAGTGGAAAAATATACCAAGCATGTAAGAGAGAACTATGCATAGGTATCTCCTATACCCTGCACATTAAAAAATCTCAAAACCAAAGGCAAATGACTCAGCGGTAGTGGTACAGGTGTAGCCCCATGAGAAATTAAAGAAAATGAGACATACTGTGGACCAGAAAACAAAACGTGTGTGGAAGCAGGAGGCTTTTGTGCTTCCCCTACAGACAGGCAGTCCAGAACAAATCCTGAAAGGTAACAATCTCACAGTAGTAAAATGCCTACAAGAGATCCTACGATAAACATAGGGTCTAATTAAAAGCGTTACAATTTTTAAATGCAAATGTAGAATAGAACTGTCAAAATGTTTTATCCCTAAAGTGTGAATGCTAACCTTCCCATACTTATTATATAGCAGTACATTTTAATTTGCCTAGAGCCGAGTCGAATAAAGCAAGCATCACAAACACAATCAAATGGATATTTGAAAGTACTGCTCTTCACAATAACTGTGTGTCTGAGCAAAGCTTCAAATGTTGATCAATTGATTACCAAAATCAAAGAATACGTTTCCCAAATGAGCTTCTAGAAAGCACTCAATAGCACCAGAGAAAACAGCATAAAGCTCCACAGAATAGCAGACTTCTCTAAAATTATTTACAAATGCAACTTTTTACTGCTTTCCTGGTTTATAGCTTAGACCTGCACAGATCTAGAGTGAAGAATAAAGCACTTCTGATAAATCAATGGTTTGATTCCATTTCAGTGTGGCAAATTTAGTTAAACAAAGATGGAAAACAGTTTGAAATGATCCAAAGGTATACTTTAAATCTTATGGCAAATCACAGTCTCTCTGGTACAATTGCTCAAATGACTTTTGAATCTTTAATAAACAAAATTACGGCAAATATATAAAATGCTTTCTAATTGCAAACTATATGTGAACAGTCTTATTTCATAAGACACGGCTCTTGATTTATTTTTCCTTAGAAATAGGACAGGTGTATTCACACTTATCTTTCCCTTTGGAATTTGCTTTCCTCACAAAATTGCCTGCAAGAGGAGTACTGCGCAGTCCTTATAAAGGTACATAAAGGTGAGATGCTCACAGTTACTATTTGCTCAGCAGAGGCCTCTGTTGAGCTAATCACAGTTGACGAGAGCGCTCATGGGTATTCTCCCCACACTGGGACAGCTATTATTGAGAACACCTAAATCTTAACCATAACTACTAGCGTTCTGTCCATCTGCCATCTCCAGGGAGTTGGTCGTGATGCTGTACTTCCATTGTTTCCTTTTTCATAAATGGGTTCCTCTGTCAGTCAACTCCAGAGAATGACTGCCCACCAAACACACACAGTTTCCATTTAGTGACTTTAACCTGAAAAAATAGAATGAAAAAAGGAAAACAACTTTCAACCTGAAACGAACCTGTTACTTACATGAGTTCACTAACACTTTTATCCTCCTCCTAAAGGCAGGTTTTCTTGTACCACCTCTGTCGTGCTGCGCTGTCCTCACGATGATAAAACCTGAGCTGGGGTGCAGATTCTGCAATACACTCCCTCTATAGAGCAAAATTCAGAGTTGTTCATAAGCAAGTAAGCTCTGAGCACCCTTGCCTTTACTCCCGCATCTCAGTAAGAGGCATTTGTCCTGAAGAACACGATGGGATTTTGACCCCATCACATGACTGCTGTCTCAGTTTGGAAATTTTAAGGGGAAAGCCTGAAGATCAAACCCATTTTGTTCACTTAAATGAAAAGTTTGCTCAGCAACAACTTTAAATACCCATTGAAATGCTTCAGACACTTGATGTTGCAGTTCTGACTCTATTAGGATGCAGATTTTATAGCCCTTAATTTTTCCCATAAGCCACTGCTTCATTAAAGAAAAAAAACCCCAACAACCCATGTCACATTACGCTCTCAGTATTTCTTAGAGTAACAGAGATTACACTGACCTGCAGAATTTTTCCCTTTTCTACATGTGCCTCTATGCTGAAATCCTCTTGTGTAAGCAAAGAGCTCTCCAGGACTCACTGCGTCTTAACCAAGTGAACAATGTTTTGTGTTACGACAATTAGGCAGTCGACTCTCCACCTGTACCTTTCATCTCCGATCCGGAAAAGAAACATGGTTGAAAAAACCTGTCAGGAAAAAAAAGGAGAAAAGGACAGAAATGGTGAATGGCCAATGTTGACAGATGAGCCAGAAACATCGGAGATCAACAATCTACAAGGAAAGGGATGTTTTTGTTCTTAAATTTTTGCAGATCATTTCAGCTGAGCTGCATTTCACTTTAACAAAAGAGGATTCATCCTCTATTTCTCTGTGCGTTATGGCAAGGAGAACTTTCAGTGATCACCCAGATAACACAGGAAACTTCCCACCATTCTGTACGTCCTCAGGGTGCCAAGGGAGATGTCACAATTTCTGTCTCTCACTGGTATTTGCCAGTTTTCCCTGACACTCACCAGGAACACCCACTCTTCCAGCAGCAGCTGGGTGGGATAAGACACATTTTATTCTACGCTGTTCTCCCTTTGTTAGTTAATAAGAGAATTTGGGGAGTAAAGCCAGGGACAGTTTTCTTCCAGTGCTGTTATTCCCATACTGCACATGGACCTGCCTTCCCCTCCGTTTGACCCTGCACTACTGCATCGTGTCATCCTTCAGTATCTCAGTCAGCTCCTAAGCTCGGGAGGAAATGGCAGCAATTCTGCCTCTGGATCTTTTTTATATAGGTCTACTCATCACATGAGCATCCTTAGTCTTGCAACAGGTGATTTAATGGTATCATTAATCCCATTTTAAATCTACAGAACCGAGGCACACCGTAATTGCCTGGACAGGAGGCTTGGCACCAAACCCAGATTTCCTGTTAAACTCTGCAATGTTCATTCATTTTCTGATACTTCAATTTTTTCTTTTTGCTCTCAAGTATTTGCATAACGGGTACAAAAAAAGGCATCAGAGACAAAAACAAGTCAATGAAAGCAATTAAATGAAAGTATTTAAATAGATCATGGCGTTTCTTCCTCCATATGACTGTCTTTCCGCACAATGAGGCAAGATGAGGTTCTTCCCGTGCTAGCAGAAAGCTGTAACTCTGCAAAGAGTCACTGAAGTGCTAATATTGACTGGACAAGATGGAACACGTTACCGAGGCAATTGGTCAGGCTGAAGCAGCGATGGCAGCACATAGGATATTATGGATGGTTGAAGGAGCTGAGGATATCAATCTTTCTGTCCATCTACCTGTTTTCCAAGATGTCTATCATCATTGAACATAGCTACCAAGGAACAACAGCAGCACTTAATCACCAATAGATAAATACTGGTTAGGCCATTAATTGGGGATCGGGTCAGATTTTCCTTGTTTGTACCTTTGCTGCTCTTTTTTTTTCTCCACAGTTGTGAGACAGTAGCATTTTCTCACAGCCTGTATGCGTTGTTTTGGGACTCGGGTCAGTGGCAACAGCATGGCTCTGTGTGAGTGCCAGTGCTTATTCAATTGAGCTCCTTTCCAGGAAAACAAAATAGCTAACTGATGAGAGTGGTTATAAAATCTCAAACTCAATGCCTTTTCATAATATCTGGGATACGATTTGGAAGTGGCGGCAGTGTGACTGGTCTCCGCACCTGCTGCTTCCCCGGCAGTGTGACGTGGCTGAAGGGCAGAAGGAGTTTCCCAAGCGATACCTGCTGTAAACCCACTACTTCCAATGCTGCATTTCCTCTATCGTTAGTATTCAGCAAAGAGACTGCAACAGTGCAGAGCTGTCTATTTGCTGGTATTTCTCTTGTTCAAAGCTTTTGAGAAGACTTTATTGAAGCATATAATGCTGCCTTGAAATTGGCCTCTCAACCACATTTTGAGAAGAAGAAACACAGGCACTTGGCTGGGTGTTTCTGCCCTGTGCCATGGCTTGCTCGAGTCAGAAAAGCACCCTGTCTCCCCCTTCCACACTTCCTCTCAGCTCAATTCTCGTCAGACTATCTGTGATTACGAGATTCCTCTCTGATACAACAGCGTCCATCTTTTTTTTTTTTTTAAATATCTTTTTGGTTTCTACATTACTTTTTTCTCCTTTCACTCTGAGATTAAGGCTCTTATATGGTTTTAAACTCTTAGGAGAATTCATTTATTAAGAGCCTTACATTAAAACCAGTCCTCCAGGGGTAACGTTAGGAGTAATCGTGGTGCCTCCTGTTTTCATCTGAAGTTTTCCAAAAGGAGAGTTTGATAGTCTAAATTAGGCAATGGAGTTTTCGCCTTGACATTTGGGAGGTTAAATTTTGCCTCTGACTGTCAGCCTCTCAGAAGAGGAGATGGCATTTGGAGTAATCCAAAACTCCTGCAGAGTTACATTACTGTGGCAGCCAGACTGGAGTAAGGCTAGTCTGAAGATCTATTGGTTCAATTACTGCTTGGGGTCAGGACATGCCATAAATTATTAGATATGCAAATGGAAAACTCTGACTGTTGATGAAAGAAAGATGGATGGATTTCTTAAATACTCATAATCAGTGCTAAGACTGATGTATAGTCATTTGCTTGTAAAAGAATTCTGTTCTTGAATTTTACCTGTGTGCAGGTAAAAATAAATTATTTTTTTGTTTCACAAGTGTGTAGTATTTTAAAAATAAACTTAAGAAGTCATTTGGAGGCCTGTTTTGAACAGCTTCTGCAACGCCCCGTAATTTTTAGAAATAAGTTCAGGAAGGAGTTCAGAAGATGCTGATTCTCATTCTGTACTCACCACAGTGTAAATCTGAAGCACTGCTCTATATTCAGTGAAGACACACTGATGGAGCAGTATTTGGGAGGAGAATCAGTTCCTTTACTCTAAGGAGGTAGAATGTCCAAAGAATGCCACAAAACTAACTCAGGCTGTGGACGTGCTGCAGAGTGAACAAGTGCTGGCACATGATAAATGTGACCTTATCACAACGTGAAGTCTGAGGTGCTTCAGGAGGATTTTGTCGATAAAAAAATAAAAACAAAATGTAATTAAGATATTATTGTATCCCACCTGTTTTTGATGTTCCTTAAATATATTATTTATAGCCTTATTTCTCAGTGATTAAAGTTGGAAGAATTTGACCCCTACTTTTGTCACATAGAAAGTCTGCTACATCTATAAGAACTTGTTGAATTTCTCTTGTGGATTATCTCTTTGGGGAGAGAAGTTTTTACAAGATATAAGACAAAATGATTATGAGTATGAGAATAATGTGAGCTATTCAACGCCACCTGCTGCTGCAAGGGAAAATATATTCCCAGATGCACCTTGACTGAGCAGAAACAGCTGCGGAACCATAGGAAAACTTGTTCTGCTTGATAGTAGGCTTGCTTTGCAGAAATACATCACAACGCATGAGGGAATATACTTTCCAAAACTGCCGCTAATTTTTTCCAAGCAGTGTGTGAAAGCCAACACTTTCTAAAGGATGCACAGCATTCCTCCCCTGGATGGTAGCTTCTAAGCAGTTTTGACTTTTGTCAATCTAGATAGAACAATTTTCAAAACTATTACAGGCTTTCTCAGGGCTCCTGTTCACTGCCTGTATATAAATCTCTTGGCCATCGCTGTTGCTATTATTATTATTATTATTTTAATAGAAGAGCTTACATGGTGGGGGATGACAACTAAACAGCAAATTGATATTTACTTAAGCATCGTCCAAGTAGACATCAGGGATTAGTTCATATCACGCAGTTTCTGTAAGAGAAAAAATATTAGGAAATACATTTTAGTTAGCTATAATATATACTACATTGAGATAAAATTATTGTTTATATATGCAGGTGTGGAGCCACCAGAGGCAACGGAATAAAATCTATTTCCCCAACCCTACAGATAGGACGTTGCAGCTCACCACTTGTACCTTTTAAATTTGTGAAAGCCAGTGATGTTGTTTGGTTAAGAGTGGTCTGTGTTTGGGGTTTGAACTGGGATTATTTGATTCTAGCCTGACACCGATATAATTTGGAAACAGCTCCTTAAAGCCAGTGAAACTGTACCTGGAGAAACATATAAATGAGATCAAAGAATCAGATTTAAAATCTTTTCCTGTGCAATTCTGACAATCATTTTAAGTTTGTGAGCAGGCTACATGAAAAACCCAAGGTGATAATTCATAATTTCTGTGTGGAAATACTAATAATAATGAAAAGGAGTATAATTTCTTAAGCCTTTTAAAGATGTTTCATTTCCAATTTTATCTGTTATTACTGTTTTTTTAAAATATTAATTTTGATCTTACTAGTTCTGGTCTGAAACAATCATGAAAGTATCAAAGACAAAATGCAACCAACTCTCCATTAACCAGACAATGTACTCCAAAGTGGATGAAATTTGAGCAAAACATCCTAAACACAGCAGAAAAACAAGCAAACTACAAACAATAATGAATACCATCTCTTAGTTTACGTTGTTAAAAAAAAAATAATCGTATATGTGCATGAACTTGACATAATTTGTAAAAAAGCAACCAAGCAAAAATCCACCTTGGGGAAGCGAAGAACTGAATAAACTGTATTTCTGCTTGACTTCTAGACAAAAACCAAGTGTAAATTCTGCCTAATGCTGCTCAGAATCTTCGGTGTTCTAATGAGCATGGTTACTTGGTATCAACTTCGGGTCTATTTCTATAGGTAGGCAGGTTTTAGGAAAGAATAATGCTAATTTCACAGAAACATTGCTTTAAAACTTAAAAGAAAGATGCTGTAGAAGTTCAACAGTATATTGGTACATTCTTTAATATTCTTTATTTCTATAACCCCAGCTCCCTCTTGTGCCACTCATTTAATAAACACGAATTAGATTTACTATATATAACTGCTATTTTACAACACAACAATTCAGTGCAAGGAAAAAAGCATTTTTTCAGTAGTTATAATAATCTGTGGCAAAAAAAGCTCTCCACTAAACCTGATGGAGTTGCAAAAAAATGTGGTTTATTGATCAGCTGGTAAATATTTTTAAATAATATCATTATTTTATTTCCATAATGTGGTAAAATGGGCCCATTCTACCCGGTTCTGTCTCATTCTTGTACAGAGATGTTTTTAGATTGTGTTCAGTAATGAGAACTTTTTTTTACAGTTAACTTGAAGTACATTTTATCATCTGGCCCTCTGCCCTCAGTTTGCTTATAGCCAATGACAAAAATAATTATAATATATTGAATGCACCGTCACTTATTTTATTGCTTGTTTCTTTACAGCCTTCCCAGGAAGTTTGTAGTTAAAACAATTTTTTCAGCTTTAAAGAACTGAAGCAAATTCATATTTCTAGAACTTAAGCCAAAAGTAACTATATTTTCAGCAGTGGAATTTTCACTAAAATTTACAAAAGACCTCTGCCTTCACTGATTTATTGTTGCATTAGGTAAAACTACACACAGTGTATAAAATACTGTGTTACTCCACTTGTAGTCTGATCTAACGTGTTATCAGTGATTGCAAGTACATTTTATAACCCCAGCTGCTGAATCGGAAAAAAGGTGATACAAGCATCAATCTCCAGGATAAAATCAGAGCACTTTCTACCACAGTTTGACCTTAGTGATGCCTTTGGATAGTCTTACTTGTCTAAGTCCTTGCAACAATTACCAAGGGACGGTTAGAAAATGCAGCTTTAATGGTGCAGACTGGAATTACTAGCAGCATCAAAGACTTGAACACTAACCCCGGAGATTTCCAAGCACAGGAAGAATTTGAGGGAACTCTGATGCCACTGCAGCAATGAAATGGAACAGGGCTGCAGACACCGGCCACGGATTTTATTTGTGCTCTTTATTGTCTGCGTCCCCGAACTCTGCAATGTCATTAGCAAATACAAAAAGCTATAAATAAAGAAACAGCTACAGATAACTAGATCTCAAGATACAGTTGACTCCAGCTATAGCTGCCAAATCTTATTTATAGCATGAGGAAATACAGTTAATTACAAGTCACAAAAATGTTAATTTCTGTCATAATACAAGTTATAGTCTAAGAATGAAAAAAACTCGGTTTTGGACTGAAATGATTTCTCTTAATAGAGCTCTGTTAATTTGAAATCCCATCTCATGTTTGTAGACTACAGAATAGGAACAGAAAAGTTAAATGTGCCTTATCAATCTATTTCATGGTCCTATATACAATAATATTGAAATTCAAATAATAAAACCAATCCATTTCCGGCAAGGCAAAGTACAGAAGGCAAAAAAAAATTAGAAAAGATAATCATAAAAGACTATTTTGAGCAGACTATTACAGCAGTTATACCAGCTTATAATTAACATTAAATAATCTGTTAATTAGTACAACAAGATTTTAAAAATGTTCAGTCCTGGTGACCCAGAAAGTGAATAAAAAAAATAAACCTTACAAAAACCCCTAAATGCTCCCCCCCAAGCAAAGAATCACCAGTCATTTCAATGATTCTAAAGCACATCGGATAATTATTAAGATAAACATTATGTAAAAGATGGAGTTAATTATATTACATATAATCAGACACTGGTCACTCCACAAGTTGTAATTTATTTTACCCTCATTTGCATTTAACTTCAAAGGTATTTCAGGAAATGTAAAATAACCTGATCTAAGCAGTTACAAAGATGAGATGTATTTAACTTCAAAACTATGTTTCAAGCTCTTGAAAATAAATTATTTACAATTTCAGGAAATAACACACCATTCTCATGCAACCTGTAATTGTTGTCGCAAAAATGGTAAACTCATTTTTTTGGAGAGGAAATATCACAATTTATGGCAACGGTATCCATCTGGCAGGTCTTAGAGAGACACAAGAAAACAGTAGGGTAATTTGCATCAATATGCTAATCCAAATTTATATACAGAGTCTACTCAGTTAAAAAGGTCATGCAACTGTAACTTTATATGAAAAATCAGCAGACTGGTTTGAATTAATATCCAACTCCTACTGCAGCTCAGTCTCTTCAGTAAAATGGGAAGGGCTGCAGCCTTCTATAGCTCATGTTCATCATCACAACTTTTTTCTTTTTTTTTTTTTTTTTTTTTTGAGGGGAGAACTTCTTGTAACCTCTTTGAGTCCTTAGTACAGGTTTACAATCCTTATGTATATGAACACATCTAAAATTCCAGCATCTAGGTCAGTACTGAGCTTTCTAAATCCTTAACAAACATCTTTTTGTATCCCTTCGTGTCAGATTTAATTGTCCATGGTGAAAGGAAACCCTAATCAGAATTCAAGAGAAGTACTCTACGACATTTATCTTTCCAACCTGAACTATCCTATGACCCTGCGAAAGCATATAAGGAAAAAAGCAACTTCTCATCTTGTTTGAAACACCAAAACAAATAATTTAAAATTCTCGTTCTTAACTACTGTATGGCTTTTATTCAACAGCTGTATAACAGTGAGGTGCAACGAGGCACACTGAGGGAAAAGCTCAGTTCACAAATACCTCATTCCTTTCAGAATCTGGCCCTGGAGGACGGTATTTGAAACATAGTATTAAATGATACGCTGCTTTTACAAAATAATTTTACAACCTATCAAAGAGATCTGTTTTCTATTCTCTGTTCCATGGTTTCCCCCCATATTCCTAATATCTGTTCATTCTACTCATTTGCCCGCCACAGCCAGTTAGGACCATTGTGGGGGCTGAGAAATAAAATAAGCATAGAGACTCGCTGCTGCTTCTAAGTAGAAACGCCACTAGTGTAATTCTAGTTTTAGTCATTTACTACACTAATACCAAGCTCAGCTTCATACCTTACTGAAAAAGACCTAAAGCAAAGATGAAGACACACAGTTGGAAAGCCACCTGCAGTTACCAAGCCCTTCTGGCCAACTTACATCAGGAGAAACCACAACCACAGCCCTTCATTCTTTGAAAACTGGTGTCTTCTGTGGGACTGACGCCTTCTGGGAACCGTTGTGGTTCTACAGTAGGTCACACTCAGGCCCAAGTTGTGTGTAAGCACCTGTGTATGTCTTCCGCTGGATACAAGGAGGAAAGCCTGGGCCCATTAAAGTCACCAGAAGCTTTACAATTGTTTCTAAAGCTGCTCTAATGTCATCCAGAGGGAACAGTTCTGTGCATGCTTCTCGGGTCCACACCTGTCCTGTGTAACAAGGACAAATCTTTGCAACTGAGATCTCTCTCAGTTTTCTTGTGTGGCCCTATCTAAACAATGATAATGAAATTCAGCCTGAATATTATTTGTTAGAGAGTCTTTCTCTGTCATATCTGGAGCACCTCTCTTATGAGGAAAGGCTGAGGGATTTGCGTCTCTTCAGTCTGGAAAAAAGACGACCGAGGGGGGACCTTATCAACACTTATAAATACTTAAAGGGTGGATGTCAGGAGGATGGGGCCAGGCTCTTTTCAGTGGTGCCCAGTGACAGGACAGGAGGTAACAGGCACAAACATGAGCATAGGAAGTTCCACCTAAACATGAGGAGGAACTTCTTTCCTTTGAGGGTGGCAGAGCCCTGGCACAGGTTGCCCAGAGAGGTGGTGGAGTCTCCGTCTCTGGAGACATTCCAAAACTGCCTGGATGCGTTCCTGTCCCACCTGCTGTGGGTGACCCTGCTCTGGCAGGGGGTTGGACTAGATAATCTCCAGAAGTCCCTTCCAACCCTATGATTCTATATTGAAAAGTGTTAAAAGAAACTTTATTTTCATAGATGATATGTTTTCATCTAAAAATAACTAGAGATATTTAAGAACATTTCTATATTTCTACATAAAATGCATCAGAATCTTCAAATAAAAGGCTTTATAAAAATGTAAATGTACTCTACAAAAATTGCAGTGACAATAGGTTTTGTTTACAGCAGTCTTGCAAGCACACGGGCAGTTGTAGCAGTGATGGTTATACAGCCCTCCCGGCCTGCAGCCGTTTAAAGACACACAGGAAAGCAAGGTCCTCGACTGGCAAAGCTGACAATTTCAATAAGGCTGACGATCTAACAAAAAGTGACAATGGCTGTGTGCAGTGGCTAGGAAGGGCAACGGTGAACAAAGAGAAGGGGAAAAGCGATCTTGCGAGAGCGCTATTTTGAAGGAATCCAGATGAGCACACTGTTGCAATACCTTAGGGTTGGTTGGTTTGTTTGCTTTTTAATTTTAGGAGTGGCAAATACGAGTGTGACCGCCCAGATACCAGCAAGGTGATGCAAAAGGGAAGGGAAGAATTTTGGCTTGGAATGGATGACGACAGAGCAGAAGGACAGGAAGAGCATCTGGTAGAAAATGCATGGGGAGGAAGGACCTAGAATTGCAGCATTTTCTCCCAGGTTTGGGTACATCTGTAAAATAGCAAAACATCCTCAACAAAGTGCTGTTGGGCAAGTGCTTGGGAGCGACAGGGGTGGTCAGGAATTGCAGCAGTACAAGTGAATACCTATCTTAATGAGGTCTCATACAAGTTTTGCAATTGCCTTTTAGAGCAATCGTAGCCCACGGTTCTTCGACAGCCAGTTTGGCACAGCTGCTGCTTATGTAGGAAACCGTTCCTATAATTTCCTTTAGGTCTAGGACTGAAATTATCCGCTGCAGTAAATTCACAAGTTTAGCATTTGTTGCCACTGTGACCAAAGGTTAATGTTTCATTCACTGACTGAATCAAGATCACCAGTTGCCCGTTACATATTTTTGAGGTCCTTACTCATACATTTGATTTCAGCAGATTTTGAGTAACCTAATTCTCTGAATGTTAAATGAAAGCCATGTATGTAAGAGATTAAATTCTGTTACTGCAGAACAGAGCAATTTCACAAATTATTTTCTTTTGCAGCCGATTGGGTCACTGAGGGTACACCCAGCCAGCACAGGCAGTTTTTGGCTGGAAACCTGATGAATGACCATCCTCCCAGTGAAAACACAAAGCAGGAAGGAACATAGCAGTCTTCAGCAAACACACAGCACCGGGGCTACAGCACCTTTTGGCACAGATGGCTGTGGGCAGCGGATCTGACAACGCATGGAGCTGTGTAATAGCCATCCCTGATGCAGATGAACACAGAGTATGAAAGACTTTCAGGGAGAAGAGTGAAGGGATTTGGATTACTATCTTCTTTGAGTCGACTTCCAAAAGCTACAGAAATTGTATACAATTTTTTTAAAGGATTTTCTAATCCAGATGCTCAATAATGTCCCACAAAACCTTGCTTTAAATACTCTGCAAGACTTGAATGAAGGCCTCTTTTATGAATTTGTCGAAAAACAAGAGTAAAAACCTGAAATTCTTTAAATTGATATGCTATTGCGTGGCTGTGCTCCTACTCAGAGTAACTAATTGGATAATTCAGCCTTAAAGTGACCTAAACAACGTTACTCTGTTGAAAGTTCACCTTTCTGTCAAGTTAGCAGTGAGTTAATTCAAGCGATTTGAACCTGTGCTTGCAAAGTTGTGCCTGAGCAGGGTCAGGGAAAGCAGCTGTGTGGGACAGGGGGCGAAAGCGTTAACCAGAGATGTTCCAGTTGAGAGCACAGGTCTGCCAGCTTCCCGCTGAACTATAAACTTGCTATGCAAATGCCAAAATAAAAAGCCCTAAACTTTTCTCCTGAAAATACGGTGAGGCTGTTAGTTCCAGCAGGCGAAGAATGGGAGTCAGTGAGGATGAGGAGGTGCAGTGCAAAAGCCAGAAAGCAAGCCTGAAAGGTAGAGGCAGCAGGCTATTTCTCTTTGTTATCGAGTGAAATGACTCCACAAATATGACAATAAATCACTGCGGGAATCAATCTGAGTGGAGGCAACTGCTCCATGCTGATAATGCATCAATCAATATTTAATGTTTACACTTTAATTAATCTGCACATAGGAAGCATTCTTTCAGTGACAAAAAAGTGATGAGAAATAAAACACCTTTTATATCAAACAGCAACGAATGGCTGCCTATCTGTTAGGCTTTGATTGGGCCCTCAATTGATCATTGCAGCCTTTTTCGATTGCACCAGTGTGCAATGTCACATTTGGGTATAAAACAAACACAGCCTCTGTGAAGGAAGGAGGGGGAGCTTCCGAATCTGCTTTTGAGTGATTACAACTTAATCAGAACAAAGAAAGACTGATAGCAAAGTATGAGTTCTTTGAAAAGACTGGGCAGAGGCAAATAAAATAAAAGATTTTCAACATCTGCATCGATGACACCTATCTGAACAGATTTTTACTGTGTATTACAATTACTGATACCTACTAAGGCTTTGTATAGAAAAACAATTCAGATGTTGACTGGCAAAACTGCCTTCCCTTATCAGAGGTACCAGCAGAGACTGACGATCGGTTTATTTTGTCGCTATTTTGTATGGCAGCAAAGTGCCAGGTGCTGTGTGGACACAGGAGAAGTCACAATTCCTGCCTCAGAGTGTTTTTCCTCAGTGCTCTGTTTAACCCTTGTAAACTCTAGTTTCTTCTTCTTTTTAAAGGGCCTGATTCATTGTTCATTGATGTCAACTGAATGACTTCTATTGACTTCAGCGGGCATTGCATTAGTCCATAGATGAATGGTATTGAAAGGCATAGTGATGAAAGACAAATGAAAAGACAGTGATACTAGACCAGTAATGTTCAATTATTCCTTTAAAAAAGGGGAACTACAGCAGTACATTCTCCATACATAACTAAAGCTTTCCTATGCTTATTTCTAAAATAATTGTTTGAAATGTATAGGCTTTTTACATTATAAATACAATAGTATGTATTTAAAAATACAGAGAGCTTAGCTTTCTGGAGCTTAGTTCAATTTAAATTGCCATAAACTCACAGAGGGTGGAACTCTGGGAAAATTCACTGTATTTTGTATGTCACATCTAAGTTATTTTGCAAAGCCTTTCATGAAGTTAGCATCATGCAAAGGACCTATGCAAATGTCAAATCATTTTAAGCTTCTAATTAGACCTGCTACTAATTAAAAAATAACTGCAATTTTATGTGTGGTTTTTTATTTTTTTCCACTGAAGAACTTTTGTTGTTTCGCTAACCAACAAATAGGAGGACTCTACTTAGGACCTAGGGACAACATGTTGACGAAATTCCTGCCCAGATTTGTAACTGCCTAGTTTAGAGTGCTCTGACTGTTGGCTTAGGCAATACTTGAACAAAACCAGAAATAATATTATGGTATAAAGTCATATACTAGAAGGAATTTGAAAATATAATCCTCGGTCCTTCTTTTTTCACTGAGACTGGATGATCATCTTCTGTGATTCACAAAATCTTTTCTGGCTATTCCAAAAGTCTAAAGCACTCAGAAACACACTCCTAAGACATTTTTGGATACCAAGAGCAGCAAAGTATTTAAAGCATGAATGACGTCAGAAGACTTCCATTTATTGGTCAAAAAGTTTTGAAATATAGTAGCATACAAAAATTGGAGGAAGTGTTCACAGAGGAAATGAAAGAAGATGAATATGGCATTTAAAATGCAATAATAGAACTTATGCTAACTTTTTACTTTTGGTGTTTACTTGTCATTCCTACTTACTTTTTTTTTTCCGCAGAACTTTGCATTTAAATAAACAAAACGCCAAAGATTTCATTTGCTCCATAAAAATGGAGACAATGCCTTCTCACTAAAATCCATAAATAGCTTTTCAGCAGATTTACTAACATAACACACACATTCACACAAAGAGTTGAGTCTGCAGTTTATCTTTTCCATAAAAACTTCTTCCCCCTTCTGTGCAAATCAGTTGAACAAGCTAAAAAAAAGGGCAAAGTCAAAAGAGAGGAATGCTCTATTGTAATGCATGATCAACTGCAAATATTTATAGAAAAGATGAAAACACTACTGTGTGCACATCGGGACTGCCCTAGGACAGCCTTAGCACGCTTAGTTAATGTTTATGGAACAAACCTAACTTACTGAATGTGAAATCTTCATTTTCCTCATACGCACCCAAAGTAAGAGTAAATTAACAAAAAAAAGAAAAAAATTACTTGCTTGATAAAATCCTGAGGGGACCATACAGAGCACTTAATGTTGTGTACAGCTTGCTGCACAGCATTGGAATAGCAGTCCAACGGGAAAGCCAAATACCGGCCCCCTATGAACTTCAGTTTCTTTGGAGCTCCAGAGAGCTGCATGGTTTGTCTGCAGCAACAATCCTGACACGCAGGGAGATCAGTCCCATACTGTGGTTTTAAAGCCCCATTAGCTGAGCTTCTGAGAACACAAGTCCGTAAGGTTCTTTGCTGTACAGATGCAACATTTCAGCTAGCAAAGGACACCTTTCCCAGCCCTGGACAGGGCTACGGTGAGTTCCCAGGTCTAATCACTGTCTCATACTGTCAAGCCCAAGTACCAGGGCACTCTCCCAGCATCACTTCTGGCTACAGGTGTGGGCATTAGCCTAAGTACCTGCACCTTAGTTATATGAGGAGCACCCAGTGCAATCTAAGAGTACCAGTCCCTATTTAGCACCAAGGCTTAGGCTACTTTTCCACCTCAGCCTTGTCACAGCTGTCTGCTGCATAAAAAGAGACTGAAATGTACTAAAAAAACCTGGAAGACTAATAATTCATTAACCTGACAAATGAAATGTAAGTCCTATCGATCAAGAGTAGAACTTCTTCGTTATAAAGGAAGCACATATTATTCTGACAGTATTTTCACAAGATAAACTGAAGTTACAAAGAAGGCAACCAATTTGATTCAAATAACTGTCTCTCCTCAGAAACATTCATGATTACAGTCATCAAGCACAAGTTGGTGGGGTAGCGTTACTACCCCCGTTTTTACAACTTTAGATAACTGCATAATATCAAGGAAATGGGGCTGTATCACTCTCAGAGCTTTTCTGACTGCTGATGCTATGGAAAATGCTAAGCAAAAGACTGACTCCTGCACCACTGAATCATAACGCTGCTAAATGCCAGCGTGGAAAGATGTGCAACCACACACACACGATAATCTCTTCTCTCTTCCATCACCAGCAGTGAAAAGTTCAGGGACTATTGTACAGCTAATGAGAACAAACACACTTGCGGCTGGCTTCCACCACCTGTAGAAGGTGAAAGTCAGCCAAAAACCTACAAGACTCTCCAGTTCCGATGAATGGATGGAAACCAAGAGTGTGGCTCAGATTCAAGTCCTAGACTAGTTATAGTGGTATAATACTGGTGCCAATAGACCCACTTAAGAGTGGGGGGCTCAGAGCAAGAGGCAGTCTCTGGTATTCTGTGATGGTAAAATATATTAGGGCAGGCATCAATTTACCTTGGTTAGTTATGTTTTTAGTTATGCTGTATTTTAGTGCCCAGGGGCCTAATTTATAATTCTAATAATAAAATGTATTATGAAGTATAAGCCAAGCACATGCAGGCTCTAATTCTATTTCCTCTCAAAGGAAAGAGCTAAGCTGTTAAGCTCCAGGTTCTTTCAACATTTCCTATTTGCGACAAACACAAAAATCTGAAATCAGCGATGTACCACTGCAAGCCTTTTACAAAGTTCACAAGAGCAACTTAAATGTCTGGTGCGTTTTTTTGTTGTTGTTTGTTTGGTTTTGTTTTTTTTTTTGTTTTTTTTTAAATCCCCAAGTGATGTTCCTGGTACCTCAGTATCACAGCTGTCACAATGCCCTGTTTTGCAGATAAACTGAAGTTACAGAGAAGCAAACTGATCCAGCTGAGACATCCTCCCCACCTCAGAAAAATTACCGTCCCTAAGCTTGCAGGGTAGTACTCCTACCTACATTCTTACAGAGAGAACGTGCAGGTCAGTTGAGGGATCTCCCCAGTCCCCAAGGATGGGGGAAGTCCTCATCCATTTAGGAGAGAGACTTTTTCTCTGCTTTGGTTGTAGAAGTTAACTGAACAGCCCAGCTGTTAATGTTATACTATATTTGCCCTTGTTTGTATGTAAGAGCTGGGGGAGAATGTTCCACCATTTCCTTCCCCCTCCACTGGAGGACACGGCACCCTGTGCCAGGCCCAACCAGGTGGCTGGTCCCAGCTCTCCATGTCCCCTTGCTGAACGCACGCACTCGGACATGTTTAGTATGACAGAAAAACAATTTGTATGCATGTGGGACCGAGTTAATGTTAACAGAAAATTAAGTTTAATGATTCAGATTGTTAGTAACTTATTCAAAAAATATGACATCAAAGAGCAAGACCAGCAACTGTATCATTAATAGTTTTTACATTACATAGTATTTATGCAATAAACATAAGTTAATAAAAAAATCACTGCAGTCATTTTCACTCTAGTTTCCACTGATTAATGTTAAAATTGACAACCAGGTAATATTGTTCATCTTATTTAAGTTGAATAAATAACGAAGAAGAGTTAATAGGAATACAGTTACCAAACATAAGAACGGTCCTTAATATTATGAAATTATTCTTTACTAAACGGCAGCATCCAGTCTCACTAATGTCAGTGGCCCAAATTCTGCAGTCCTTAATCACATACTGTTACCTTCAGGAGGAGTTGTTCTCAATTTAGGATCAAAGACCACAGTTCGCTGGGGCCACTCTTTCAAGGGAGGATTGGGCCCAGACTTTTAATAAGGGGTTTGGTGGCTTACAAAGAGGTGATTAAGATCTTCCTTTGAAAAACACAAAACGTAGAGTTCTTCTTTTGGATTATAACAGCACAGATAGCTGTAGCTTGTGGGTTTCAGAGTATTAACTGCTAATCCACCAGTGAACTGAAAGGTTTTTGTTTGTTTGTTTTGCTATTACAGTATTTAGTTAAACTTATCAACCTTCAGTTCTCAGTAAGTCATATTTAAGTTTCTTAGCAAAATATTTTATTTAAGAAACTCAAAGTTTCTGCAAGTTCTTGTTCTTTTTCATAAATTCCTCCCCACTGCCCTGAACATCTCAATGAGTATGTCCAAGAGCTTGAGAGATTTCTTGTTTAGATGCAAAACCTAGGGTAGTTTTTTTTTTGTTTGGTTTGGTCTTATTTAATGAAAAGCTTGCACTTATTCCTGAGAACTCAAACCATGAAGTTTTGGAAACTAATCCACAATATAAAAGTTTCTACTTTCCTTAAGTGACATTCAAGGATTGCTGTTTGTCAGTGACAAACAGAAAGTACTTAGTGTAATTATTATAGCACCTCAGTAAAAATCAGATTCTAGCCGTAGGTGATTGCAGCTATAAAGTTTCCAGAATAGGAACAATGAGCCCTATGAAACTAATGAAAAAAATCGCCAACTTCCTCACTCCAAAGTCTGATTTTTACAAGGACTCCATTTCTTTCTGTTTGCCAAAAATGAACAGTTTATTTGAATCTAGCTTAGGTCTCCAGGAAAACAATTTTAATGTAAAATTGAATAATGTTGCACCAATGACAGGATAATTAAGTGGTTTCAAAATCGAACGATATTTAGGTGCATTTACTGTAGCATGTCCCAATAATGAAAATAAAGAAATCATATTCTAATGATAGCATAGCAGAAGATGATAAATATCCAGACATACTCCTTGCTGTATCACTGTACTGTAATCAAATGAATTAGAAATCTAATGACTACTTTGACACAAACAGGTATTTAATATGCTGAAAATGTACCAGATTTTCCCCCTCCAGCATTAGTAAAATCCCCAAGAAAATTAAAATCCAGGTCATAGCTAAATTCCTTTGAAACTGGGATTTAAATTAAAAAAAAAAAAAAAAAAAAAAAAAGAGTTTAGTCACTGTAAGAATTCTTTGTGCTGTTACATTTTTATAAGGTTAAAGCTAAAAATAAGATCAAAATCTTTTTGGAGGTTACATTAAAAAATAGACCAGGTGTGTTCAGAAACCCATCACACATATGCCTGTTAAACAGATGCTGACCAATAAATTAATTAAAGTTACTCTCCTTTCAAATCAGAAAAGAGGAAAGAGCTGTTAGGGACATTTATGGGGTGAGGTTCTCTTGACTGACAAGTTTTTCATGCTTGGCCTCTATTGTACAAGTTACTGATACTTCTCAAACATTTTCCGACAGGAAAATGAAATGGCTGTCTGTCTGTAAAGCAGCGAATTTAGTAACCTGTTTCTAGGTAGTTGGATTGACTCTAGAGAGAGATGGCATGGCTGTTTATCAGTCACGAAAAGCGAATAAGGAAACAAGGTTTCAACACTGACCTGATGAAAATCCTTGCGAGTAATCCCTGGCATCACACTCACTCAGGAAATCAGAATTTGCATGTGAAATATCTCACCGTACTTAGCATGCTATATTTCATTGTGACAATTAGCATCCGAGCTGATCAAGTGAAAAAGTATCTTGTGCTGACCTTAAATCCTACTATACTTATAAGACTTGGAAAAATAAACAGAAAGGAATTTGAGGAACAGTAAATGGTCCTGAAAGGGCTACGTGACTGCTTGAAACATAAGCTGCTCTAGCACTTTAAGGACAAACAGCATTCATTTCTACATTTCTTCTTCCAATTATACAAATTTAATTTTTTTGGAAACCACACAATTGCTGGAAAAAGGAATTAGTCGGTATAAGGGGTTATTAAACATGGCATTCACCCACTGCTCTTACACAGAAAAGGCAGCCCTGAAAAAAACAAAGCTGATTAATATGAAAGGCAGCTAACCTAAAAACTAAAACTTGAACTGAATGGTGTGTGCTAATCTTCCTCAAATACACTTATGAAAGCTAAATTTGCTGGTATTTGTCATTGCTATGCAGGCTAAGTGTTCATGTGAATGATATCTCCTCAGTTCTGAGCGAACCAGTAAAAAACAAGGAATTCTGTCCTCAGTGGTACTTTTCTGAATCTCCTGTCCATCTACGGCTGCTTGAATAGCAAACACTTCACAATCCGGGGTCATTTGTGATAAACTTTGTTAAAAACCTGCCATTCATTACTGGTAATTTCCTTAATCCTCAAGTTGCTTGTAAGGAAAAGATTGAAATTCTGTGTTATATATTTCCTCTATTGGGTCTACAATCAAAATAACGCAACATGCTAGCCACATTAATAAAATACTTGCCAGATCAAAATCTTAATAGCCAGTCTTAGACTTGCCATTGTTTATTGATGTTTGTTTGCCAGCCTATCTGGAGACATAAGGAAAATCTTAATAGCTCTGGCCACTCATTAGCAAAGTACTGTGGAGTCTTAATCCCATAAAGATATTAAACTATTTTTCCTTACAACAGCAACAAATGGAGGGAATTCTCATTACTTATTAAGATGTGGTACATTCTTTGCATATTGAGTTTCTTCTTATACTTTGAACTCTTATCCCTCATCATTCTATTTCTGAGGCTAAGATCAAAGTAGATTGGCCTTACAGAGCTACAGACGAGCGGCCGCCTCTCGGAGAATATTAATGCCCTCTTGAAGAGCAAAGCTGGGAAGGAGGTGTAATCCCCTGAAGAGCGAGCCCTGGGAGCCCAGTCGTACCGAACAACCCTGGCACGCTCGCTGGATCAGCTGGTAAAGAGCGCAGCCTCACTGAGGTGGAGCTGCTTCTCCCAGCTCTACAATGTGGCCCAAATCTCAAAGCAATAGCAAGGCTAAGTCTTTTTTGGAACTGGAGAATCGCGTAAATGTGGATTCTGGCAGACTGGCGCAGAGCAATGTGTTTTTATAGCAGGAAAATGTGTGACCAATTTTGTATTTTGCATTGCAAAATTTTCTGGTCTTTCTGATTCAGACTTGTGACTTCTCCAGTTGTAGTTTTTCCTTCTCGCTACCTCATCCACTCAAGGACTGGTGTTATTGATGAGCTTGTTGGCAGTGGGCAAGACAGCGTCGCCCTTCAATCTCCCACTTCCAGCAGCGATCCTGCCATACAGGGTTTCTTTCTTGCTTTCAGATTGCTTGCGAGCCTTTTAAAGGGGAATTACTTTAGACCCTTGTTAAAGGTAAGAGTAAACATGCTAAGTACCAAGACATTCAGTGGGTATCGTTATATGAAAAGAAGAAATGTTATATTCATTACAGAGGAAAATCTAGTAATAAAAAGTATTACCTGCATTTATAGCCCTGTAACCTAATTTTTGTGACAAAGCAAAGAAGTAAAAACATTCCTTTCTGCCTTTCAGTGACCCCTATAAGAAACCCCCCATGGAGTCATTTAGGATAGTAATTTGAGTGAAAATATATGCAGCCTTTACTTTGCTCGCTCTTCTTAAATTAATAACCCTTACCAATGATAAATTTGGAAGTTTCAAAAGACATTTGCAAAAATGCCCTCAAATTAGTAAGCAATTAAAAGAAATAAAAACTTAAAAGACATTTTCCACAACATAAAAGAGTGACAGAACACGGAGCTGTGTTGTTCAAATGTTAAAACTGTACATAAAATACCCCTTCAATATATGCTGCCAGTAAAAACCAAGGCAAAGCAGGTCATTAAAATGTCAGACTTGGGGCAGAGTGGAAAAAATGCTGTGTTTAAAAGTAAACATGTAGACCTTTTATAATTATTTCCCCTTAAAGTTAACTGTTTCAAAAAAAAAACAAACCCAAAAAACAAAACAAAAAACCAACCAAAACAAACCAAAGCTAACCCCCAAACAAACAGCTCCGCATCATCAGGATGAAGAGTCAAACTCCATCCCTAATCTTGTTCCTAAGCAAACCTAGGGAGACATTTGGGGTCTATATGAAGTCTCTGGATGTCAGCTTTGTGTATGAAATGTCATTTTCCTTTATCCAGTTTTTCCAAAGCAAAGCCAGAGTGATGTGTTCCTGCCGTTAATATCGATGTCACGTTTATACTAAGGCTGCATATGAATAACGGGAGCGTTAGAAGCCTTGGGAGCCCCATGTGCAGCAGCGGAACCCTTGGGGAAGACACTAAGGTGCCACCGACCAGCGGAAAGACTTCCACGTGTCACTGTTGTGATGGTGTTAGTGTCCAACCGCAGGGTTTTAGCACTGCTGTAAAGAGCTCAGGCTAGAAAACTGTGCTCAATCCCTTCTTCTCCCATGAACTAAAACTGCCCATTGAAACTGGGAGAAGATTCAGTTAGCATAAAGGAGACGCTCTGCTAGTTACGGGGGAGCTGAAAGCCACATTAATGCTATTGGTTGAATTAATCCATTTTGCAGTCCAATGCCAATGAACTAAGACAGCAAAAGGAAAACCAAAGCCTGTGTCTTCAGATATGAAGTACTCTGCAGTACTGAAAATAAAAAGGTTGTATTCTGCTGTCACTTTTCCCATTTCCAAGCTTTTTGAGACAGTATCAAAGACTGATATCCTTCTGACTCATCAGTCACATTCCAGTTTTGTTTCCTTCCTACTGGAAAAAAGTCCATCATGGCCCTGAAGAAAAATATTTCCATCTCATTAATTTTGCGTATTTTAAGCAAAGTGTCTGCATATGAAGTCAGAATAATATCTGCACTGTGTGTTTTACTGAGCTAAATTCCTAAACTGTGTCTAAAAGGTGGCAATGCCCTAGTAACAACACTGTCCAGCAGGCGCACTTCCACGTTAATTGTGCTAGTGTGTATCTGAACAACACCGCTGATGCACACGAAGTAATTCACATTAACTTAGGCCTAACCAAAAAAAAGTAGTTGGCTCATAAAACTCAGATAAATTTAATGATTAGAAAATAAAAAGGTTGTACCCTCAGGCAGTTTCTGGGACTCCCACTGAAGTCCATGCAGGAACATAGGTATCTTATTTTGTCCTCTAACTTCTCCATATCTCTGTTCCCTAAAACTAACAAATACCACCGCTGAAAGTACAGGTTGTCACATTTACAATCAGTGATTAAAACCAACATTCTTCAGGTTTCCATCTGATAAGAGCAGAGCTCAAAGTGGAGAGACAATGGAGAAACACAGAACAGCACTGAGAGATTCAGCTGTTATTTAACTAGTCATTTTTCTTTAAACTAACTTCTACAATGCAAATATTTTTAAGTTGGGAAAAGGGCCTGTAATCATGGTTTGAGACATGGTATACTCAGAATACAACGACCATGGGAGAATATTAATCTTTTTACTTCGGCTATCTTTTTCTAGTTTCTGGTGTTTTATATAGGATAATCAAATATGTCAGGAGGAGACAGAGCAGTAGACCAAGTTTTAGACTGGTATAATTGACTCAGCAGAGAAAAAAAGACTTGTATCTTTAGACAGCTGGTTCCACAGCTGTTAATAACAGATCTGTTAAGATCAATACTTCCTCAGTATGTATGATCAGTATTTCTTAGTCATAGGCTTACAACGGCAACTCTAGGAAACCAGCCAAAGCATACTGTGTATATATTTTTTGCCAGATCTACAGTTTTCATTCTGTGACAAAAATGATGAGCAATACTTAAACAGGATTAAAAATAGATGTTGCAAAGATGGTTTCTAGTCACGCATAAAGCCTGCAAGTAAAAAGTCAAAATTTTTTTTAACGACTTTTGAACCAACAGGGTAGGGTGGCTTTCGTTCACTTCAATACTTAGCATCATTTCATCGCACCATTTTGATCCGGTAATAGAAGCCTAAAGCCGGGCTTAATGTATCATGGCTTGTGACCTATGGCTTTAATGAAGGCAGCACACCATGAACGTGGAGGGCTGGTACTTAATTAAAATGGTAGGTTTGAACCCCATTTCTTTTCCTATTATCTACAAGTATTCAGGATGACAATCTCAGTTTAATAGGATTTACTAGTTTTACAGCACCTCTAGAAGCTTTCATTTCCTTAAAGGCAAGCAAAAATGTTATTTTTACCTGTACTCTTTAATGTGGAATCATCTTCTAGTAATAGCAGGGATTCCAGAGGTGAGAAGTAGGTCTTGTTTTGGGTTTTTCAACCTAGATAAAAAGAATGAAATAACATTCTCAGGAAATACTAGTTTGCTTGCAGTTCATTGTGAGAATGTCAAAAGCTGGTTCTTTGCTAGTTTATTATATAAGGGCTGTTGCTGTCTTCCTAGCCATGGGCTAAAACCAGCAGCCAACCCTCCATTACCAAACTACCAAAAAAATGCACTTTGAAAGTACACGTTCAATATTTCATAAATTTTAAGATTTTCAAAAAGACTTGCCATACATCTTCTGAAATTCTGTGCCATATTCCAAGGAAATGCCTTAGAAAGATGTTTTTCATGAGTATTTGGCTTTGACTGCTCAGGAGTTTAAGGAAATTGGGCTTCCTGCTCTATTTTCAGAGCACAGACTCAATTGACACCCAAATGGAGGCAACCTGCTCAGAGTCCTCAGGTCTCCACATACCTAATACTTCTAGACATCCAGCAGCAAAAGTGTACCTCCCCAAGCACCACCTATATACATATTTTGAGATTTAAGAGCATATGACAAATGTAACATTAAATACCACTCACCGTCCACCATCACAGTCTTTCTTTAGGGTTCCAAGCTCCTACAAATTAGTAATATAACCAGCACATAGCCCAAATATGAACTACAATAAGTCATGGACATCAAAGTACTTTGTTGTTCTTATAATTGCAGAAGTTATTTTAGAGAGCTAATCAGCAAGGTCTCTAGGAGACTTTTCCCAGAACTGCCATTTTTCTGGAAGTTCCTTTTCACATTCTCAATTCTGGTCAACCCTGAAGATTGTGGTCCTGGGTTTTTTTTAATCGATGATTTGCCTTGTACTCAAACTGGCATTGCCAATGGAGCAAAGAATCACACCTACCTTGCCAGCAGGTATTTATTTCCCCAGTGTTGCCCCCTGTGCCGCAGAAGGGCAGGCATTCCTATGGGAATGTAGCGAATTCAAACAGCAGGTTAATCCAGATTAAAAAAAAAAAAAAAAAAGAATAAAAAGAAAGTGTGGGGGGAAAAACAAAAAAAGATGACTAAGTATCAGCTGTTTGCCCAGAGACTGGAAGGTCAGCAGACTCTGGGCAGGGAAAGCTGCAGCATGGGAAGACGAGGCAAGACACCTGTGCTCATGAACCTGTTAACCCAGCACAGCCGCACGTAATCTGGCTGATTTCCCCCAGTTACAGAAAGGGATAAGTTAGGAATAATTCAAATGGTCAGCCAGCAGAACTGGGAGAGTTGCAAGCTTCTACCAATGGATGGTGATAAAACATTTTCAATCAGAACAGCCGCTTATAGATGTAATGTTTGGCATTAAGAAAAGATGACTTGAACAAAGCCAGGCTGCCTGCAGTGTTGTAGAAAATGTGCATGTGATCACTTGTGCCAGAGGACACGTGGAGTTGTATGTCTACAATCAGCATTATGAGCTGTTCATGGAAACATCTTTAACTGGCACAGTTATACCTGGAAAATTGGGCAATTCACACCTTTACTTTCTCTTCTGTGTTAACTCAGTCAGTCTGTTTCTCTGTGCTGGAGTCAATAGATCTTACAAAGCAGCCCTGTGTCCTGCAAACCGCTCCACAACTTTAAACGCTGTGCTGAGGTGTAGAGCTATAGATGCCTTCCACTTGTTTCTTAGCCTCAGATTGGGAGAACACTTTCTAAGGAACAGAAGGATCTGATTTACCTTCATTTATGTTGTCATTACAGCACTGAAGTTGGAAATCAGTATTTCAAGGCAATGGGTAGAAATCTAGCAGCATTCCTGTATGAGCTGTCATCGCCATCTGCACTGCCATTGACTTTTTCTTAGCTAATCCAGTTGAAAAATAACCCAGCTGAAAAAGAAAGAAAGAAATTGTTAGATTAGTTCGAGTCCAGTTCACTGTGCCTGTGCAAACGCCTCTGTTGGAACAAGGCAGGAGAAGCAGCAGGGGCCGAAGCTGATGCAGAAACGCAAGTGTAGCCACATTCCTTGATATTTGAGTAGACGCCCAGGCTGACCTAAAGTAAAATGTTTTTAGGTGGATTCTAATCTTTTTTTATAATCATCAATTTTTTCACATTCCAAATAGAACCCATCCGCAGAAATGGTGCTTTTCCGGTGGATTTGTTCACACAATACTTTATGTTGGCAGCTCATTTCTGTCTTAGTCATGTTTTCGTTTTTTCTTTAGCAGATGTTTACAATTACTCCTTAAAATGTTTCCATTTTCTGTGATCATTGAATGTGAATGAGGTGACATTTTTAAAAAGAATTGTAGCTTTTTCTGGCCAGAACCCATGTTGCTAGATTCAAATAGTCTTTGTCTTTTAAACTGTGGTAAAGGTCTTATATCTTTGTAACAGCAGCATCTGCACTAGTTTGCCTATTCTTTTTTTGCCAAAATCAAAGTGTTATTTGTCATTATCTGACTATATCTTGTATCTGGTAATCAGATGTGTATATGTCTTTTTATTTAACCTTAAAGACACGAGGCCTATTCTTCTGAATTGGTGCTTGAGGATTTCTTGGGAGGACTGCAGAACAAATGGTATTACAGCAGCCCAAGCTTCTGAAATGCGGAGGAAGGTTTCTTTGCTTTTCTTTCAATTGTTTTTTTCATTTGTTTTTATTGACCTCAATTTAGATCAAAGTTCTCACAAATAATTGCCATGTTGCCAGCACCTGCAATTACGTTGCAACGTTTGTAACGCTTCAAACTTTCTTCAAAAAACCCATTTCTGGGAGTCATGCAAATTTTTCAGACAGCTCATTTGTTTCTTCTTTTTTCTTCTTTTGTTTAGAAAAATAAGATTTCCATTTGCAGAAGAAGTATAAAAATATGCCATGCATTTACCATAAAGGCTCAAAAAAGAGCGCCGCATATATATTTTAAAAGATCACTGTTTTTTTTTAATGCAGTCTCGTGACTTTTGGAGTGCTGACTCACGATTTTTGCATGCTTGACATCAGCAATACCACAACTGAGAGAAAATCTTTGTGAAAGATTCCTTTCTAGTCCTCTTGAGACAAAGGGATCCTCCAGGAAAAAAAACAGAGAAACAACTGTTTCTTATTCATGATAGTTCTAAGTTAAAAACAAGCACAAACCCCAACTTTAAAGCAAACAATCTAAAATATCTGCCAAACCATTCCCGCTTTCTTTCTTCACCATAAAGACTCAAAAAAGGTACAGACACGTTTTTTTCTTTTCTTTGGTAGGATGGTATTAAATCATATAATGCATGAAAATGAAACTTCAAGTATAATTTAATGTTTTTCAATAAACAGCTTCTTTTAATATGCCAAATTCCTTTTTCTTTCTTGTCAAGCAAGAAGTCTGGCATTAGGGACAGACAATGACTTTTTCATTAATGATCATATGTTATTTTTAATTATATATATATTTTTTTTAGCTTCCATAAAAGAAATGGAACAATTTTATGATTACATTCCTTCTGCTTCATTAAAAAATGTTTTCCTTTACTAGGAATTAAGTACTCTGAGAGAAACATGGAAATTTCACTCAAAAAAAATATTATAGAGCCTTTTTGCTATTAAATGAGAATATTGGCCCATGAGTTAATGCACTTTCATGGCTGTACACTAGTTGATCCGTGACCTCAAGCTTCTGCTTGTTGAAAACAATTAGAAATATTCCCTATTCCTAATAATACAGAAGGTAAGCAGTAGCTATCATTAAGATTGCTGTTAGTAGTAGTAGAGGGAATATAATAATATATTCCCTAACAGTAAAAATTTGATTCTGGAACTGGCTGATTTAGCAGTCAAAACTCCTTTATCAAGCAAACCTTCCAATTAATTCCAAATATTATTTCTGCATTGAGACTCGAGGATAAATTGCTTGTGGGTGGGATAAAAATGGTCGGTATGCGCCTGTATTAAAATAAATATTTTTGGCATAAACTCTTTCGGAGGCAAATCAGGTCAAAGGATGATTTACAAAACTGTCATTGTCATATGGCATTAATTTGATAGCTCATTTCAATTGACATCTGTGAGAAACAGTTGGACATGCTGTTTCTCTTGCATTAACCAGACTTTTTAATTAATTATGCAAAGCTGAAAGCAAACAAACAAAATCAGACTGAAAAATAAAACTATACTCGTGTAAAGGTACACATTATTCAGCTAGATTAACACTATAACTGAGTATAAATGTGTACTGTGCTATGAATTACCTTTGAATAGCAAACACCATCAGAATCATCAGTCATCGAGTGCTGCTCGGCACACAACACGAACCCTTCTCCAGCACCATAGATCACCCCTTTCTTTCCAATCATTTGTTCTACATACAGACATGAACAAAAATACTATTACTACTTCTAAATACTTATAATATTTCTAATACATTCACTAGTACAAAAGTACTATTATTTCTTAACAATTAGTCTTTCAGAACAACATTGAAATCAGAGACAATTTAAATATCTGGTTCACAAAGTTGGACCTACTGAATAGCAGACTATAAAATTTGTTATTTGATCTATGCTTCACCAGTCCTTTAGCTGATCACAAAACTCATGCTGGGTCTCTCTAAACACCAGTAAGCTAACACTGATTTAAGAATGCCAGAGCATCACTCCGTAACTGCTCCTTAATAATATTATCCCATATTCGTACTAATTCTTTGTAACCCCTATTTTACCCAGAAACTCAATTTTTCTGTTAAATTCAGTGTTTTTAGAATGACACCGTATGTTCACGCTAGCTTAGCAGAAATACATCTGAACAGAAAATATTTCCAATTTTTTTTATGTTCTCACTTGGCAAGGTGTCATTAGGACACCACAAGCTTCAGATATATCAATACTAAGTACAGGGCACTTGCCCCCCGCCCCCCCCCAAGAGATGCAGATATCCAAGATGATGCTGTGCTATTTGATCAAGATGGGTGGAAAAAATCCCTTACAAGACAATGTCTAGAAGCTTTCAACACTCTTAATGTGGCTTGAGCTTGTCTAGATGAGATCTTTTCTTTTGGGACTGCTCTCCCCCAGAATCAAAATCCTATTCTAAGATCTCAAGCCACCAGCCTTTCCCTTCTTCCCAATAAAGAAAAAACAAAACACAAATCTTTAAAGTCTCCACCTCAGCTTGTGCTTTGGCTATATAGTGCATCACTCAATTGATGTACAAAATCTCACAGAGAGGAGCAATTATTTCTGCGTATATATCACTTGGTTAAAAAAGATAAAGATTATTTACAAGTTTAGTATGATTTCTGGAAAGGACTCTATGCCTGAAATCGGCATTTAAGAAATAAATTTGTAATATGAGTTCTTGGCTATACGGATTGTTGTTGTAGATACGGGGTGGTATAGACTGAAAGGACTGTTTGTTGACTGTTTCTTTCTGACACAGTATATGAATCCCATTCTGAGGTGGTCTGCTGGTTGCCTGCAGTGCAGGAGAAGAAACTGCTTCCCTTTTGATGTATAATTTGGCTTCTGGTTTTTGTTTTGCTTTCCTTAAGGCACTGACGACTGACCATGACTGGAGCTGGTAGAGGATGTCAGACTGATATGCAGTTGCTCTTACTCACCAGAGTGCCCAGTCGGGGCGTCTTCCTCATATTAAAACAAGCTTCAGATGTGAAGTCAATTAAGCTTTTCCCCCAAATCGGATTGGTACAAACTATTAGATTTTTTTGGGCTTTACTTTTCTCAGGAGTTTTGAATTATCTGAAATAATTTGAGAATTTTTCCCCCCTTCCCAACTAGAAGTGAATGAGTCCAAAAGCAAAATATTTAGGAAACAAGTTCTTGTTTACAAAGATGAAGTAAAAAAGTTTTCTTTCTGATCTCATAAAAGCTGTCAAAGTATGACATGCAGAGCTATTTATGTTATTATGCTTTTAAATAAAATCCGTACAAATTTCCAAAGAACGTACTGTGTTCAACTACTGCATTATGTTATCAGAGTTGCCAAACTATCAAAATAAATCTCTAAAAGTCCTATATTTATGACACTAAGATTCTGAGCAAGTATCGACTGAATAAATGTCTCTGTAACAGTGCACATGTATACAATTATAGTGACTTATAAGAGGAGTAACACCATCACTCGGTGACTGAAAACTACTTGTTATTTACAGCCAGGCCTGTTTATCTGGCACCTGGCTGCACAAAAGTCCCCAGTCATGCCAAAAGGTGTCCAAACTTGGACTATCTTTGCTTGGAAAAAGCAATGTTTAATTGATAGACTGACACAGATGTAACTGTTTTGACAAGTCGAAGGGGAGCAAGAAAATAAAAGCCACCTGAACGTGTTTTCCATAGGAACTTATTATCCATAAATATCAACAATCTAAAGAGAATACGAAGGCAGTACAGAGAGAAGGTACTCTTGCACACTCTCCATTATTGACACCACATGTTGAAATACAGTTCCTTAGGAGGAGAGTGGAAATAGTTCAGACGTGTATTTTTTTTGTTTAGTGCCCAGGTATTTGTGTTAGCAGTAGAAAACACAAATGTAGAGGATTTTCTTGGCACATATTGTACCACACTGCAACAACTTAATATTGTTAGCTGGCAATTAACCTAAGTATATGCATCCTCTAATTATCATAGAAGTTACAGTACCACATAGTCTGGGGAACAGATTTAAACATGTTTATCCTATAGCTACCCAGTGGTTTGTTTTCTGTAATACAATAAACAGCGGTTTACTGATAAAGATAATAAACTGTGTTGAACCTCTCACTTTGATTCTAGCCACGTCATGTATCACTGAAATTACTGGGACTCAACATAAGATTAAATGGACAAATACAAGCCCAACCTCTTTATTAGCATCCTTTTACCAGGGATTTAGTAACCAGCCACTACTTAGAGACCCCTGCAATGAATTCAGCTACAAAACACTTCAGTCTTGCAGTATAAATAAACAGCTTGCCAACGAACTGGCATTTCACAGATGATTCTCTCATGTTCTCAAGAAATGGGTAAAACAGTTGCGATGAAATGTCAACAGAAATATTGGCAGATCAGAGATGAGCGAATGGGCTCATGGGCAAGAAATTATAGTTGTGGTAACAAGCACTAACTCTTCAGAAATCCAGTTATCCCTTTCATCTACCATTGGGAGAACTAAAAGAAAGATTTTATTAATGAACAAAATGTTACCTGAGAGATTAAGTAAAAAAAATATTTTCACATATCTAAAAAATATATACCTATTTAAAAGTTCATACAAAGCAGCATCTACATAGGAACGATGCAAATTGGTCTCCAGTTTCTGCACAGATACATCCTTATCTTTGATAGATTAGAAAAAAAATGCTATGTCAGGACAAGGAGTACATAAATTTGACATCTCAGACACATTCTAGAAGCTCGTATTTCAAAAACTGATGGCAATCTCTTGCACTATCTAATTTAGATTTCCTGTTTCATTCAAATGTTAACATATACAGAAAAATTAGGACTACAGGGGCCATTGGAGGCCTTCTGGTCCAGACTCTACCACTGCCGAATGTTCCCTTCCAGCATTTTCCCAACAGTAACTCTGTGATAGCAAGTTATGTCCTTTTTTCACGCAGACAGCCGTTAGGGACAAAACTCCCCACAACTGGAAAAAGACATTATACTACCATTGCTCGAAGAACTTATAATGGGTTTCTTACCACTATGTGGTGGGTTTTTTTGGGGGGGTGGCATGGGGTGTGGAGTCTACAAAACCCACCGTACAAATGTAGACTATGGTGAACATTTGTAGCACAGTACAAACATACTGCAGGGTACAGTTTGCTTCTGGCCAGCTGGAGTGGAACAGGTGAAAACATCTAAAATTACCATCCCTGTTTTCTACTTGCTGCCTTTTGAGCATTATACCAGAATGTCAAATTAGTGCAGCTCACGAGCTCACCAAAGCTGGAATTGCTGGCTTTTTGTGCAGGGACAACAGAAAACCCGTCATGACTTCTTTTCCCCACAGAAGGTTACATGGGAAGGCTGGTTCCCATTTGACACAAACTTTATTTTACACTCATCTCTCTTTTTATATCTAAGGTCATGAACAGAAACTATTGGAACTAGTAAGAGCTGAAAACACTAGTGTGAGTTTGTTTGGATTTTTTTTTGGTTTTGTTGATTTTCATAGCACAAATGTAGTGATCAACAATATGTTTTATGACCTGCCTTGGTGAGACCCTCCAGTCAGCATTCCTATTTGGTGGCTATTTTGAAAGAAACCTGACTAAACATTTTAACAGACTAAGTTAAAAACTTCTTAAAACTGCTTAAGATTTTTATCTGAGAAGACTTGATTTGGTCAGGCACTTTTGCCTTCCCGTCAAAAGGCCACCAACTAGTATGAAATAAACTACATATATAGCTGCTTTTTTTCTGTTCACCTAAGGTGGCAAACAGCCATAAGAAGAACGGTGTCTGCGAGGCTCTGGCAGACAGTACTTCATGTAACTTTCATGACTGCATTTACTTTTAATTGATCCTGCAGTCCTGTGCCCCTTATGGAGTGTTTTAAATCAATGTCAACCATAAAGGGGTACTAAACTGTACAAGATCCTTTTTTGGTTGCAGTTAAAGATAACTTATTTATGAGGACATGAATAAAACTCTAAGTGTGTGAATGTAAACACGGCCAAAACTTTCAGAACTCTTTTATTTCATAGATGGGAGAACATCAGGCATCAAAGCATGGATTTTTTCCATTTTCCATCATGAAAGATTCAACAGGGCCCTTTGAATGTTTTCCCTCCCCTTATGTTTTTCCCCATCCCTTTATCAGCTGGATACGACATTGATTTTCTCATTACAGAACAGAACTTCCAAAGCAAGTGGAAGAGAAGCTCCTCCAAAATTCACAGTGCTCTGGCATTCACCCAGCACTTTCATATTACCAAAACATGCACTCTGCAAGATAAGCCAGATAAGCCATGAATGACTCTCACCAGAATCAGGTCTTCTCAGCCCCTAAGTCCCAGCATAGACATTACTAGTAGCTCCTGAAAGCAATTCCTTCAGAAGAGCTATTCCATAGCAACTTCATTTACGAATGCTTTTAGCCCACTTGCACTGTACAGTAAGAATGTCAGCTCAGGGGGTGACTATGGATCACTCCATCAATCAGATCCCTTTATTTTGGGATAGTCTTCTCAAACATATTTCACAGCCTGATGTAACTCCAAAGTATCACAGTAAACAAGAGGTTTGCTCTTAATACAGAGCTGAGGAAGCAAATGGTCCAAAACCCTGGCTAAACCTGCTATGGACACTGTATTTGCGTTAATTATACAAAATTAATTTCTCAATAACCTGTCAAGGGAAGAGAACACATGGAAGAATTAGTGAAGTTGTGCTATATGGTCTTTCTCTGGAAACTTAAGAATCTCATACTGCTGAAGTATTGCTGACAGAGAACTGATGAATGCATAGTGATGAAGTGCAGAATAAGAATGCCTATGTATTATATTCTTCCTTTCAGAAAATTAGGAGAGAATAAGTCAGTATAGGAGACATCTGAAATCTCATCATAATCAATATGAAAGAAATTAAAGATGGTGAATTAACTATAAAGACTATTAGTGCTCACGAGTTACAAAACAAAGTAAACTGAAACAGAAATTGAAGAGAAACACACAGAGAGCTCATTATCTTACTTCATTTTCCCTTTTGTGGATTAGATTCTACACTTCTAGGAGTTCAGGGTTTTTTTTTCTCAGTCAGAGCATAAGCTTTATAACTCGCCTAGACAGGGAATTTTTATTCTGCAGAAATCTTCAGAGTTACACACATTAAATATACGACATATTATTCCACTGGCATGAGGCAGTTTGCCTCTGAGAATGTAGCAGAGAATAGAGTCCAGAATTCATATATTCCTCAAACCTGAGTTTTACATGAATCTCAGGAAAGATGCTGAATTGCACCTACTCAGAATTCAAAGTTAATCATAACGTCCTTAAAACCTCCATCCTGTATTTGACAGTTTAGCTCCATGTGCTTGGAGATTTTTCTACAACTGTTCTTTGAAGAGTTGAATAGGCAACCTGTGAGGGACAGTTAATAGAACGGCGGTACATGTCTCGCCTTGCAAGGGATGATGCGCAGGGGCCCTGCTGTGCTTACGGCAGCGAGAGCCAAAAAATCCTACTGTGTTTGCAAAAATAACTAACTTATTTTTGAACCAGAGCTGGTTCTTTTACATCCTGACCTAAAATATAACACATCTTTACAAGAGTTTGTTTGTGGGGGTTTTTTTGGTGGTTGTTTTTTTTTTTTTTTACATAACATTAAAAGTTTTTTGTAAGCTGTAAACTATTCAGAATAATGATACCAGGTTTGGCCTGAACCCAGCCAAGCACATGTTTAACCTTCTGCATGTCACTGGTTTCTGAAATCAATGGGACTGCTTGCAGCTTGAGAGTAAATCATGTGCTTCAGTGCTCTACCACAATAGGACCTTTACAATTGTTTTCTTCTCTACAGATAATTCTAGGAACCCTTGTAGAGCCTCAATGACTTTCACATATGATGAAGAATCTCTGCTATAGGTAGGACGCAACCTTGCTAAACACCTCTTTGTACAGCTTTACAGCCTTGTGTCCCATTTCTTTGTCAACCTGATACCAGAATTTAAACGTTGTTGGAGACATAGATTAGTTATAAGCAGAGGGAGTCAAATGCATGTATAAAAAAGGAGGCCCTTCCTGACAAACAAAGAGTGAAGGATAGACATATATAATAGAATAATTGTAGATCTATAAACTATATGTGCAACAAATAAAGGCCTCGTTTAGCTCTGATGCTGAAAAAAGGTTTGGTTTTTTTTTCCCCAAGAAGCAAACGAAAGACTATTTGTGGTACAGAATTTCATTCCTGAAAATTGCATTAAACACTCTGCAAGTAAGCACTTCAGAGATCCAGCGCTGCTGAAAGCTTGGAGCAAGGTGTGCCCTGACTGTTTGCGTGAGGACTGGTTATTAATGTTGTGACTTGAAATACTGCAAGTGCCCCAAATTAGTGTAAACACCTTTGGAACACCAGGAGCTATACTACTAAGGTTGATAGTTTTACAAAATAATTATGCCTATTCTCTCTAGAAGAATATTATTGAAATTTGGATAGACTCAATCTAAAAAGCACAAACTTGTAAGGAACTTCTGAGCAAGAATCAAAAATTAAATTGGCAATTTTTTTCCTAAATATCTTTTGTGACTTGCCCAGGCACCATCTAATAAATGGTATCACTTCAGTAAGAAAAATTAGCCCTGGTCTTCTGAACACCAATCCATCTTTTTTTGTGCAATAAAAAAAATAAAGATTCAGCTCACCTACTTGTTGCTGGCTGAAGAGGCCTCTCTCATAAACAACCAGAGTTTCTGATGAAATCTATTACGTGTATTTAAGGTGAGAAACTATTGCCTTCATCTCAGATGAAAACCACTCTCACCTTTACCTCAGGATGCTAAAGTGGTTTATGAAATAATGCTTGTGCTCTCAGCCCGAAAAATAAAACTTAAAGAAATCAAACCAAAACAAGCCCTACACACACTTAGACATAGAGCAAAATTTCACGGATTGGCAGTAAAGAAGCATGAGCAGATTTCTGCTGAGCATTGGCTGAATTTATACCTACGATCTCATTTTTCAGTCACACCTGCATCCACACATGAGTTCCTCCACAGCTCCTGTCAAGCTGTGCTTAATACTTGCCTCAGGTGAAAACCCTGACTCCTCCTTACCTACAATGTCATTACACAGGTGGCAACATGGCAAGTCTTTAATGACTCTGAGCTTAATTAATTTACCGGAATCCGGTGGGCAGGGCTGCTGCTACTGCTTTAGTGTGGTGGAAATACCCCCATACCCTTGCATCTGCAGCTGGGAAACACGCTGCTTTGCTGCCAGCATGAGGAAATATTCATGAACAGAATATTGCCTGAGTAGGATGATGAAAATGAAACCAGCATTCAGGGTATTTTGCCTAGCTGATATTTGATTTGTCAGCTTCACTCTGCATCCTTTCTCGGGCAACACCACCGGAGGTTCATACACACTAACTTCTCCATCCACATAGCTTTTTTTAAAACAGAGAGATGCTTTAAATTCACCGTGAGAGGTAAAAAACCTAATTCCTAGTGCCCACACCCACCTCTGAGTTCACTGATGTATTTCAGCCCTGCGCAACTGACATGCAGTAAAATATCAGCATCTTACAGTACCAGATACTAATTAGAAAAAGAAATGTGTTAGATGTCAGGCCTCAAGAAAGCAAACTTAACATTCTGACAGCAGCTGGAGAGTGATAGCCATAATCAAGCATTGTCCCTGCTTAGATCTGTGCCAAACAACCTCGCTTACTTCCAGCTAATTCTCCATCAGAGACGATCTTTCTTTACGATTCCAAAGAAACATGTTGTCAGTTCCCACCTGCTGGCATTGCTAGAAATAAAACCACAGTTGATCGGATGCAATAGGTCAGCAGAATAGTGCATTGAACTGTTGTTTGTGCTTCCAAGCTGTGTTACAGGGGATGCGCTAACATTTATTAACCCTTTCTCAAACCGTGCTTTTGATACGCTTTTATAAAGCGGTACGGTTTCAAGGATGAAAACACATCCTTTTAGGAATTTCAAAGGAAGCCAAATTTGGGCTTGCTGCCAGGCTAAAAGTTCGATATCATTTGAAAAACAAAATATATTAGAGAAGAAAGGAAATGCAGATGTCAGCCTAGTGACACAGAGTAATCTATTTGCTCAGTGCTTGTATTTTCCTACCAATTTTGTATTTTTCAAAAAGGACAATAAAAGAATTGTGCTCACTGCTAATTAATGACAAGCTGGTAAAAGCATCTATCCATTGTTCCATTTATTTCTTCATTTCCAGCAGTTAACAGCCCTGTTCTGAAATGAATCAATGTCGTTTACACAATGCTGTCACCCCTATTGTTTCTTTATCATCCTTGCATTTTCATAAATCGGAGGTGTTAATCCCTTAATGGCTTCTCTCAGAGCTCTAAAATGTATGCAAAATGGTAATCCATCCCCTAAACAATTCACATTTACACAGGCACCCTCTTAAATATGTTTACTATTAAAATGAATCCTTTGTTTGGATCTAACCCTATCTGTTTGTTTTCTAAACACTGAATCATAGCAGGTATCCAGAGTCTAATTTTAACTAGTGACTATCAAGTAACCCTGTCCGTTTACAAACCTGGTTATTTGTCTCCAGAGGTGAAAGACTTTTTTTTCTCCCCCCTGCACCCCGAGGAATCATATTATGTACATATGAAATTGAGTATATGTCTGTCAGGTTTTGAAAGAAAAATCAAGGGCTTGATGCAAAGACTACTAATGTAAGGAAAAGACATACACTGCTGTTAGTGGTCTTTGGTTTGGGCCCGAGTAAGCAGTGTTATACACTCTCTCAGAGACTGGAAAGGAAAACCGTGACGTTTATTTATAATACTTTAAAAGCAGAAAGATTTAATACCTTGGTATACAGAAGTACAGTAGTCTGTGGTTAAATCTTTGCAAGATTGGGACAGTAAAGTTTCTGGGACAGACTGCACCTTACCGACTGTGCAGAAATCTGCGTAGGCACTTGGACAACTGATTTGTTTGCAATCTTTTGTAGTTAGCATCAACAGAAACGTTCTTGCTCTCCAATACAGTTTATAAGTTTTTAGAAGTAAATTCTACACAGCTTAATGGCTTCACCCCTCTTAAATCATGTATTTTTTTCCACTTGGTTTTGAAAAGGTCACTATCAATGCTAATATTTCACATGCACTTTCCTAAGCCTGATTCAATGTAATTTAAATCATTGAGTTTCATTTCATTGTTATTATATGCCTTTGGGCCAGCATCAAAATGAACTGCATCGAAACAACTTTCTAGGAATTATATGCTGACAAGTATGGGATAATTTCCAAAATCAAAGTGCAACTCTCTTAAAGCAAGAATTCAAACACATTCTGATCTAAGAAAGGTATGGTTTGATGAGATATTATGCTGGCATTAGGATCAAGATGAAAATGAAAAAACCCAAAGCCTTAAAACTGAAATGTCTGACAACTAGGCGGATGAGCATTTCAATAACTTAGGGGAAAAAAGAGCATTGGTGGTAACAGAAGCAGCAGTATGAATAAAAAATAAAAGCAACAATACTTTAAGCATCATTTATGTGTTTCTGTTTAATTCATTTTTGTTTCAAGATGCAGAATCTGTACTGCTTAGAAGCGACACTGAAGTTCTCCAACAATGTGTAATTGTGTGATCTGTGCTGCTTAAAGGATGGATCCTTGGAGTACTGACACAGAGAGAGAGAAGATCAAGGCTTGGCAGTGACCGTAACATGCTGCTACACAGCAGGCAACCATTGGAGTTGAGCAGCTGCACCAAGGCGGGCTGTGCTGCCTTTTTCCTTTCTGCGCTTGTTTTGACTTGTGTTAATCACCCATTGTTCTAGGTGGGAGAGCTAAATTAAAGGACAGGGTGATCGAATAGAGCTCCCATTCAATTAGAGGAAGCAGGTCGCTTCAAATTCCGCTGCACAAGGAGGTGATAATCAGGAATCGAAGTATACCTGGAGAGGTGTATCATTTAGAAGTAGGCACAAGAGACTAATTTTAACTAAGGCTAAATGAAAATACTTTGTAGTCTTCCCAAAGGTTCAACACCTGCCAGCACTAAACAATGGAGATGATCTCTGGAGATCTTTTGCCATGAACTTACAGCACCGATTTTCAGGGGTAGAAGTGTAGCACAATGGGAGGATGAAGAGAGATAAAAGGGAATGAATGAAAAAAAATCACCTTGAACATTTTTTGTGCGTTGTTCTGTAATAATCTTCATGACACACTGTCAAATTAGATTGCCATGTCATAAATACTTTTAAGCATGGGAAGATGTTTGGCTCTGTAGAACTTTCATCCTGTCACATATGCCAGGATCCTTCCCAATGAGGGATATTACTAAGAATCATTCAACGTGGCTGTATTTAGGTGCATTTCCCATCAAATCAGAACTAGCAGGTTTCTCAAACTTTATAGGAATGACCATTGCCTTAAGATTTCAAGCCAAATTTCCTTGGGCGTGTGGAGGTTTTGAATAAAATTGCATGTGAATCCAAAAGTGTCACATACCATGATCCACAGAGCTCTTGAGGGTTTGCTAGGCATTCTCCATTCTTCATTAGCTTTCCCTAAAGCCTGTGGGATCTGGGGATGGCAGCATACGCTTGTCTTCTAGGCAGGTGGCGGGGGAGGATACACTTTGACCCGTAAGCCAAAGTTACTGAGTACTGAGTTACATGAGCTCCAGAGTTAAATTAGTAGCTACATCTTTCATGGAAGCTTATGGACCACATCTTGTGCACTCTGCTGACTTCCCTCAGGCTTTTTATTTAACATAGGTACTAAGAAATCCCTCTACGGTGTGCGGAGTGCACCTTTCCTTGATAGAACAACACAGATTGAAGAACAAAGGGTTGGTATTGTATCTGTGCCTGAGTTAATTTCTCTTAATGTGATGATATCAAAGGACATCACTGGGACGGTTCAACAAGATGTGATTTGAAAACAGAGATCAGCAGTTCTCCAAAGACCGATAATACAATTGTTCCAAGGATAAAAGGGCTGCAGATAAATTAGAAGTGTCACTCTCCAACTATAGGTAGAAATGACATCGTTGTTTGGGCATAAGCCTGTTCTCTTCCTGTGGCATAATGCAATTTTTGAGACTTTCAGTCTTCTATACTGACACGTCCTCTATTTGTGATACGCTGTCCTGGGATGGATCGCTGTGTTTTGTGGCGTATGTGAGGAGTGGACATTTTTGATCGAAGTAAGTACTGACAAACTGTATGTGAATTTATAAAAAGGGAGAAAAAGAGAAAGATCTGGAGCTGGTTTCTCTTTATTTCAATATTTTCAGTTTATAGAAATGGATAATATGGCTTTATCTGTGTTCCTTTTATTCCTTTGAGCACAACCATCAAACATGTCTTAAAAAATCAGAATTTCCTATGACTTGACTTTAAATATGATGGAATTCTCTCTACAACAAAGCAAAGAGCAGCACTTACGTGGGTTTTTTGACTATTCTAAGTCATGGACAGGAGGCAAAATAATTGAACATACATCGTCATTTCCCAGAAGAGTCCTTAAGTATTCTGCAATATATATTTTTCAAAGGTATCACCTGAAAAATTTATCCTTGAATAAGCTTGCACTGTAAGGTCTGGCAAAGTATTCCAAGTCTGGATTTTTTAAATCTAATTCTGTTGCAAATGCAACTACTCTGATTGTTTTGATTTAATCAAAGCTGGCTGTTAAATCTCTAATTCTAATGTCTTTTCAATCTTTGCTCAAAGTGACACATATGTACTCTGTGACTGCGCATTGTGAAGTTAACAACTTGTTATTTGGCCTATCAGATGTTGAATATTCAGCCCCTTGTTGGAATTGTTCAAAATGTAAAACTACTTCTGCCTTTATCACTCCTGTCTCTCAATTCATTCTTAGAGATCATAGTTTTTCCAGAAATCAATTAAGAAAAACAGAGAGAGGTTGTATTTTTAACTTCTGAGGCTCAAGGTTCCCAGACTCTCTTTGTAGTCGAAGGAGGAAAAGAATTAGGGGGAGGAAGAATAAAGTATATATTTCATCTTCTAGTGATAACCCAATACAGAAATATACCTATTTTTAAAGACTTAGTCAACAACTTAATACAGAATTAAAATAGTCCATGTATTGTTTTAAGATAATCATAGGAGTTACCAATCAATTTTTTATATGATTACATGATATTTTTTGAAGACTGGAAGATTAATTGAATCCCACATATATTAGTTCTTTTTTTTTTTTGTTATTTTTTTTAAAAGTTCATGGTGTCTTCAGGCCTCAGCATAATGAGAGGAAATAATTTTAGCTGGTGAACACTGTTCAACCCACTGAGAAAAAAAACCTGTTTACACAACAAGCCAATTAAGGCTTATATGTAAAAGAATCTTCAAGAAATGAATATTAAAATTTCATAATAAAGATTAAGATTTTAAAGTAAGGCTATCGAATATAAAATCAGACCACTGTAATTAAGGCCATCCTAATAGGTTTTCAGAAATAATTGCCAAACCTCACATATGTCAGATCTAGCTATCTATGTGCATACTTAGAGGCCAGAGTGAATTGGGACTCTGTCAGCTGATTATTTCTGTAATCAAACGCCCCTTTGATTAAATGAAGCATCGCTTGAATATCATTGAATAGAATTAAACAGAGAGTATTTATTAAATTGTTTCTAGCCACCATCACTGTTGGGAACATTTTAAATAATTCTTGTTCATATTTGTATTTCTTTTTTTTTATCATTGAGAGCAGCTGTCACGCGTGGAGAAAGTCAGCGTTTCTATGCCATTTCTGTAATGAAAAATACTTGTGCTTAAACAAATTCTCTTTTATACTTAAAAAATACTCTTTGCTTAACAAATCCTTAACCTCTCACTGATGAATTATCTACAGAATTTAGCCACAGTTTGCTCACGATAAGTTTCGTATCCTATCAAGCAAACTGGAAAAAAAATATTCATAGCCAAGTGATGCAGAATTTTATGTGCCTGGTCTAAATCTTACTGAAATCAGTAGAGACTCCTACGGACTTCAGCAGGCTTTGGATGAAGCTCTAGGTGTACATTAGCTTTAGTGACACATTATTTTGACGTTATTTTTGGGATCTCGTACCGCCTACCCAATGGGCTTGTTTGCTCCATCAACGCTAGCGCTTTCTGGCCTAGGCTGGTCTATGTCTTCAATGAAAGGATCACGTCTACTCTTATTTAGCTTTGATTAACATCATTAACCTATCATACACTGAAGCGACTTGCAGAGCAAATTGGTAAGCCAATTTCAGCAAGCAACATAAAGCAAAGAACAGCTTGGATTGTCAGATAAACATACCCAGAGGTGCAGTTAGGATGCTGAAATTATTAGGTGAATGATAGGAAGCCAAAAAATCAGTGAGCCACTTGAGCAGAGAGTATAAACATAAATATCCAAAAGCATGCCACAGTGCATGCGTATTTTATGTTGATGTGCTAATACATTATCTGCTAAGGGTTTATTTAAACCATTTTTGTATTCCCTGCAATTCATTTATCTGCATAAAGAAGAGCCACTAACAGGACAGTGCCTTATGAACAAGCAACCCTGTATGTTTTCCACTGCTGTTTATAATTCTTCATGCTCATATCTATAATTCATGAGCAAACTGGCTAGTGAATGTTTCCATAAAGGTTGAACAAAGTATGGTGCTGTTAACACTCGCGCTGTCATGCACAGAATCGAAATGTGCCCACTCTCATTCTATTCATCACAGCTCAAAGACATTTTGGCAATGATATTATCCAAATATTATTAAAACTTTGAACCCTGTCCCCATAAATTATAGCAAAATGGCTTCAGAGCCATTAGGCAAGGAGGATGTATGGGCTCCAGTTGCTTTGGAGTAATTATGTGCTTAAAAGGAAGCGTGGCTAAGCATTCTACCAGTAAAAAGAGAAAAGCTATGATCATTTGTTACTGCTTCAGTGCTGTACACAGTATTGCTCACACAGGTCAAGCCAACCTTACAGCAGGACAATTATCTGCCTAGAGAGACCAAACATCTGTTATTAAGTACGCAGAGGCACCACTGCAGCATGCTAGAAATCTTGTCCACTTCATTGGTTTGGCTTACGGTAATGTACTTCAAACACTTGGCTAACTCTGCACAACATCCCCCCTTTCTTATTGTTACTGCAACAGTTCAGCTTTGAAATATGCAGTACCTTCACTCCCCCATTACTTCCTTTAATATGTGCACAGCTGTTAAAGATGATGGTGTAACTTTAGATGAGTCGCTCTCTCTCTTCTCTCTCTCTCGCTCTCTTGCTCCCTTCTTTCTTCAAAATGTGTTTTGAGACGTTCTTGTACATTTATAAGTTACCCACTGAGAGTCACTGTGGAGATTAGGAGCGGTGCAAAAGCACAGGGACACACAGTTTTTGTATTATAAAACAAACTTTGCTTGATTTCAAACATTCCCTAGCTAGCCAAAGAGGCGAAGGATGCAGGTTGTGTGTGTTAGTTTCACACAGGTTATGTGTGTTAGTTATGAAGCAGGCATTTAAAACAAACAACGGCAGTGCAACAGATATCACTCTTCTTTCTTTTGTAAAATTAACTTTACGGTAGAAAGTTGATGAAAGAAAAAGAACCAGGGAAGGAGAAACGACTTGATTAGTAACTAAGGAGATGGCTATGTGGATATGTGACTGTAACTGAGACACCAAGAACAGATGCAGCCAAATCTATTCCAAGTGGATATTGTAAATCCATTCTGGGGTTTATTGATCCAAGGCTGATTGTTCTGCGGTGAAAAATGTTACTTAACAAAGCCCGCACTTGCTGACAAACAGGTAGAATGATCCTCTCCTGCCAGACTGATTATTCACCCGAAGTGAGGAGATTCTGAACTGTACACAATTTGCTCCACTTTTTAATAGCTCTGATGTTAATAGACAACAGTTTTTCCCCCTCTGATAGAAATTGCAGATGTAACTGACACATTTGCTTTCACAGGGCATGGCAAGAACTCTAAAAAAGAGTAATGAATGGGTGGCAGAGATGTCAGGGTTAGAAATTAGATCTATCTTATCTGTCTTGGGTTTTTCTAAGGCGTCGATCACAGTGCAATAATCAAACCTCTGGAGGAGATGTTAGGTGGGAGACATACAGAAATTAAAGATCCTAAGAATATTTTTTCTACAAGCTTTGATGAAAAATGTGCAACTTCTGTATTTGCTTTATACACACTGTACTATTGTAAGAGGAGCTGATACAACTGGCAGATTTACGCCATCCTGAGATTCTATCAGTATAAACTTCGCTGTAAAGAAACCCAGATTTCCTTATCTTAAAAGCAAATGAGAATAATACTCTGGGATGAAAAACACAGGTCCACAGTGCTGCATGCGTAGATAGAAAGTTAAAAAAAAAAAAAAAAAGATGAACAGGATCACAAGAGGAAAAAACAATCCTATGTTGAAGACGACATCATTGTGTAATCACCAGAGTATTTTGCCCCTTAGCAGAAAAAAAAGGCTCCAGAGGAAAAGGCATACCTCATCACTATGATGCGTAGCTCACTTCAGCCTTTCCCATCCACATTACGCCACTTTTCAATACGTGTGCTTGTGAATAAAAGACCGGTTAGGCAGAGAGTTTGAAATTGGATCAGTGAAGAGGAGTGTGTCTTCTGTCTGAACTTTATATTCACTCATGCCTAGCCTCAAAGGAATTACAGAATCAATTCAAAACATACCTAGAAAGGAACGATTTTAGTTAGCTTTTTTTAATTTCAACTTTGTTCGTTCTAAAGCCAAGCTCATGAACTCCTCAGAAACACTCTTCCTCTCGCAGTTATAGCAGATGCTGTATCTATAATGGGTACGTTTGTCAAACAACAGGCAAAGAATTTAACACCTAATTCAAGAGGAGGTATTTGAGGCAAGTCCGAAAACGGGTGCACTAGCTAAGAAATTTGTTTCATTGTTCTAAGATGACACTCCTGGAAGGAACTGCAACGAAATGTGTACCTTCCTTTGAATCACCATTGACTGCTGTAAGTGATAAGCCTTATAACGTTTTCAGTACATTCACAGAGGTCTGAACAGAAGAAAGGCAACGGATCCTTTTGAATAGGCCCTTCCAGAAGGTATGTTTCAAAAAGTTCATATACCCTTTCTAGAATTTTTTGGGCAAAGAAATACATTGCACAAAGTATCCAGCAATACATTTGATGTAACTGGGACATACTTCACAAGTATTTTGGAATCATGAAAGTTATCAACTGAAAAGAAACCTGGAATATTCAAGAGTACTCAGCTTCAGTAAAAATAATTTTAATCATGCAAAGAGAAGAGAGGAACTCACCTGCTGCTGTTCAGAGCAGGTAAGACCTTTGCCACAAAGACTGTTCTCCACCATGAAGAAATGATCATAATCCAGCGCAGCCTCCAAACCTCCTGACAGTCCCAGCTGCGGCATGTTACACGCCGAAGGCCAAAGTTTTGGGTGAGAGACAGAGATGTCAGGACATCACAAAGAGCCAACATACTTCAGAAATGACTCAGAAGTTGCATTGGATTGATTATATCTATAATTAAGAAGCAAATTCAAGAGTACGGCCCAGGCGGAACAAAATGACACCTCTATAGATCATAGAGATGTAATTTGAATAGAGGAAATACAGTAACTGGAATGAGATTCCTCTGGGTAGAAAAATGATCCTAATCATACGCAGAAGCGATCCAGCTGGTCTTATTACACCATGCTATTGCGAGCAAGATATTAGCAGGGTTTTCCTGTCCAAAGTACTGATACTCAGATAATTATTAAAGGCCCGATTTTTTAAAAGCAGGTAATAGCAAGTATTGTTACCTCGCTAGCAATAGGCACTTTCAAAATGTACATATAAATTCAAACTATAGAAATCTGTAACAGGATTATAATTTTATAATATTATATTTGCTATTTTGAAAGTCAAATAGACAAGGCATATTTTTAAAGAAATTCTTTACGGTTTAGAAGCATTTTCTATGCAATATTTATCTGATTTTACTTTGAATCACTTGTTTTCATCCTTCTGAGTTCCTAAGGACAATAAATAACCATGATGGGACATAAAACGACATTTTAAAATGTGGAACTCCACAGAAATCAATGGGATTTTTGTTTAAAAACTACAGCAGCCTCTGGTTACGATATAAATAGTTTTCTGTCTCAAATAACTAGTTTTTAATAAGTGCTCATGATAAACCAGGTGTTTATTTTCAAAATGAGGCCATGACTTTACTGATAAGACTCTTCCAAAAGAACATGTGTATACATATACCGTATATATTTACCTCTTTACAAAATGGACGTTTACATAGTGCAGATGCATAAATTAAAAGATGCAGCACGCTCAGCTTTATGGAATATATCAAACCAAGCTCATAAACTCGGTGTTTTCTAACTCGTTTAAACACCATTAACAACAAAGCAGGACAATTCAAGCTATTCTGTAAAATAATAGTGTTTGTCAATATGTTTACAACAAATAGGGTGGCATAATTTTTTGTGACCGTGTAAGAGAAGTGACAACAGATGAGCCAGAGCTTGAGGCTGGGACAGGAGAACGAAGCAGGAGAGGAGAAACCAGTGTTATTTTACAAATTCCAACATGTTTTGGAAGAGATGAACAAGTCAATCAATTGTTCGGAGTCTCAGTTTCCTTCATCAGTGAAATCAGACTGATTGCACTTACATTACAGGTTATTTTGAACGTAATCCTGTGGGCTGATCAGTGGGCACAAATATTCACACCTAGTGACGCTTCACCTGTTAACTGCAAGTGTACTACTTACAGTGCACACAAGTCAGTCTGAGTAAGGGCATCAGAACAATTTCCTTGAGATCACTGGATAAAACAAACTCTGTAAACGCAGAGGTGTATTAAAAAAATCCCCAAACCAACCCCCAAAAAACGTAAAGAAAACTTCACAAACAATCATCCCTGAGCGAGGGGTGCTGCACACACTGCGTGTTAATTAATTAATGCAGTCTTGCAACTCCCTGCGCCCTTTATATTTGACTATTGTCAATTACTTTATAAAGCAGACAGCATGCTAGCCACTTGCACAGCTTTCCATATAGTCTAGTGTCTCTACACTATTTGCGTATGTACACTTACACGGAAAAAGAAATATTTGTAAAATGTATGATGATAATATCTAATGGCCATTTAAGTTGGATATTTGTTTATGCAGTGACAAAAAAGCAGAATCTGCTGAAATTTTCTAAATATTGTCTAAATTCAGATTATAGAGGAATAGTTCAGTAGAAGGAAAGAACAGATATTCTCTGATACATGAGCCTTTGAAGGGCATGAATGGAAGTGGTGTGGAAATGGCTAATCTTTAGAGAGGGCAAACATTCCCCATGAAGGAAAGTGATCAGCACATTCAAGTTACCACATTTAATTGTAACAAGCTGCTATTTCTTCTGTAAGTGTAAAGAGGAAAATCACAGGCGTGTGCACATGTCAAAGAGAAGACTTACTGATGTGGTGGTAAAATTATTAATATTTAACATTAAAAGGTGTGTCTAAGAAGTAATCTTTACCAGAAGAATAACCCTTCCAACTAAAAGCTAGTAGTCTGTGATTGTTTCCAACTCCTGACTTCTGAGCCAGGATACCTCTATAGGCTCCACCAAATGCTGTCTCTCCATATTGTCATGTTATTTACTGTTTGATTCCTTAGTATTATGGCAGTTAGCAAGCTACTTAAGAAGTCCATTCCTTCCAGCTTTGTTAACATTGAAATGATTGTTTTTCCTCACCTCTTTCCTGTTTTTCTGAAACGGTATCTGGGCTGAGCCTGGGCAATCCCTTGGCAGAGAACAGGGGAGCAGAGGGGGAGATGCCGTCCACGTGTCCTCTCGCTGTGCTCATAGTTAACAAAGCTCCTGTCTGACCTGTCCTAAGTTGTACTCACACTATTACGCGTTTGCAGTCCCCAGATTCTCTGCCACAGAACACAGAGATGTGACATATAAGTGATGTCTTGGATATCCAAATTAATATCACCTGTGGAGACGCATAAATCGCAAGGAGGAAAGCAGAAAAAGAAAGGCAAACTAGTGTAGCAATCCTCCAGTCTAAATTACGTTCCTTTACTTTGTCATGCACTTCTTTTTATTCACACTTATCATTTCTGAATTTGTCTGTGTTGGTAGAGGGACTTGATATCTCCTCTCCCCTTCTGAAACAAGTCTTGGCATGGATAGTGCTCTTGGGATAAACAGGCCTTAATAGTCACTACTGAATTTGGTACCTAATTTGCTATCAACTTCATTATGAACAGCTAAACAGTATACTTTCATTCTCCTACCATGTTCCAAATGCTCCACCTCTGATCACAGGGGTTTTCCACAGAGCATGCTGACTGTGACATTATTTCAGGACTCAGTTTATAAGCATGTTCAATTACTGCCTCATTACCAGGGTAATGAAAAAATATGTCAGAAAGCAGAACATTTTTACAGCATAACTGCTTTATGACAGTAAGACATGATGAAGATTATTACTTTCTAAGGGAAAAATTCTTACTCTAGACATAAAAACACATCATTTGGGTCTATACACACAGATAGTGAAATCATGCCTATCCATTCAAATTGTACGCTTGATCATACCCTTTTTTCTCATTCTCTTGTGGGAGGAAAATTACAGCACATCCAGTCGCATTACATTTTTTGTACAGTGCCCAAAGGTTTTTCCAACAAATATCACATTATTTATAAAGTAAAAAAAAAAAAAAAAAAGAACCTGAAGCATGAGAGAAATCACTCGTAGCACTACAGGGTACAGCTCAGAGTTTATACAGCAACAGTTCATCGAAGAACCTCCTTCTCCTGACTGCTTCACCCAAACCCAACATTCTTTCTATGCTCCCAAACTTATTTGACAAGCTAGTGGAACTTGCCTTATTCCATCCCTTTTTATTTTCTTAACTCCATTTCCATATTTAATTTAAACACTGATTGCCCAAGAGATACATGCTACTGAAATAGATTTCAAGCAAAGTTTTCTTTATCTGAACAAGCCTCCAGGAAGAGAGGAGAAACCCAATAAAAAAAGCAGGTTAAAAAGGAGAAGCGTGGGAATGAGCTTGTCAAAGAGGGTTTTTGATCTGTCTCACAAAATATTTGACTATGTGAGGAGACAAGTACAAGTAGATGAAATTTTCCGTATAAGAAAACTCCTCCACAGTCTAGTTTCAAAACAAAGAAGTACACACATTAATGTCAACCATTCTGTGCCATCTGATTAATTTTTGTAATCTTGTTTTAGGTTTTCTCTTCAATTGTCAGTTGTAGTTTCTTAAGAAATCTGCATGCAGCTGCATTTTTAAGCACTCACTCTACTCAAACTAATCTCTTATATTGTAGTTGTCAAAAAATCCCCTTTCAATATTCTTTTCCCCCACGAAGGCATAATTTATGGTAAAGCACTTTCTCAAGACCTTCCCTTACTGAGAGGACATACATGAAACTGTGGGCATTTTGGACTGTTTTTTGCCTTCTTGATAACATACAGTCTAGTCTGTGTTTCTAAGGCACTTCTTTATGGAGGCAGACAGTAAAAACACCCTTCAACCGGAAGAAAAAAAATTACTTCATGCAGGTATGATTGCACTTCCAAACAGGTGAGAAGAGCAGATACTTTTACAAACTTATTTTGAAGCTTTCTTACTTTGATACTACAAAGTTACTGCTTCCTGAGGGCAGCTGCCGTGTATTGGTCATAATGAATATCCAGTTTCAGACCCAAAGATATAAACAAAGTGCCCCACTATGAGTATGTGAAAAAAAACAACTCTAGGTACCAACTTGATTTCAAAGTTTCCATGACAAATTCGAATATTCTTTTTTTCCTGTGGTAGCTACTTTCTCTCACTCCTGGATTGTGGTGGAGTTGGAAAATAACCTAAACAGTTAACATGCAATGAAAATTCAGTAGCCTATAGGGAAAAATCTTTCAGTCCATTTTCGAGAAGACAAACATCCAACCAAAACATTAACAGTTTCAGTCAGCAATAATCACCCTGGTTAGCAATCTAAGCAGGGATTGTATAGACATGGTGACTAAGGTAAAACTGAATATTAGTATGGTGTTTCTAAGTTTAGTTGGTAGGTTGAATCAGGAAAAGTGCCCTGTCTAGACAGTCTCAGCTTTGTAAATAAAGGAAAGCCCCCATTCCCTAACTGTTTATCCAGTCCTTTTATGTCTTCACTCCATGAAGACATTCAAGTTCACTCCAACGTTTAAGAAAAGCAGTATATTCCTTTTAGGAAATATATTGGACACTTGGATTCAAAATTCTAGAGAGTTTTTGTTGGGCCTTCCAGTATTTCTTGTGGTATTTATATGAGGATGATTCTGCCACTAAATTATTTGCAAATGTTCCTCTTTTGGGGGCACTTGGAGCCAAATTATAATAAGCAAGAGCAGATTGACCCAGATTAAAAGATACAATTAGTCTGTCTGATTCGTAAACCTAAAAAGTACTACTTACACTAAGTTATTGTTTTTATGACAAAAGAAGACACCCTGGCAGAACAATAAAGTCAGCGCCATGGATAAGAACCTTGCAATTTACTCCAAACAGTATGCAAAAAATCAGTTTAGAGATACAGCAATTCAAAATTGGTAGAAGTGAAATATTATACCAAAGGTAAGTCTGACAACACAAGTACATACACAAATAACTGTATATGCCTGATTCTTTTTCATACCAAAGCCATTTTACATTGTGACATGGGTGAAATTTTAATCCTATTAAAATCACATGCAAAATCCCACTGAACTGCAATAAGACCAGGCTCTCACATAAAATGGATTTTTTCCAGTGAGCATTCAGGCCTAAACGAACTTCACTTTACAGCTCCAGTGGGACCTATCTTAATATAAATTGAAATGAAAATTAGGTCTCCATGTGTGTAAATATATACAAATCTATATTTTTATTTGCACAGATATTGAATTACAAATGGATTCCTTTAGTTCCTTTCGGGACCACAGCTTAAAATATTTTTTATTCACTAAATTTAGCATTAATGACAAACAAGGCATCAGTCACTACTTGTGGAGTGGAGGGAGGACAGAGTTGAATCCATTTGCTACCTTATAAACTACTATTCTTAACGTAATAAATACATTGAGGAGTAATACTCTGAACGTTTTTATTGTGATCTGTACCACTTCCATTCAAGCACCTCAAAGCAAAGTGTTGTGCTACCATCATTCTCATCTCTCCTTAAAGCTTGAAACTTGTGCTTTTTCTGTGAACCTGTTACACGGCTCAGCTGGGGTTGCACACAACACTGCTAGTAATGTGAACTGCGGTCATGAAGCACGGGCATCTGTGAGGGGCAGCAAGGAATCCTCAGCATGAATTCCTCCCAACTTGGAAAAGTGTGTGGTCACTGCCACCTGAAAAGTTGCTACTCTAATGGATATCATTTCATCAACCAACTCAAAGCTGGGAGTTCCGCCATTTGATGCTGCTGAGAAGTCTGCTGAGCCGCACGCAGGCCTGCATTACTGGTTTTACACCACTGGCTTCCCAAATTGCTTATACGATACAGGTCATGACTAGGAGCCATGTCCTGTTTTCTCTCACAGCAGACCTCTGAGTCCATCAAGAAAAAGAGGTGTTTTTTTTCCAGGGTACACTACAGGATCTTCGAAGAAAGGCCATCACCTGATTTTGGAAGACTCACAACAGCAGGATCTCGCGGACAGCTCTCTCAAGTGGGAAATGGCAATTTTACTCGCATGTCTCTTCCATATAGAAAATCTGCTGGATTTTCCTCACTCTGAGAGACAGTTTCCCATCTGCTGCTGAGTGCTATGATGCTATAAGTGTGACCATACCCTAAGCAGTTTCAGGATGACAGTGAAATGTACATTTTTAAGACTAAAGGGAGAAGGAAAAGCCTGATGTCGAGACAGGAAGCTGATGAGTCTGGTAATAGCTGACTCTGCTATACACTATCTTTGTGAGAACAGGAGATGAGCAAAAAGCACCTCGCAAGAGATAGGAAGAAGCTCTGGGAAAAGCTTGCTGAATATTTTGAGAGCCAAAGAGAAAATCTATACAAAAAAACTTTCTTTGAGTTATTATATTCATGCTTCGAGTCTAGGATTATTTGTGAATAATGTGTATGTTTATATAGGTACATATTATTGCACACCTTCATGTGTATAGGTAGCTATGCAAGGAATTAATCCTGCCTTATATGTCCATCTGATCATACTCCATGTCAGGCTTTTTATTATCGAGTACATTTAGATGTACTAAGTGCACTTATGGATTTTATGGCAAACGATGTCAAGCATTACAATGAATTGCACATGACTCAAAATCATGACTACAAAGGTAACTTCAATGAGTTTAAAATAAGTAATAATATACCAAATTGAAGATGAGGAGCAGCAAAACTTTTCACTGAGCATAGAGAATGACCTTGAAGGAAACTGAGCACTCTGCTGTCCCTGGGGAACAGGGCAAAAAACTTCATCAAGTTTAACGTGAGGCATTCCTATTGAGCCAACAGAGTAGACAAACCCTCTCCCAAGCTGGTATCTTAAAGGACAATGCCTGGTTGTATTCCTGCAATCAAATGGGAAAAGTAGCATTTGATGAAGCAAGGAGAATGTAAGTCATCGGTGAGTGGAAAGTGAGGACTCTGCAGACATGCAACAGTTGCTTCAGCTGAAGTGCATCATTGTCTACTTTTCCCCAGATATATCTGCTTTTCTAAATGTTTTAATAATCACATATTAAAATACCAAATGATAGACAAAAGATATATGTATAAGCTCTCTAAATAACTAAAGGTATCCTACGAGGCTTAGTGTGTAGACATGGTAGAGTTAAGGTTATCCTTGAGGACCAAACTCTGCCTCCTTTCATACGCACCTATCTACACACACACACACACACATTTCCCCCCCACCTCAAATTCCAAATTGACCATGCATAGCTATTTTCCCATTCATAAGATGTGTGATGTGTGAGTACTCTCATAAAATCATTAAAGCAAGTACGACAGAAAGACGCAGGGAACAAATATCACAGCGCACAGGTATTTTTGCCTCTATCTAGTTTCTTGGTAGTATCCACATTGTGATTGAACCCTACGTTTATCCCTCGCGGACCTTCAGAGTAGCTACAAAACCCATCTGAAAACCTGGGTAACGGTCCTGTGGTTGGCTGATGGTGATTTCTGTGCTATGTTAAACCCACAGTCGCAGAAGCAACTGCAGTAAAAATATCTTTATGGAGCTTCTTAAGTTTCAGAACTTCGTTCTTTACTCTTTGCAGCTCCCTTCACTCTCGGGAGGTTTTGCAAGGCAGCTGAACTAACGTAATAGTTACCAACTTCAGAAGAGTTGTCTCACTCTTGTTTCTCCTCCATCCCACCTAACTGATCTCACCTGAGCATTAGCTCAGACACTTAATCAAACCTCTCAATAACATGGTTTAGTTTTCTGCAAGCTATTAATTTCTGTAAATGATCCACAAGGCAGAAACAACACCCTCAGACTGGAACTAGACCTATATCAAAATCCAAAAATCTACCTCTCTTGTTCAGCGGGTCCAGTGAGCCCAGGTAGTCATAATTCATCTTTTCAGACTGTGTCCAGCAATGAAGGGTGATCACACAGCCTTCTGAAAACAAAAGTATTATTTATTAATAGTAATTAGATATTTGCTCTCACCTAAGGCCAGTCATTTCTGGCAGCCTCAGCAGGGCTGCTTCCTCCGATTCTTCCCAGACAGTAGTTCTACCTCGGTCAGATTCTCCTGAACCACAAAATCCCATCTCTCAACAGATCATCCTTTGAAAACTTTTCCCCCTACCGTGTTTGTGGGACTTCTGCTCTGGTTCAAATGGCTTGAAGGGGAACCTTCAGAGTTGACAGAACTTTCCTAAATGGTTCTCTCAATGGTGTGCTGAGAAGTTTCAACTGGGGCCATTCGACACTTCCCCTCCTACTTTCCCCCCCAAATCCTCCACTAAGTGGAACCAATGTATTTTTACAATAAACATTCCACTAAACACATCCATATATAGACCAATTTGCTTATTATTGCAGAGCAGTTCTGATTTTCCAAAGCAACTTATCTTAGTCATCACTATACAACGTAGAAAAAGTCATAAAATGAGAAAGTAAAAAAGAAACTCAAACCCTTCTCTTTAACATTCCTCATTGACAACTTCTTCTTTATGTATTCCACTTTGGCCTAAGTGTTTCTCTAATGCTTTACTAACTTTATACACTCTGCCTACCACTGAAACTGAGCCAAACAGGGCAAGAGCTTAGCAGGGCACATTTTTTATGCAATAAAGGAAGTGAAATATCTTCTATCAACTTAAACTGGAAAGCTTTGGGAGACTGGAGAGGAGGCTGGGAAAGTGGAACCAGAATATGCTCAAAACACAGAGTGAATACCCATACTGCAAAATTACTATAGAATATATAATTACAAGTCCTCGGGAGCTCAGTGTTTTATCTCAACCCCCTTAAAAGCTGCATTGTGACACCGGAGTCAGTATCAACTCTAATTGTGCCACCAGTAACAATGACAGTTATTATTACTTTTTATTATATGTAAATTCTCCATTTGTTCCTACAGCTAATATGCCGCTTAATCTGGTAACAGTACGGCATAGGTGATTTCTGTTTTTACTGGCAACAACATATTCCCTGCTGGGAAAATATGACTAGTCATGGAAAAGGCTTAATCTTGAAATTCAGCTATTTTTTGTTTCTTGGTGGCCTCTAATTGCAAGCTTGAGGCAGTGCACAATAATTATCAGTCTGCAAGCATGAAAAGGAGTAAATGCCAGTCAGGGTATATGGTTGCTTTGTGCACACAACATCTAACGGACTCTGCCATGTCAGTGTTGGGCTGGCAGCTTGCTTCTTCAGTGTAATGGCAGTGATTCAGCTGGTAACTGGATGAAAAATTGCAGCAGGTTTCCCTGTTATGATTCTTTCATGCATCTCTGTCAATGGCAGTTTACATTCTGGGATTGAGATCATTTGTTTCCTGTTTGCTCACAGCTTCAGGCTTTTCTTGTTTGCCACCATGGATTTACAGCCCTCCCCCCCGCCAGCAAACCACATCTAAGGAGTTGAGGGATTATAAGGCTTAATACTTTGCAGCTCAGCACATGTAGCAGAAAGTTAAAACTACTGTAAAAGGAATGATGACTAGATACTCCTGTGAAATAGATACATGCACGTGCGCAGATATGTATATGTCTACGTAGAAAGAAGCCCACAGAGCAACCCACACAGGGGTGAGATACTAGACTAAAAGCTTTTTTAGCAGTCTGTCTTCTTGTAAACTAACAGAAAAAACCTCAGGAAAAAATATAAATACAAATAACCTTTTTAATGGGTTCCTTCCATTAACCCTGCTTGGAAAATGATAGCAAAGTAAAATGCACACTTCAAAAGACTTCCAATACTCAGAACTTTTTATAGTTTGAAGAGAAAGATGTTGCTGTATTCATACAGTCATTAAACATAAGTGAGAGCATAAACACAAGCATGAATGACCTGATCCAGTACTTACTTATCGTGCATGCCTAGTAGGAGAGATGTTTATACCCCATGACACCAGCCTATCTAGCCAGATATCTTAAACATTTTACTCACATGCTTCACTACCATCAATACACGTACCCTCCCAATGCCTATCTGAAGTAGGGAACTGCTACTATGTACATTAACAAACGTGTATATATAAGCAGACACAGGAATGCTAAGGCCTGCATTTAACTCTTGCTAAAATTAACTGGAGCTGGTTTCAGTCTTGAAAAATGTGACCCTAAGTACTCAGAATAAAACATGAGGGGGTAAAGCAGTGAGACTAGAACAAAATGGTGAGCATGAGATTAAATAGAGACCTGAATAAAAATTACCCAACCTACCATCTTTCTTACTCAGCTATCCTTTTTCTTTATCTATGAAAGAAAGTACTGTTTGTCTTTATCACTCCTGTCATGGTTGGCAAAACTGTGTGAAACACATAATTTATTTGGTAAATGCCACCTGTTTTTTGTTTTTCTATTCACTAACTGCTCAGAAGCAGTTTAGCTTTTCCTTGAAAGTGTATTTGTATTCAGAGAATTATTGGTGGTTGCCAGCTTATTCACAAGCAGCTCATTACAAGCGTACACTCTTTAAGTACTTGGTTAATTTTGATTAGATAATGGCTATAGGGTATGTTTCGGTCCCTGACAGAATCTCTAAGTGTTCGGTTTCTTGATTAAGTATTCACATTTACAAATTTCCAACTCTCTTTCTAAGACTGTTCTTCAATATTTATTTAATATGCACTATTTCAAACATTCCTGCCATAAGAAAATAAGCTTTGTCACAGCAGTTCAAGCAACAGTCTCCAGTGACTGAAGTTTTAGAAGGTGCGTTACTTGTTTCAGTGAGCACAACTGAGGTCGTCTTATTTGAAAATGCAAACATGATATATTATATTGCTTAGCTGTAAGAAAACTATTCCTTAGAGGAGTAAAAGTGTATTATACGAATCCCTCTGAGCTCACTAGAATATTTTAAAATATAATGGCAAAACCAATCAGATTGTTAGCAATGTTTCTGGATAAAGACCACAGAATCGAACCCACTGGCCTGCCCCGGTTCTTTTGCATGGCACCAGTGATATAAAACAGTTGTAAAACTGTCCTCATCAGCCAGTTTATTACCGCTTATGTCACCAGAATGGCCCAAAGAAGCCTTTTAAAGGTCGTCTTCGGCACGTAAAAGGAGGCAAAACGTTGCTACCCTAGCCTCCTCTTTCTGTCACATTCACTCCCCTTTACTGTAGGCTGTACATATGAATTGTAAGAATGGCAGAGGTGCCCTTTTGGGGAAACACTGTTAAAGGACCTCAGGACCAAATCCTGAATTACGCTGGACTTTAAATATCAGTTCTTTATGCCAGATGAATTTGAGGGGAAGGGCCAAAAGGAGGCAAAGGTCGACCCAGGGGCTAGCAGAGGTAGCCAAGGAATATAAATGACAAGAAAAGAAGCTAACCTCCTTTGCAGCGACTGTGTTAAAGCCACTGTTTGAAATGATCACTAAGAGCAGATTCTCCTGAACAGAACGGCAGGAAAAGGATAACCCACTTCTGCCAACTGAGTCAAGCCACAGTCTCCATGCAAAACTGACACTAAGTATTTTGCTCTTTACAAATAGTCTTTATAATTGGGATTTTTAAATAATCCTTCTTAAAAGGGATTGCAGCTGTAATCAATTTGTGGAGGGCTGTTTTAATAAGAAGCTGCTCGAATAGGATTAACTATGAGACCCTAGACCTCTTTCCTCCAGTCCTTAAACTCCTATTTGAAACATTTAGATACCCCATAAATTATTTATTGGTCTTACAAGGTGTCATCAAGCTAAGAAAATGATGCTTGACAAGTTGAAAACCGTAACCATTTCCACCAATTTGTTAACGGCCTCTCCCACATGGCACGTAATGTCTCACTTTTGCCTTGTCTTACAGGAACAGTGGTTATATTCAGCCATTGCACCAAAAGCACATGAGTAGAACTGGCAGATCTTGTGCGTTCTGTTTATTTCAGAGAACGTATCAGAAAATAATTTATAGATAGCTTGAAAACAGAATACCAGAGCGGATTTCCTTTTCCTTGCAAGGTTCTTAAATAACAATGAAACAGAAAAAACAGAGTTTTTTCAATCCCTCGTCTTCCACCCAAAAAACCCCTAGCTGACTCTTCCTCCGATTTCTGAATTGCACAGATAAATCCCTAAATAAACATGCTATAAAAAGGAATACAAGGAAAATCTATGTTGGCTTTTGTCAAGAAAAGAGGAATCACCCCTTCACCAGAAGTATGTCTCAACAGCTCTATGTGTCAGCTGTATCTGTTGGAAGTAAGGCTACTAGAATTTTTTGCAGGGCTTCTCTGGCAACACTGGTTATGCTCTGCAGGAAGACGGGTAAAAAGGTGGTGGGACAGGGGACATAACTTTTCTGCAAGGGATCTAGCTGAAGGATCGCCTCAAGCATGAGGCAATTTCCATCTAGCAAATATGATCTGAAGTCAGTCTTTGTACCTCTGATTATCTCAGAAGGATAGAAACTCACTGCACCTGGAAATAGGTTTTTATTCATTACTGCTTCTTGTGGAAACGTAACAGAAGGTTTCATGCTTTCTTTCATCTGTAGAGTCTTAACACACTGACTCCCATACTGACAATGTTCTGTCATAAGTTACAGCACTTTTGTGGGGCCATAAGCATTTTGTCTAAGAGTGTGTTTGGTTGGTTTTGTTTGGTTGGTGGTGTGGGTTTTTTTTACAGACACCATGAGATTATAGATTTGATCCATGGTGCAACCAATCTTTCTACCATGGAGGAGTCTGTGTTAGTGTATCACATAAAGCCGTTAAAAACTGGTTAAACAAAGACTTCAAAGTGTGAAGCTCTAATTTATTACATGCCATTTGTTTACTGTATTATTCTACTAATACCAGATCAGTCAGCCTTCAACAGCAATAATAAAACTGTCCATGGGACCAAGGCGCACGGGGGAGTGACCTCTAGTTTTGCAAGTGTACAGTTTCTATAGATGGAATATCTGAAACTAAATCCACTTAAAAGCACAAAACTGGGGAAACTACAGATGTACCCAAGTAAGGTTTTGTCTGATCTACTTCCTGATATAATTTCAAGTTCACTGAACTTCTTTGATGTTTGGTCATTTTAAGAGACAGTGACTGCTGAAAACTTCCCTTCTGTACAGTCCTGGTGCAAATGACACAAAGGAGATCAACAGCTACCACTATTAGTTAATGACTATCATGTACATCTGAGTTTATCAGACATTTTAAACATCGGGACTGGGTGTGGTCATTTAATAGAAAATCTCTCTGCGTCTTAAAAAGTGAGAAAACAGAATATGAAGAAGTGAAAAACATTAGGGACATAACTCTATTATTACTTTCAAAAATATTTAAGCTGTTTGTCTCTGCCTCATTATAGACACCATGAGATTACAGGTTTGATCCTTTGTACAACCCATCTGTTTAGTATGAAGCAGTGTTAGTGTAGCATGTAAAGCAATTAGAGAAACTTATTAAACAAAGACTTCAAAATGTCCTGTCTAAAATATTTAAAATACAATACAGTGCACTCTGCCTTTTCGACAAACTACTCTAGGGAATAGATAGTTCCCAGTAGAGTGGAAACATTAGCAGAGATGTCACTGAAAACATAAGCTTAGATTCAATGCTCTCCGTCATCTAATTTTTAAATGCTTGTATATAACTGACTTTTAAGCCACATTGGTGCTTTAAAAATAAGTCCTTCTGCTTCAAATTTACAAACTTAGACATGATGATTTCAGAAAGATATTGGGTGAAAGCAAATAGTGCTTTCCCATTTTTCTTTGAAAAACTTGATCTTGACTGTTAAAGTGTATGAATACTCAGCCATAAAGTTACCGTAAATCACAAAAGGAAAACATATCTTTTAGAAAGCTGCAGTTTACAGGTGAGAAACATTCAATAAGAAATGCCTAAATATGCAGAAGCATCTGTATATCAGTTTTGCCTTGTTCCAGGTAATTTACAGAGCTTATATGATAGTACAGCTCTGGCCATCCATGAACAAACACATTTTGTGGTTTTAGGCATACACAGGGAAGTAAATGAGTTTAAAAGACGTAGAAAGCAATATAATTTAGCAGGGGGAAAATGAAGAAATTCTTGAGCTGCTAATAGAAAAGCAGCACATTGGCCTAGAAACCTCTTTTTGTTTATAATTTCATAAACGGAGTCAGTAGCCTGAGACAAGCCTGTCACATCTTTGGCTTTGAACAAGGGTCAGTGATGGATAACTGACCTCCTTTCTCACTTTTATCAACAAATGTCAAAAAAGGCAAACAACAGCAATGACATCCTGCCCAAACAGCCAAGAGTGTTTCATTTTCTTTGCACTTCTGTTTCCTCTGTGCCTTTAATCAGGGCCGGGGGATGTAATTGCTCTGTCTGGGCACAGCTTAAGGCATGCTGTGCAACTAACAATTAGTTTAGAGACTGAGATCTATAAATTTTGAGAAAAGAGTAAGAGGATTTGGTGTGCTTGAGCTATCCTTTCTAATGAAGAAAAATATCACACCGGAAGGGACCCAGAGTGTTATCAAAGCAACTTAATATCATCTGGTAGTGATTTGTAGGCCTTGATAATCTATTGTGATCATGTTGAAGGGGGAGGAAAAAGTCCACGTGTTCCACTATTTATGAGATTTCCAAAATGATGGCCGCCATCTGTGCAAACGCCACTAATCTCAGCCACCGTCTTCATGGCAAATGGCTCCATGAGATTGTCCGAGGGAAGGGAAACACTGCAGGAATGTTGGGCTATTTATTGTTTATAAAAATAAACCAACTGGACGAAGACATATGCGAGGAATTTATATCAAACAGCTGCAAAAGCAAGTTGCCTCAATAGGGAGGGTGCATTGATGATGCAATCGGACCACACTGAAAGATCTTCCTATTAATCTTAGAATATACACGGCACACTTGAGATACTGATTTGTCCCCATCTACACCCAAATTCACCTTACGTGGATATTCTTAAAATAATTTTTGGAAACAGTTTATACAGACTGAAATTAATTTACTATGTGAGTTCATTAACTAAATAAATATAAACAGTCTAAGAACAATCTGTCCCCACATAAGCTCACCTCTCTTAACATTTCCTCCTTGCTGTCTCAGTTAAACAAGCACAATGCAGATACTAATGCTCAGTGTCAGCGAACCTTCATCTCTTGTATACCAAGTTTCTAGGACTTGAAAATTCTGTGTTTTATGGTTGGCAGTCTAATACCATTAAAATTCTTTCCTAATCTCTTAATGAAGAAGAATCACAATAAGAAACAACTTTCACTGAGAACAAGGAGTCAAGGAATAACAAGATAACAGCAAAATGATAAATGCTGTCACAGCAAAACCACAAAGTACGATATTCTAGTATTGGGCCTGCATAACAGCAGCAGACAAAGGGGAAAAGAGATCTAAGAAGAGAGACAAGCTTCTTGCCTTTGCACAGCCGGTTTACCAGACATGCTTGACACTGGAGAGAATCTTACTTGTTTAACTGTTAATGGGTTGGTATATCTACAGCAACCTCTGGGAAATTCTCTTTCTAGGTCTACATGCTTGAGAACAGCTATCTTCGCTTTTCATTAAAACCGCATGCACTTTGAAACACCTGCCTTCAGGAAAACTCTCAAGCTGATTGACTCTAACATGAGAATTAATTCTGGCTGCTTTAGTGCGTGGACAAGGCTCCACAGAACAGCGTGTCGGTATTAGGCTTTTCCATAATACAAACTGGCAAGGATTGCTCTTTTGGGAATCCTGCTCAGCTGGAATTCAAGCACTTTGTTTGACAACTGACATTCAAGGTGTGTGTCCTTTTCTTTTAAACAAACACATGATGCTTGAAAGCCAAGCTACAGCAGTGCATATATACATACATATAAATGAAAAAAGGGCAGTTCCTAAGAATTCATTTGCTATAGTTTGTGAGCGTTACTTAGCCATGCTGATGCCAGAACTTTCAAGCTAAAAGGGAGGAAAAATGTTTTTTTTGCTTAATTTATTTAAAAAGAGTGATCATAACAGCCACTAGGTAGGTATCAATTGTGTTTTCTGACTCCTAAGAGACTCCAGGATTTGGGTCTTCCTTTTTTTTTTTAGAGGAAAAAATCATTGCACAGTCACAAGACATTTTAGCTCAGACTCATTACCTTGAACTGGATGCTTGTTAGCAAAAAAACCCCCACAAACCCGCCCCCCTACCCCAAGCCAAAACCCTTAAAGCACTCCAAAGATAGCTTACGTGTTACAGGCACACTTGTGCATTGGTCACTGTGTTTCCGTGAGTGATTTCTCCGAAGCACAGGCCCCTAAACACTTGCCCACAGCACCAAACATGCCACAAAGCTCCAAAATTCCCCTACTGACCTTCCAACCCTGCCTCTTCCTTAGCTCTCACACACAAATATTTTTAAGTTCTCTGTCCACACACCCGCGATCCCCAAGTCAAAAAGCGCACACTTGGTCAGTGGCTCAGGTCACAGCTTTTCTACAGTTATGGCTAATCTATAAAACAGCATAGAGGATGTTTAAATTTATTAGTGAATCTGACAATAAACTTGCCCTTTCAGAGGCAAGAGATGTTTGTGAAACAAGTTAAAAGTTATCTGTTGTCTTAATAATCACTGAAATGCAATCTTGGTGCTGCTCAAGGTGTAATTGCCTGACATTTTTCTCTGCCAGTAAGGCAGAGAAATTCTTGTATTTCCCTCTGACTGTTCATTTCTGTTCCTGTGCTGCAGATAATCCTCTTTGCTGTGCTGAAATCTACAGAAATGGCCTCACAAAAATCTGTAGTAGCACAGCAAAGGTGGGAACCACCAAAATTGACTTCACCACCAAAGAAAATCGATCCTAGAACTGCATCAGCAATAGACTTTATTTCTGACCAAATTCTAAACTAGTTTTAGTTTGAATGCACACAAAGCCCTAAAGGCTACTTTAGTAAAACTCTCTGTTTCAAAGCATGCTCAGCCTATCTGATCAAGTAAAATAGTCCAAGAAATTAAGCTGGTAGCATTTACTGATGTCTCTCTTGGAATTGGATCGAGATGTTTTACATGAGCAATCAGTATTAAAACAGGGTGCCTAGCAGAATTTCCTTGCATCAATGATTCTCTCCCTCTTTGCAAACATCTGATCACCTATTTGTATATACATACATATTTTTAGGTTCTATTACCAAACACATAAATGTTCTTAACACACTTAGGATTGGTATGCAGGGAGACTCAGAAAAAAATTAAAGCAAATCAGCTAAAGATCAATGTGCATGAGGCAAACCATATTTAGCCCCTGCATCAGCCCATGGTCAGACACTGCAGAAACAGCTCCAACACCCTGCCCCCATGTGTTTCTGCCGTCGGTGGAAGTTAACAAACAGGATGGGTGTGAGCACACCTCGGTTCAGCTTCCCAAAAGGAAGTCTCCTGCATTGGTACTCTTGTTCCCATCTCCCGCCGCAATTTATTTCATTCTGAGTTATACCACGCCAACTGTTTATGAAGTCACGCTATAAAGTAGGTTGTAAACTGATCTGGGTTCAAAAGCTGTTGTGAATCGCTGGCGGTGGGAGATGTGAGGTTGGCAGTCTCTTAAATCAGCTGTGCTACACAAGAAATAGTGGAACCGTATCTAAGGTTATCTTTTCCCTGGCAACTTTTGTGTGTCCTATGCCACTAAATTCACAAACAGGCCACAGAACCTGACGGGAAAAAAACTGCAGAACCTGAGACTCACCAGTGAACAACCTTTCCAAGAGGAAACCTTACACTGGCACTGGTTTGCAAAAATATATGCAGAATGTCCCAGGTAAACCTAGGAAACCCCCGGTTTTCAAATACAGAAACAAGATTACATTACGTCCCCCTGCACAATCATGTCAGGGAAGCACAATCATGCTAAAGGATCTGAAATTATGCCTGGTTTCACTCCCCTTATCTCAAGCACAAAACAATCACAAAATAAAATTCGCTACTTGGCTGATTTTTAGGCTTTGTTTGAAAGAGTTCTTGATAACTCCAGTGTACTTCCTACTCCTACTTATTCCTGCATCATCAGTCATCCGCAGCACTGTACAATACCGTGTTTGTCACTCTTCTGGAATCTGAAGGTATATGCTACCTGTGATACGTTGCTTCAGGACTGCCGAGTGATTCATTCCGTGATGAATTCATACTGTGATGGGGGACAACAGGCATATCAGAGTATGCCAGTAACTAACTTTCTTCACAAGTTATTTATCAATCTTTCAACTGATTACCATATTTTTTTCTATTAAAACACAGAGCTATCACCCAGGAGCTAGTGGAAATTATGGTATTTTGCTCCTGTTCACAAAATATAGGCAAAAGTACTAGTAACCTAGAAATATATATTGCTTTTTATTGTATACAGAAGGCACAAAGGGCTGCAGACTGCAAGATGCACAATTGCTTCATTGCAAAACGAATAGAAATGTTCCAATTCTGCAGAGCCTAATTTATTATTTGTATGCTGTCTAATGTGAGGAGCCTTACATTAGCCTTTCTAATTAGCAAGTATATATGTCCAAGACAATTGAGAAATAGGGCTTATAAAGCCTTAAAAATAACATTTTATTTGCAGAGTTATTATTCTCACCATTTTTAATGTGAAAAGATTAGGTTAACAAACACATATACACAAAGGGGATCTAACCTTTAATTCTCTGCCTGAACTCATAGTTTGAGAAGTCATCTGTCCTTTAAAACAACGAGAAAATACCTTTGTTATTTTTATGATAACATTTTTTTTTAATCCTAGAGATCCTCTTTTGTCATCAGGCATCATAGCACTTTCTAAGGAAGGTAAACGTTCCAATCCCCCTCTTAAAGGTTGAATACCAGCTGATCCACTGGAGTTTAGGCAGTTTACCTAGCAGGGCAAAGGCACGGCTAAAAGTTTACCTATGTTTCAATTCCCCCTTCCTGTAAACTGAATGTACTGTCTTCTATCTATTTATATAAGTGTACTATCTTTAAAAAACGTAAGCAGATCTCTAATTGCTGAATGTATATGATTCACTCATGAATAGTTTTCAAGCCCTGGAATCTGACTTGATTCTTTTTTAAAATCTGGTATGCTGAAGGCAAAGATGGCACTTCTTTCAGTTACTACAGTACTGCACCATTGCTGTGGAAAGAGACAGGTCGAAAATCCAAAAACTAAAGTACCACTGATGCGGTACAACATAATTTAAGTGAAACACTGATGGCTACGATTTACCTTTTGGCAGAAAAGCCCACAAGAAAGGAACCTATTTTTATAAATTAAACCACTTCATTTAGCATTTTCAATAAGTTATATGGCAATTTTTTAGTTACATGATTTAATACTAGTTAATATATAAGCTGTCTAGAGTGAAGAGGGACCCGGGACATACAAGATAAAATTAATGACTGCTTTGTATCAAAGCCAGCTGAATCCACTGGAAACTTAAGGAGTAAACAAAAAGTTTTAGTCTAAACATTAGAGAGACTGAAATATATATTTTATGACAAAAACTCATTTTATCTGTAAAAATGGATAACGAAATTAATTTAATGCACCCATCATCAGTTTTTGCTTTGATCCTTTATACTCTCCCTCCTAGCCTACAAACCTGAAACCTTCCAAACCAGTAAACTCCATGTGTGTGTGTGGGTAACTGTTGCCACAAACTGAAAATTAAATAAATGAAAAGGCATTTTAAGATTCCAATCAACCTCAAACAGTATCACTGCAATATGATACTTTGTATAACCCCATATAACGACTAGAGTCATTTTATGACCATATGAAAAGCGAAAGGGGAGAGAAGGATGCAGGGCTCAGCTTTGCTCAAAGAGCTGCATTCAAAGAAGAGGCTGCCATCCGGGCAGCTTCTCTGGTCGTGTGGCTTCCTTAGAGGCCCAAATGCTATTTGACATTTATCCCAAGCATGGTGAACTACAGTTAGAAGCTAAAGCTGGTTTTCCCTTCTGATAGTGCTATTTTCTGCTGGTTTTCACACTCACTGGGGAAGGCATTGCCTCACAAAACCACCTTTTCCTCACTTTTTTTTTTTTTTTTAGTTGCTTTTCCTTTCTGAGGTTTTGTGGAGTGTAAGGATCATGTAGTATTGAGTTTAAAATCAACAAGACCTGAAAAAATACTCTGACATTAGGAGGCAGAATATAAGCTGATTTTTTTAGATTGTGCAGTCAAATAATAATAATAAAAAAAAGTAGATTAGCCTAATAGAGTGCCTTTTTGTTCATATTTTCTTATTCTTAAAAAATAAAACTGATTTTTGTGTTTCAGAATTGAAGGGAAAAAAATCAAAGTAAGGAATGTTCTCAGCACTCTTGGAACAAGTGATTCTTCATATTACTACTTTTTATGGGAGTGACTGTCAATCATCAATCTTCAAAAATGTCATAAACACCCACACATGCTATTTCAAAGATACCTAATGTAGGATATATAATACCATATTTCAAACTGGATTCAAAGCTTTTCATCTATCTAATAGTTAAGAACAAGGAAAAACACAAACATCAAACGAAATGAAATGTATTTGTTGATGCTAACTGCAAATATTCGTTTTATAAAAATTAATAGTCTATTACTATCCATTTAAAAATAATTTTTTATGTCTGAATGATGATAGAGATCCTGAAATGCCTGCATCCACACACAACCACTGATTCCAGCAGGTGATCTGCCAAGCAGGACCAATCTTAAAATGCCACAAATTATAGTTTGTTCTTGCTGTAATTGAACCAAGAGAGAAACGCCATAGAAAGGATCTACCGCGCAATCAAGGAACAGTTGTAAGCAGGTCTACACAATCCCATACAGCGTGACTGTTTAGAAAGAGCTGCAAAGGAAAACACACAGAGTGAAGTAATGAGAAATTATTAGGAGAACAGATAACTTTAAAGTGCTTCTCTCTCTCTGATCATCTTTGATATCTTAAGGGACCAGGTAGTGTTTCATCTAACACAGAAAGTTTACATATTGCTGCAGTGACAGCACTGCTGGTTGACAACAAATGGACCAGAACTACCAGAACACAAAGTTCATCAAACAGTCCAAGGACACGGTCACAGAGCAGTGAACGAAGTGGTTAGAGCTTCCCTAGAAGGATTGATGATCCCTCGCCGTGCTTTGTTCCAGCAGGCTACGGACCTCACATGATACAACCAAGCCTGAGTCTGAAGGTGAGGGGTGTGGATGCTAAATAAACGGAATTACAGATTCAAACAACATTTAACCTAACATTCGCTTTTTTTTTCACATCCGTTAAGTGAAAAATCTTCAACAACGCATGGGGAGCCTAGGTCCTAGCAAAGAAATGTAAGGAACACCATGTGCTTGCCTCCCCGTTGGCCAGGGCAGGGCCACACGTGCACCGTGTGTGCCTCTCCGCGTGGCTCCTCTCTACGATCCGGTACATTGATGGAACTTCAGGGCCACTAAAAGATACTGGATATATTTCTCATTCTCAACTCCAGCTTTCAAATGAGCACATTATTTATTCATGAGAAGTACATTCAAAGTGCTGTTTCCCTTGTTACTTGGTGAAATAAAGGAAAGAACAAGGATATCGCTCTAAATCCCAATTTACAGCTCTTAGAAGCCCCAGATGACTGTATCATAAAATTCTCCTTACCCTCCTCCTCTCCACTCTCTTCTGCCTTGCATCTGATTGAGAGAATAACTGCACGCTGCCAGGGGCTAAAGGCTGACTTGGTGGCCTTACCTAACCAGGGGAATCTCATAACCCCCAATGGTTTCCAGGCGGGAGGAAGGACAGTCCTGTACTTAACAGTCTGAGCTTGGATCAGAGGGTCACGCTCTACACGTGAGGTGCACCTGCAAATACATTTCTTCTCTGCAGAAAGACTGGGTTGAGAAAGTAAGGAAGACTAAACTGTCAGAAAGTATGCCATACGGACACAGTTCGTGTCCTTGGAGAATTTTTTCACTTCCCTGTTTGCTTACTTATCATATGGGAAACAAAATATTTATCTAAAAAAATTTAGACCCGATTACTTCCTGAATCTTGATTCTGATTTATTTTGGGAGACACACTTAAACATCGTTGTTCCTCATGCGTAGCTGAGCTTCTCATGACTGTAACACACAGTTCAGTCCTTTCTGCTCTCGTAAGCTTCCCCTGGCTAAACTTGCAGACTTACAGTCTGTTCTGTGCTGTTGTAAGAAATACCGCAAAACGCAGGCAGTTTAAATTGGAGGCAGTTTTCAAATCTGATAGCTTTAGAACAAGCTTCATATTTTATGTTCAGGTCCTGGCTTTTTATAATTATGGGAGAATTCCAACTTCGACTATTCAAAAAATTCAGCACAGACTGGACTTATGGTCCTAATCCCTGCTAGTTTTGACACATCATACTTGGAAAGAAAATCTTGAGTATGTAAGCCCCAATGCTTATATATTAAAATAAAAGGATTTAAAAAGTTTCATAGTTTTAAAAATCTAGGATTTTTTAAAATCTATGATTTTTAAACCCTGTTTGGTGATTCTCAGCATCCTGTCTGCTGAACACTGGTGACACAGCAATGTGGCTGTCAGAACCAACCCTTCAGTCAGATATCAGGGGAAACTTTGCTTCAGACTGTCCTACTGTCAGCACGCGAGAGCTTTTGCTTGCTACCTCCACTGCACTTTACCAACCTTCCTTCATTGCAGGGTGGGTGGAGGGGTGGGGGGTGATTTTTCAAAGGGTTGTAGTTGTTAAGCACCCACTTCTGACTGACTTGCGTAGTGATTTAGACTCTAAGGAGCCCCATGTGTCATTGAAGAGCAATCCTTAAAGGCAATATTATCTATCACCTCTCACCTTTCAATTCCCTAGGAGCTGCTTTTGACTATTAAAACAGTCAAGTTACTTTAGCACCAGGAAACATGAATTTGTATCTCCCCAAATATTCAAGCTCACAGGAAACAGCAGACGCTTGACCCACACAGATGTGTATGGGAAAGAAGAATACATACATACACACACGTGTAAGAGTGCGACAGTCAACTAGGACGTGGCTCCTGCTGTTCACTTAACTGTTTATACACACTACTACTTTCACACAGGCAGTAAAATACTAGCTGTTTAGGAGATGCAAACAAGTAAACTATGAATCGAGAGGAGGATCTAGCGTGACAAAAGCAAATTTAGTTTTTACTATTTGAATAGGCAGCTCAAAGAGGCTAAAGTAGGCAGAGTTAAATTAAACCAAGGTCAGAATGTAACCATTGCTAAGACAGATTTAGGCAGAAAACCCCAAATTGCTTGAGGACACAAAACCTGGTAGTTTATCTTGAAATCTAACATGCGCTATCTGGCTACGGCATTGTTTCAATTATGAAACAATTCACATCTCGGCTGACACATGTAATGAAGCTTGCTACTTGCCTAGTACATAATTTAAGGTAAAAGAAAAGAGGGTATGTTTTATCATGGTCTATCATATCTTTGTCTATTGTTCTGCAATCCATTTGCATACCTAAAGGGAAATAGCCTTTTTAATTTCTTTCCCCTCTCCTAATCATCTGAGGCCTATTAAGAAGTGTTCTGTATCCTGTAATCAGGCAATTTATACAGTGTGCACCCTTAGGCTACAGCCATTACAAACAAGCTGAAAAACTCCTTTACAATAAATGATTAGCATGGGAAGACACCATTCATAATTAATTTTTTTCTGTTTGCGTTGGCAGATGGTCCCAGACATTGAAGCATGGCCTATTGCCCATACCTTTATTCCAAAGAGAAAAGGGCAGCCTTAGAAGAAAAAGAGAAATGTCTGTAAGACTGCTTCACTTTGGGAATAAACATGCTCCCCAGCTTTTCATGAATTCATGCATGTTAAAGCCCGGATTCAAAAACTGTGGAAGTCAAAGGAAAATAAATCCCATTAGCTTCTGACCAGGACCCGAGTTAAAACCACAAGAAAAATATTGACTTGAAGGACAGTATGACTGCTTTTTTTTCATCATTTTCCATAAGCGTTATTCCTGCAGCAGCTTAAGCAGACAGATTGTACAGGTGGATTTGAAAATGATCAGGTTTGTATTTCCTCAGTTAGGAACTCACTGAGGCAGCAAAAAAAAAAAAAGAGAGTTCTGCTTTTAGCCACATCTTACAACATACACTTTCCTGCTTCCACAGAAGGACAGCTGATGACAACTTCATTCTCCATTTACTCATGTTTTGCTCACTGTTTACATGTTGCTTTTCAGTACTTTAAAACAACTTCTGATGCACTTCTGAGTTGTTGGCATTACTGCAAACTCCCCCAGAATGAGACCCAGCCAAACAGACTGTCATTTCAGTGGCCCGTGCCAGCATTTTCTTAATGGTGACTGGATAGTCCTAACTACTACATAGCAAATTCCTAACTTAAGAGTAAATAGAGCTTTTTCTGTCATGACTCAGAATACTCTGACTCTCCCTTTCGCTCTGTAAGAAAACAGCAAGCTGCATTTCCATATGTGATCTAATCCAGTCTCACTGAAGCCTACGGTGTGTTTTGGTACTGAAACCCAAAGTCATTTACTACCCATTGGAGATCGTCCGTTTGGATTTACACACACAGGAAGTGCAAAATCCCTGGATGAACTCTGATGCATGGCACAGGGATTACAAGGTTTTGTTTAAAAAATTAGTTAGCTTTAGCCACATCTCATCTCTGTGGTATCTTATCATAGCTGTACTTGCCAGGAAGACACATTTACCACAGCCTCCTAGGGCCAACATCAGATAAACCAGGTGAGCTGGATGACCTTCTCCAAGGAAGATGTGACATTGTGTCCTTTAGGTAGTGACACTACCACAGAGCAGTCACACAAGGTTAGAGGCTGTACTAAGTTCTAGCCTGCTTTTGCCTCCACTCGCCATCTCCATAGGCTTTATGAAGTTCTCACCGCTGACTTCAGGTATTTTTCCTCTGAAACTGTAAGAGTCCGCTTGTACTAGCACCTACAAGGCATTATACTTTCCAAAGAAAAAAGAAAACAGTCTCCAAATATTTTCCTGCTCAGTGAAGCTCATCTTCATCATTGTCCAATTCCAAACGGCAGAGTTAGGTCTGAGAGCCAGGCACGGGGGATCATCCCAGGGCGGTACAGCCACCTACAGTCACTTCCAAGCAACACATGGGTGGGGGAATGGAAACTGGGTACAGACTTTCCACTGTGGTAAATCTTACTGACTTCTGCTTTAATAGGGTTTTGGGGATCACCAGAGTTGCTTACTGTTGCTTTGGTATTCTCTTTTTCCCATTGTGCCAAAGCCTACTTGCCTGAACAGATGTTCTGAAATACCAATGGGAAAGCTGTTTTCACTCTAATTTCAACCTGGCTTAAACCATCAGTTTAACCACCACACCACATGGATTTCCATATAAAAGCCAAAGAATTTCATCTAATTTGGAAAAAATAAAGCTTTTGGATTTTCAAGTTTTGTCATTTATCATGTGTCCTAACCCTATCTGTCCTATCTCAACACAGAACTGACGAAAAAGCTCTCTGAAAATCTCTAATTCTGAAGAAATAATCTACTGTTTTAAAAATGGCACTGTTCTCTCTGCAACGCAGAACCATCTGGATGGTAGTAGAGAACTAGGAGTCACTAGATATGCCACTGGCCCAAGGAAATGTACTTTCAAGAAACCAATCTGCTTCCTTCAGATGAACACATTACTCTCACTGCTTTTTGCAGTTGATGCAATACAGATGTGTTCCTGTTTCTCTACGCGGTTCTAGCAATACCTGTAATAATAATAGATTGCTACTGACCTTCAGAATGAAAACTAGCTTATTTTATTAATACGACCAGATCTTAAGGCCCTTAAAAGATTGTTTTCTTAGCCCTTCATTGTGTATTCAGTAGAGATAGTAGTAAAGGTCCCTATCTTTTTCATTTCGGACACAGAATAGTTGCTTTCTCTTCTCCCTCCCTCACTGATAGATACTTAAAATCCAAATCGCAATTATACTAGACCATAACAATATACAGGTAAGCCAGATGTTGGGAGCGAGCTACTTGACAGAGCTTTTTTATTTGTTTGAATGACTTAATAAACTGCAGAAGCTGAGGTCATCAAAACCTCTCAATCATGTTGCAGGCTAGTGCCAACAGCTGTAACAGAAACTGATGATGTAAAACATGCTAAACATGCCAAACCCACGTTTCAGACAAGGCAGTCTGTTACGAGATTATTTTCTACTTGAACATTACACAGCAGTGTGCTCAGGTTTGTTTATGCTGTTCTTAATAGTAATAACCAGAAAAAGCCTGTTTCACTTTTTCAAGGATGAATGCAAAGACTGTTTTGTCATGAAACAGTATGAGATCTATATTTCTCTCAGTTCCAGCTAGGCAGAATGCACGTATTCAAACTGAGTTTCAGAATTTGGGTTTCATCTTTTGTAGGAAAAGAAATTCTCATCTTCTTAAAACATACTAGTTATTACAAGATTGGTGGGAGAAAGAAAAAAATAAATTTATGTCCTTTACCTTTTTCTGCCTCTTATTTAATTCTTTACACTCTAATTCAGAGTTAGTCAAGAGTGTCATAAAAAGAAAGCATGAATGGAAAAAAAAATATAGAGCAAAATTGATTGATCAGATAAAAAGGCCTTAGGCAGGATTTCAGATTGTGAAAAACAAGCTACAGGCAGAACACAGACAGATTGCTTTATAGGTAAACTATACTGCAGTATATTAAGGGAAAGAAAGTAAATAGAAAAGAGAGTAGAAGCAACTCTACATGGTTTTCCTGGGACACCACTGTGGCAAAGCCGAAGGGTCAGATTCCAACATCTAACGCACAGCACGTATTGCCACACAAGTCTGAAAAAATCTGCTGACACTCGTAAATTGCCACATGTTTGGATTTCCAGCAAGATCTCACAACAAGCTGTGTTACTGCAAGTCATTATTTCCTTTGGGGGAAAAAAAATGTCTCTAGTGATGTTAAAACTCATGGCAGGATGTACTACAGTGTCAGGATAGCTCACCGGGGAGCATTCCTGCCTCAAGGCCAGGAGGTTGGATATAAATTCTGCACCTGGCCAGGGGCTGGGGGGAGTGGGACTAAAGTTTATCCAAAAAGTGTATAGAATCAGTGGTTATGGACAATGCCATGCTGACAAATCCTCAGAGAGAAGGTAGACACAGGAACAGCACAAGCCCTCCCAGTGCTTACGCATTTCAGAATTGTCCTGCGTGGAAAGTGCATCTGAAAGATGCTTACGCCGGCACTTGCCTTTTCAAAGGTATACACGCTAATTTATAACAAGTTTTAGAGATTTTTATGCCAGAGACACCCATGCTCATTAGCTAGTCTGCATTCCTCCAAAATCACAGACCAAAGAACCTCTTGTAATATTTTGCCATGCATACGTGGTATGTACACTTGCTGGGTTTTTCTGAAATATGGATTCAGAAGAAAATTACCAGAAGCACTGGGTCAGCTTGCTGATTTGTCTGCGATATTTTCCAACTGATCTATAAGATCCAAGAAGTTCTTAGGTGCTTTCTATTTTATGATGTCACACAAAAATATGATTTCTTCCTATATGCAGAAAAAACGATACAAGATATTGATCTGAAATGGCTTAAAACTAAACATTGATGGCCTACATAAAGCTTAACACCTTGTCTGTTTTGTCCATGTTATTGCTTTAAAAATCACATGGATTTGTGACATATTGCTGGCCTCAGCCTCCTGTTGATGTGTTGTTTCAGTGGCCTAAAGTTAAGACTAAACATACAAAACCGTTACTGAACTTTCCCAAGTTTGGACACAGAGAAAAAGGGGAGAAGTTTAAGCACCAACTTTGCCCTTTGACAGGTAAGAAGAGGCGAAGTTACGTATGTGAAGTGTTTTTAACTTCCTCAGCAGGGTAGAAATCAAACATCTTACTATCATGAACTGATTTTTGTCTTCACAACCCTGCTGAGAGACAGGAAAGTCCTGCCGCAGTCTCACGCTTACCAAAGTGATGTGCCATGGATGCAGGGGATGAGCCGGGAATGAAACCGAGCGGAACTGAGTGTCAGCCCAGTGCTCTACAGACAGCAGCAGCCCCAGCGGTCCCAGCTCACACCAGGTCTGCGCTCACAACCGCACGCAAGTCAGGGCCAGCTCAAAGGCTGGCGAGAACCACCACTGACAGGCTTTTCACAATATGCTGCCTGCACCCGTTCGGCTGAATTCAGTTTTCACAATGCAGCTGGCAACAGTTGGCAGCAGATAGCACATAAAAATCCATGGAAAAGAGAATTAAAAAGCTCCCCCCTCCCCAAAATAACACAGAACTGGATATCAGGGCAGGCCATGAGCATCACCACATTTGTATTTTTCAAGGACACATCTGTATCAAAGCCGAAACTGAGGTCTGTTCTGCCTTTTCAAATAATGTCCATACATGAGCCATCACATACCAAAACCCGAATATGGCATTAGCCTTCCATCAGCCCCAACACATCTTACTAAAATAGCCTAAAATTTCGTATGCGTGAACACTACTGCTAATGGCGTGTGACAGACTACTTTTGCCAATGTAAGGTTTGGCCTGAAGTTGATAGAAATCTTTCCACTGGTTTTAGTGGGCTTTGTACCACTGTAGGCGGCAGTAATACCTAGTCAAATATTGAATAAAAAGCACTTTGATGAAATTAGGATATGAAAATTCAGATCTTATTCATGCATGTTATGCAGTACTGTGGCACTCTTTAGAATCAAAACTAAGTATTTATTTTATATTATATTTTGAAGGAAGGAAACTCCATATACTTATATTCCTGACTACTGTTTAATTTAGTACATTAAATTCTCCCAGGCACATGCCTTTCTCTTACTCAAAAAAACCCCCAAACTTAAAATATCTTATACATTGACTTCTGACTTCAAGTGGAAGAAGAAATATTATGAATGTAATAACATGCTCCTCTAGATATATCCTCATTTCAACAGTATTGCTGCTTTCAATCACACGGTATTTTTGAAGTATATAAAAAAACATTTGTCACAAAGCCCACTAAAAAGGAACAAGCAATTCATTAACAAAAACCAAGAGAAATTTAAATTAATACTTTGACTGGGAATCATAAGTTATCTTCTCATAAAAATCTTGTAATTGGCTTATATATTTACGCATAATATTTACAGTTAATACAAAATTGAGTGGAAAAAAGACTTGTACTAGCAGTATAGGCTCGACTTAATTTCTTAAAGAAGCATTTTATTTTATATACAAAAAGTATTTCTATGTGTGCAAACTTGTTAAGAACATAAAGTAACTTCTCATGCATAAATGTGCTGAGTCAAACAGGAAAAAGCTATGAAATAATTTACTGTATAAATCTCTCAATTTCTATTAAAACACCTGGGTATTATAAATATACTAGCAAAGGACCTCAAACTGGGATCAGCTGGAGTTCCCCATTTGTTTTTATTAGACTGATCACTCATTAATTTTTTTTATATATATGCTGCCATGAATCTTCTGTAGCTTAAGAAAAATGTATGATCTACAATATATGCCCTAGATATATATGTACATATCTTATTGAGTAAATTAATTTATTCACTAGATATATAGAGGGTGGGACCCAAAATTACAAGACCATCTAGGCTCAAAAGGCACATCTAGTGATGTTTGAGAAGGGTTTAACTCACTTCCTGTGACAATCCTTGAAAATACTAACCCACATCTTCATGCCCCTAAATCTGACTCCCTGTTTGTATTACAGAAAGAGGTCAGAGCCTGCGCTTTAACTGTGTAACCTTGTAATGGGACATAACAGGACTATCTCAGTACAAAAAGGTCTCATATTCTATGATTTTGGCTAGAATAAAAACCAGTTTTCCCAAAACATGCGTTAAAAGACCTGACCTTTAAACACATTTGTGTTGGGTGAAAGCAACCCAAAACATCCTGAATTTATTGGACTTTGGAAGAGCAGTTCAGAGGACCTGATTCAGAAAAGCCCATTTTCATCTTACTCGGAACCATGACACACATTTAAACTTTAATCAGGCACGTGTACAATGCGATCATCCATGGGGTGGAAATCAGGAGAATTTAGGACTCTCACGACTATACAAGTGGTTAAGCCTGCTCTTCATGGCTGTATGCATCATGTTAACCCTGATTTAGTTGTATTTCACACAGATTTTTTTCAGCAGATGGAAATGATGAGAAGAAAAGGCAAAGGGTAGAGTCTAACATTTTATGAAGTAACTGTATGAAACTCTTGAACATTTTGGAAAATAAATATGCTCTCTTGTTTTCATAAAACTGTCACAATAACGTGCTTTGCGGTGGGGGAGTTTTTTAAAAAAACAGAATGGGATGACATGGCAGATTGACAATATTATGAAATCATCTGTTACATACGTATACTCCTCATTTTTAATAAAGTCCATATAATATTGATCTGTAACAGTTTTGAGTCTCTATCTTCAGTTATGCAGTTGTAGGTGACAACAATATTCTGAAAAACGATAAATAAGATTCTTATGTCCGCAGGAACTAGTGACGTGAAAGGTTTATACTACTGTTTGAATGGAGAATAATATCATTTCTTTAAACTAAATATGTACACAAACACAACACAAACGCAAATATATATAGCACAGATATTATTATTTCTCAAAATGTATTAGACTTATCTCCACAGATCTGAGCCTTCCAGAAACTTACGTAATTAATTACTTTATGTTATGAATATTTTAGTCATTTAAGTCAACGAAACTAGTTATGTGTCTTTAGATACACAGATACATAATGGCATGTAAGGATTTGCTAAAATTAGTAGTGAAAAAGCAAACCCATTAGCACACCTATTTGTAATTTACCCAGTGTACGGCAAAACATAGTGAGTCAATCCCTGCTTAGTATAAAACAGCACACCTTACTGACAGGAATGGAATTATGCTGATTTACACCTATTGACATCACAACCTAATAGACATAAAGATAAATGTGAAAATACTGATTTTTTTTCTTGTCCAATGGCCAGTTAAAAAAAAAAAAGTGGAATAAGTTATAAAAAAATCTTCTCCTGAAGAAAGTTTAATTTGGTGAAACTAAGAAAAAGAAAGGGAAAAAATAATTAGATATTCAAGGATTGTTACCCAAAGATATTCCAAATATAGTTTACAATGAATTTCATTCCCTTCATCAAATAACATTTAAATATTCCATAAAAAGGAGATGCCATGGGGGTAGTACAGTTCCTTGAGACATCAGAGTCCTTGGTTAAAGTTCAGTCTCTGCTGGATTCAGGGCACCGGCAGAAATTCAGGTTTTTCTGTCTTCCTAGCACATGTTCAAACTACTAGGATGTGAGAACGATTCCTTTTCTGCTCAGTGATATACAAGTTGACCATGCAAAGTGGATCATCACCAAGATGATGAGAATCAGAGTACACATTGTCTTATGGAAGGCTGAGGGCACTGCCCTGGAAGGCAGGAAGACTGAGATGTGCTTGAGCCAAGGCATCTCACAGCATTTATTTGTTAAGAGGACACAGCCCTCAAGTAGTTCTGTGATCTTAGCCTTTTATTTCCTTGGCTTCCATTACAATGCACAAAACTAAAACATTTCAAAACGTCAAAACAGTTCATTTTGACATTTTCAAAATGAAGCATTTCAGCATTGCACTGAAACGTTTTTGTCAGTTTTGTTTCTACTCAGACTATTTGTCAAATAGTTTCAGCCACTCTGAAAATTCTTTGTTTGGAAATAAATGTTACCCTGATTTCCACCCACCCCCCGCCCCCGGCCCTTAGCTTTGATTTTCAAATAGCTTAGCCACAGCCCTACTTATCACAGAATCATGGAATGGTTTGGGTTGGAAGGGACCTTGAAGATTGTCTAGCTCCAATGGTTTAAAAACCATTACCCCTTGTCTTACCGCTACAGTCCCCGATAAGGAGTCCCTCCCTGTCTCTCCTGTAGGCCCCCCTTTAGATACTGGCAGGGGCTATAAGGTCTCCCTAGAGCCTGCTCTTCACCTGAACAACCCCAACCTACTTTCAGCCTGTCTTCATGGGAGAGGTGCTCCAGCCCTCTGATCGTCTTTGTTTATACTCGGTAAAATTTTTGTTCTATTTCATTTCAAATGGTAATTTTAAGTACAAGGCTTGCTGTAATCTGCAATGCAACCGACTGCTTAGTCAACACCAACGCAGTGAATGTTTAGGAGACCCTATGGTGTTTAGAAGGAAACAGGATATGTAACATTCTGCTAATTGAATAAGACAGCTTTTATTACTAAGCAGTGTCTTTCCATTTCTCACTATGGTCAAGATATTTATATGCATCTAATGCTTCAATTTACAGGCTATAAACAGCAAAATCATTGCAATGCAATTAATAATTGCTAGTGTATTTGCATGGAAATTATGCAGCAATTAATATTTTACAGGAAAGAGTAACATCTAATTTTGGCTTCACAAGACTATCTAATGACATATTTCCTAGACCTCAGAAACAACAGGCTTAAAAACCAGGTTGACGTTGGTAGAAGATGATTAAAATCCAGAATTTTCAAGAATTCGTTTCTACACATTCAGATGTGTGATTTATTTAGGAGCCTTTGCTATAGGTTTGAATCAACAGTAGAAAAGCATGCTGAAATGAAATGCCTGTATCATTCAGATCAAGTGAAATAAACAACACAGGTTTCAAGGAATCTCTATGGTCTTTTAGTCAGCGTGTTTTCATTCAGAGAACAGACCAGAAAGGCCAGTATTGTACCATCTCACATCAGGGAAATCGCTTTAAAATGTATATTTTAGGTTATTAGTCTGTTTTGAATGTCTTGAAGATCCAATGATATCAAAATATATCTTACAAGCGTTACTGAAATCTTAAGAGAATGTTATATTAAAAAATGGCAGGCTCAATATAAATGATGGCATGGGAGTGTATACACTCAAGCTCCGTCACTAGCTGGAAAGATAATTTAAAGCCAGCCCTGGATTAAATGTTCTCCTGACTTTAAGGGAAAAGTTTCAGCCATGCTCAAATATGAGCACATGTTTCTAGACACATACCTGACTTCCTTCCGACAAATGTAAATATTATACTGTGTACTAACTGTAGTAGAAATTAGAGTGTGCGTCATTTTGACTTATAAACAGAAATGGAATCTGTTGCTGTTTAAAGACATAACCTATATAAAACTATGAAAATTGTAAACCAAAAGTTTTTTTAAGCAACAAACTACCGCAGTTTATAATCAGCCTTATCAATGTTACTATTATTAATCCTTTGCACTGGAGTTATTTTGCTGATTCTACAGTAATCATCATTAATAACACTTCATTTGACATATCAAAAAAATTAATTAAATAAAACAGAAGTTTTTTCTACTGAATAAAAATAAAAATAAAAAAAGAGGTCTTCATTACAAGTATGCTCTAAAGCCCAGTGAAGTTAAGAAGCAATTTCCCTATCATCCACCCAAACCCAAGTGCTTCATAGGGATAAAGAAAATACATTTAATCACATTTACCTTGTTAGTAATTATGCATTTTATCAACTTCTTAATGCTCAACCAAATCCTACAATCTAACATGCAAGGAAATTTTGCAAATATGAGTCGCACGTGGAAGTGAGAAACGCTCATAAAATATGATTCTACAAAGGCTCAGACCCAACTTACAGTCAACAGACTTGAAGACCTCATCAGTGACTGCAAACGGTGAGGAAGACATTTGTATGACTGAATTGTAAAGAAATGTTGTGTTTCTCAATGTCAATGCAGCTTCTCAGGAACTTCAGCGAGGCACGCATACTTAGCTGTTTCTGGGATCAGGATCCTAAATTGCCACTGGTATTTTCTCCAGAAATGTGCACTACTATGATCCTTAAGAATCAAAATTCAGAAGATGCACTATGACAATAAAATTAAATTTGCTAACAGTTTCAAAAGTCTGCTAGACACTCTCTTAAAACTTCTATCTTCAAAGACCAGAGCACGAAAGATCACAGATTACAAAGAAAGGAAACAAGATGTGTTTCAAAATATCTGTGAAAAAAATTTAAAGCTTGTTGTTTTTAAGCTTTTCTTGTCATCATTCATTAATTTATTTGCTCACTCAAATCCTCAAGAGAGTAAGACCCAAATCCTGACGAAGTCACTGCACAGAACATTATTTTTAATTTTACATGTGTTGCTCAAAGCCTTGTGCTCAGAGCTACAAGGATACGCCTAGTCTCCGAGTCAAACATGGTGTGGTTCCTTACATTGACTGGTAACTGTTAGTAATACGAGCAAAAGACATTGCACGGCTGGTGCCAAAGCTTTGAACAAAATTACTTCCTTTAACACACCGCCACCTTAATTATGTGCTGGGGAACATAAAGCAGGTCAGACAATTTGTACTGGGACATCATAATTCCATCAGTATAATGCTGACATTGCTAAAGATTTATGAATGGAATGTCGTAATTATTTTTTTAGTAAACATATCAAGTTTCACTAATGGGGGGGCTGGAAGTACTAATTAGCTTTTTTTTTTTTTGCATTGTATCATATAAGATGTGGGGAGAAGAGGGTGGAGGGGAAGGATCTGTAACAAAAACAAGCACACACAGAATTTATGTATGGCCTGTAATTCCAGCAGATGTTCCTATATAAGGGCTGCAGGGATTAAAGCCTTTCTGCACATAATTCCATTTGCTAACTACTTTCTGCCTGCATAAGTTACGTTTCTTTAAAAACAAAATGGAACAGAAGAAAAAGAATCTTAAAAATTTGTGCTGTTAAGTGCCAAGGTTTGGCAGCTTGACTGAGGCTCTTTAACCAGCTGCGTGATTCCACTGGAAGTTCTGTTGGAATAACTATAACTGCATCCAACAAGCTACAACTCTGGCAGAGTTTCCTTTGGAAATCCAGTCAAAACGGCCCTTGAGCATAGTAGGCACTTACACACCAATGCTGCAGAATGAAATTGTGTTCATGCTAAATCTGAAGAATTCATGTTAAAATAATATCCAGAGCCTCCCCCTTTGTGTCCATACCCAAAGATTTCTCAAGATAAATAAGGAGCTCAAACAGAAGAAAGAAAGAGGGAAAAACAGTTAAGCAGTCAATATTGCAATACTACAAGATGGCAATACCACAATACAACATCAATACTACAAGTTGGGGGCAGAACATTCCAAAATTACGATTTTTTAACCCTTGCCTGACAGACAAACTGCATCCAAAGTAAAAAGGTTGGTCACAACAATAAAAAATCCTAAAGCTTTCACTGAAAATTATACTCATGTATCTAGAGAAAAAAGTTGGCCAAAAACATTTCCTCAGACGTGTTGGTGTGATTCCACCCTGACATCATTGTAGCAACTCAACATTTGCACCAAGCAATATCCAGGTACGTCTTCAGACAAAACCTTTTTCTGTGCTCCCTTAACAGTCAGATACCGGACTTTCTGTGAAGGAAACGTAATAAACATAAAGGTAATTCTTGTAGCAAGGAGGAACTGTTCAAGACTTCAGATTGCCATTATTCCTCCTCCTCCTTCTTGAAAAACAGAAAAAAAATACACCAAGATAATCTTTCTACAATAGCGACATTACTTTTTTACAACATTTCCTTCTTAGAAGTAAGGAAGGAGAAACAACCATGAACTAATTCTTCTTGCCCCCTGTCACGCCTCTACAATGGAATGCTTGTAACTAGTACAGTTCTTACTTAAAAAATGCTCCAGCTCTCTAATATGGAGAGAGGCAGAAAGGAATGGGAACTGGATGCGGTTCTAAAAGTGGAGCTGGAACTGAATTTTCACAGCCCTATGTGTCATGTTGTTAACTAGCTTGACACATTTTTAAAAATTGAATAAAAAAGGTTAATATTTATCTCATATAGCTGGTGTAACTTTTATTTTTGTCGGATTTCATAAAAAAGCTAAATGCTACCCTACTGCCATCTGCAAATGACTTAAATAGTTTTAAATACCTCATTTCAAGAACATCTTTACCCACATCTACAAATAATGGACTGACACGATCTAGTTCAGGAATATTTTGTACAATCATCTTTTACCATCTCTCTGCTTTATGAAAATTTTCCTGAATATGCTGCACAAACACTGGATTCTTAGTAGCATGCATCTCAGTGCACCTCAACATTTGTCAAATTATCTTTGAAATAAAAGAATTGGAAGTAAAGCAAACAAGTCAAGGACATGAACCTATAAATGTGACAGCTAACATACAGTGATAGGATAGATTTCTGATCTCAGAATAAAGATTAACATTAAATCTTTATCCAGAGATAGGCTTTCAATTATCCTCACATTAGAGCACTTCCAAAGAAATCTGGATAGCATCCAGATAGCTTGGGATCACTTATTTTCTTTGAAAAGGCTTTTAATACGTTGTTGATCATAGACACTCCCATCTTGTGCTTCGAATGTGTGACAGAAATGAAATTTCTTTTTCTATGAATCACCCAGCTGCAGCACCTGCTCTTGTGTTCACTTTTCATATTTCACTAGTGATTTGAAGCTTTGGATAACAGCTCATGGCCTTGTTATTTAATTGTAGCCTTCCTATTGATGTTTTCGTCTTCAAGACACTGAGTATAAAATGGAGAGCGATACTGAATTATGTGCTTCAGTAGTACCAGTATGAGTATACCACATGTAAAGGAAAGCTTTTGTCACATGCCACCCTTGAACTGACTTCAAAATTTTGCATATAAATGATGAAAAAACCCCCCAATTATTATAAAGACAAAAAGACAAGCGTACTTACTTGACTCTGGATTATATGGTTAATAAGATACTAATTTTTTTTCAGCATGTCCGAAATAACTAATCCTCAAAAGTTGTGTTTAGTCAATAAAACTACAAAAAAACCCAATCAGGACATGACAGTGGAAGCTTCTGAGACAGACAGACAGACAGTCAGAGATCACCACTCAACTGTGAGATCTCCCTCAGTGACGCAATGATCAGCTCTATGTGGTGTCAAAGGAAAACCCTGGGTAGAAACTTCCTTCACAGTCTCAAAGGAGAAAAACAATCCTCAGAGTGATATAAATAGGAAACAAGGTAGTCTGAATCTTTTTTTTTTTATCTTATTCATACTTATATTTTTGTTTCAAACCTTTGTACACTTTTGCATCAGATATTAGAAAGATTTTTTTTTCATGTGAAAGCTATAGTTATAACAAGATTAGGCTGAAACTACAAGCCCATTCAGCATTTATTTTTGGTAATATAAGGCAGAAATTGTTTCCTTATTCACTTAAATCTGAAATCCAGTGTGCCTAGACAGAGCATTAGAAAATGTCACATGACATTTTTATAGTATTTTCAATATTATTTCATAATTATTTTTAAGTACTTGCTTTAAAAATACTTACACCTTCACTGAAAGAAAATGAATGGGGGAAACATATTTCTTCCCTTTTATATCACAGACTAATACCTTCTTTGTACTACTTTTAAACACTTCATTGGTGAAGAGCACATCACAAGAGATTAAAACGGGATAAAAATACAAACTCAAACTGACATCTCGTAAGACAGAACAGATGGTGAAATGCCAACATTACTGGTAGTAACAAGAAATTCAGAAGTGTAAGAGGAAGCAATAGTACAGGGCACAGCACCAGCACCAAATGAAACTTTTCTTCTGTACAGCTTTAAAGACTATTACTTGCCTGGATCAAGGACTTGTGCCACCAGTGGTCTTGATAAGAAACATATGGATGCATTTTACATTGGTGTGAGGATGCGATTCTGGTATTATTAGATCAGTTGACAGCATTCCCCCAGGCAATGGGCATATTGTGAGCATAATGGTATTAATTCTACTTCATTTGCTACAGCTTAGTTGTTTCCTTAGCATCACGATCCTTGTAATGAAAAGACAGAGGTCAGAAAGTTTTCCAGTGTGCTGAAGTTCCACTGTACACCATTTAGATGCATATTCCTAAATCACTCTGTTACAAGGGAGAAATTATTAAAAAGCAACATGTTATTTTACTGGTTTCAAAGACTCAGTTGTGCATCTCGGTGCTGTAACCTCTCACGTAGAATGCCAGGTATCACACTGTTTTGTGAATATTTGTTCAACCAAAGGATTGCACATGAATGGAAGGGTGAGTAGGAAGAATCCACTCACATACACGGAGTCCTCTGAAGGGTTGGTTTGGCAACAAAATTAAGTTTCATTCTAACAGTCACAAGTGAAAAACAGATATTTCACCCATCTGCAGTTGTTAGACAAAGGGATTCTGAGCTGTCTTCAAACTTCACTTTTTTCAGCTACAGCTTTTGCTTAACCTAAAGATTTTTGCACTCAAAGGAATCTATAATGCCTGCTGTGTACAGAGTTTGCAAAGATTTCTAATGAGAGCAAACTCTTAAAACCCCTCTTCTTTTTTTAGATAAACATATTTGATCTTTCCAGTCATTATCATTTTAACTTGCAAAGTGACATTATGCCAAAAAGAAGGAATTCATAAATTAGTTCCAATTTAGAAAGTTTTCTTGTCATTGTATAAATGACAGATCTTTAAAAAGACGACTTAAAATGAAATGCAATAAAAAAAAATTTCACTTTTGTGGCAGGTTTTTCTTTTCTCCTTTTTTTTTTTTTAAAGACTGAAAGAATAAAACAATGTGCTATCAAAAAAGAAATGAGTAGTACAAAAATTACAAATGTGCATGGACAGGAAACTCATTTAAATTCTCAGATTGTTTTAGGAAAGCTAAATTTAGTTGGGACAGTAACTAAATAAAATGTAAGCAGAAAACACACTCTGCGAAGTTAAACTCACTTGTCAACAGAAATTAATAAAGCAGGATTCACATCCAGGTTCTTATTTCAAAACCTGCTGGTGGCTAAGAGCTATTGATATTTCAGATGCAAATCTGCCCTGTGAACTCAACTAGAAATTTGCTAATCATGCTACCAAGCCAATGTGTCACTCGTGCATTTTGTTTCTATCCTCTTTAAGCACTGTAAAATTTAGATGCAGAGTTGGGTTTGCCTTTCAAATACCTTTAATGTTTGGGAAGCACTTGACTTGAATTCCTTGAGCAGAATGCATTTCTGTAATGAAAAAGAGGATATGTGGAGAAGTACAAAAAAAGGTCATGAGCACAAGTGATGCCAAGGTGACAAACAGAGTGGAAGCTAATGGAACACTTCCATCAGTGAAGGGGAGAAAACAAATTTAGGGTTATGTGTGAAGATTTTTCACACTAGGAAAGCATTCTTCGTTTTGAACCATTCAAGCGAGGTACCACTCCAGGCAGTGACTACACACAGCTCCTGGGGCTTCTGGGACCAAAGCGATCCTTCAGTGGATTCATTACTTTAGCTTGATCTCAGCTCAAAATGTTGTTTACCAGGAGTCACACACGGCTGTTCTGGACTCATGGATGGCAAACCCATCCAAATACTTATCTATGTACTGAAACCGAGCAACTTAACCACACGGCCACTAACCTACAGAAAGTAACTTCCTGACATCATCTTGTCTCCTGCAAACTATCCACAGCGACATGCAACCCTTAAATTCAAGGATCCTACCTGGCACGACAACATTTACTTTCACGTTTAGTAACTACATGTTTGGTTCTGTAGTTGAAAACGCATTCTACAACATTACCTTAGCAGCTGCTGTGGCCAAAATCTGCTGAAATACTGTTAGAAAGTGAATAAAAAAAGGAGGAAGCCGGACACAAAGAAAATTATGTCTAAAGGTTAAAAACACTTGCCAAACTAATTTGTAGTCATATCTGAAGAGAATATTTGTATGGGAGAACATCATGTACTATGATCACAATAAATAATTCTTTGATTCACAGATGCATTCTGAAAACTCTGCTTTCCTGATCTCAAACTTGCAGGAAATACAAGTTTTGCATCACACTTTGAGAAACCTTGAGAATAACAGTTTTGAGGGAGTTTCAGATCAGAGTGGGGTGTCTGAGGATACACACAGCCATGTTAAAAAAAAGAATGGGGTGACAAGCCTAATCAAGTACCATCCAGTCTCTGAAAAGTCTGGGGGTAGATAGGAAACAAACATCAGCTTTTAAAAGAATCTTAATAAAACCTTCAGAACACATCTTATTAATACTGTACATGAGATGGAACACCTCGAAGCAAATGTTAAGAGGACAAATACCTCATGTTAAGGCAGTAAGATACAACTGCATAGTATCTGTTGAGATATTATTCTAGAATGAGCTTAACAAACAACCTAGAGCTAACCTGGTTTCAGAAAAGTGCAGTTTAGATCCTGAAGACAAATGGGTCACGAAAAGCAAAACATTCTATTACTCCTTTACGTCTCTCATATTAACTAGAAAAGCATGGTAAATTGAAAAAGTTAGCATGAATTCCTGTCTTCACGTAAGGAAATTCCCTTGACTACATTGAAGCAGATTTCACCTTCAGTATTGGAAGCACAGGGGAAGACCATCAAAACTGGACAGGAATACAATGACGCTACTGGATCAGCTTCTAATAATAAAAAATTTAATTTCTTGAACATTAATAGCTGTCAAAGTATAAAGAGTTCATAGCCTTTCATAGGTTATAACTTCATTCTTCCAAAGTAACACATTCAGAAAATGTCTTTCTCTTCAAGCAATCAACCTTATTTCGGCAGGGAATGTTGAATCTGAGTCTATCTAGTACAATTTTAAGATAGGGAAACTGCAACTGATAGAAACTTCAACAGGACTAGAATGATCTGTTATCCCCACATATAAACTTTTCTGTTTTTCATTTCTTCCTTGTGTAGTAGACCTCCTTTTATTACTTTAATGGCTACATTTAAGGCAGAAAGTGAAATGATTTTTAGGATAATGTTTTAGTGTCTGTTTCACAATGGTTTTTATTGAGCTGTAAAGCACTTGCATGCACAGAGAAAAGAAGGTGCATTTTAGAAATAAAACTATTAAGTAACATTATCTTGCCATGGATCATTCCCACTGGGATAGAGGAACCAGTTGAAAAGCATAACTGAATTCAATTAAAATATGATAAATTTTGATCTCCATCTTACCCACATTTTCAGCATTGCATGGTGATCAAGAAATTAATAAAAGCATGAGTTTATGTTTAGAACCTTTTTTCTGATCCTGTGTTGTACAGTGCCTTCATATTTTTCCCCTACTACTTACAATAGGGAATAACTCGACTATACCAGTCCCCTCCCAGAAAGGTGGATGGACACGTATGTTCCCATATCCGATTACCATCAGTAGCAATCAATATTATGTGCCATTCCCCAGAAGAAACGCCTTTGCATATCATGGCAAGAACAAGAGGACTCCAGACAGCAGAATAAAATGACTGCTTGTATCTGACACTAAATCATAGAAATGTGTATCCAAAGTAAAATTCACAGAAACAACTTCATCACAGTTTTTCTGGAGGCCAAACTATAAGTACTGTATCCATCTTCTTTTCTGTAAACAGACGTTGTCAGAGACCTTGGAGATACGCCTATTAATTATTTTGAAAAGATTGTTTACTGATTCTCTCTAAAGAAGATAGAAACCATCTTCTCTAGTTAATTGAGAGTTAAATTAGTATGTATTTCCAAAATACAGGCCCCGTATCCGTTTTGCAGGTCACTGGGTCCTATGAGTGATCTGCATGCAGGAGATTAACAATGCCTTTTGAAGTATATTGGTTCTCCTATCACACTTATGAACACTGCCCAATATAGAAAAGTAATATTATAACCCAAGTACACAGTAGGGAAACACCATTTCTGCTTTACAGATGGCCAGCTGAGACATGAAGAAATTAAGTGATTTTTCCAATGTCAAACAAGAAACCTGTATCAGAATGGAGAAAATCTAGGCCTTCTCAGTCTTGGCCGATTTCCTGAACAATCAAACTATTCTTCTGTTCTGGCATGAATAAATCTCTGGTTGCAAATTGAATTGGTGAAAGCATCAGTTCATCATGTATGAAAAACAAAAAAGAGAACAACCATCTGACACAGTATAATATAATCTGTACAGCAGCTTTCTTCTCCAAAACTATATCCCAAAATCTCATATAAAGTTAAATAACACAGTAATTAAAAAAGGAACAAAAGAAAAATTAAGTATCTTGGACAAAGAGAAAAAGATGTTTCAACTGATGCATGAAAATAAATGTAGATAATTATGACTTATGCGATGCTTTTCATCTTCAAAATGATGTATAAATATTACTTTTAAAATCCTCACAACACCTCATGAGGTGGGTAAATATTAAGCATAATGTAATAAGTTACACCCTCGTATGATTTAAACCAATTGTCATTCTAGAAAAAAAAAGAAAAAAAAAAGGTTGGAAGGCTAAAAGGGTTTGTTTAAAGCACCTGAGCTGGCCACGTTCTACAGAAAAAACCCTACACTGCCATTTAAGAGGACTGCAATTCTCACAGACTACATGAGCTAGCATTAATTAACCTAATACAGACTCAGCACAAGCACAGCAACTAGGGTTCAACAAGACTACAAAAGTCTATGCCAGACTCCAGGCAAATACTGTAGGATAGCCAGCCTGGATTGCATTCAGCACTATGTGGTCACTAGCACGATACAAGTTAGCTAATTAAAAGCTGACCTGAGTACCTTGTACAAAGGGCTGTCATACGTCTAGAACGTAGCACAGGCAGATCCAAAGCTGGGACTGGAACTGTAGAGCTGGCTCCGAAGTGTTCTCCCACAGCTCAGAGGCAACCAAGCAGGCACGCACGGCGAGGCTATTGCACACATGATGGAGCTGTCGTGGAGATGGAGCTTTTACACCTGCAGAGCCTGCCAAAATAATGTAAAAGGGCAAAAGGGAAGGTGGTAAGTCTAATCAAAGACAACGTTTTAAGCTGAATAAAACACTTAACTGCATGGAAAATTCCATTAGGTTGATTAGATACTTGCCTTAGGGCCCTCTTAAAACAACTGTTAAAAAAAAAAAAGATAGCTGTTGCAATGCGGCTTAAAAATATTGGAAAAGCAGGAAATGGAGCTTATTAGAGCTCAAATTAGATCCAAGATTTATGTGAAGAACATTTGGCCTCTTTAAAAGGCCTGCTTAATCCCTAGATGGTTTTTATTGTTTCTATTATTATTATTTATTTATACAGTGCCATAGGTATACATAGCACTTTACAGACAAATAAAAAAAAACACGGGTCCTCCCCCAGAGAGTTTACAATACCTGATCCGGCAAAGAGTTAAGTACATGAGTAACTTCGTTTGCAGGACTAACCTCCTCTGGAACCAATGAGATTTTTAAAAAATCAACTTATTGACATGATTATCTCTTCCAGATCAGACCCTCTGCTCTCAGTCATTCAGTCTCAAGTCACAGGTGTAGACCCCATCCCAGGTGTAGACCACCTCAGTTTCAGTAACTTCCGTTGAGCAAATATCACAGTAGTATTTTGTTCCAAGTTACGTATGATAAAGATAAGCCAAAGCAACAAAGGGATGAAGCTAAACTGTTTTTGTACGGCTACGTTGGCTTCACCGAAAGTCTTTTACTAGTATTTGTAATATTTTTGCAACTGGAGCAGCAAAGTTAGTCAGTGATTGAGAAAGAGCTACACGACAGGGTTTAGTGCAAGACAGGGGGAAGCTGCCTTTTGTCTGTGTTCCTTCTTACTGTGCACTAGTGTTAACGAGCTGTTGCTTTAGGGACGACTGGCCAGATCTCTCTATCTGGACTCTAAAACTACTGAACTACATTACTACAGCACATGTATTATATTTCAGGTATAAACCTGAACTAATATTGTATAGAAGTGTTCTTTTTTATTTTACTTTGCAAAAGAAGCACTTCTGGTTCCCATTGAAAAACCCAATATACTGTCGGGTTTTGTTTGGAAGATAAGGGGACTCTATTCTCCTTCTTACTGTCCTGATGCCCCTATTTCTGTGAGTGCAAAATTGGAGCTACCTCAAGCTACTTCTCTTTTGGAGGGTAGTAATGACTACTCCAAATGTGCAACCCTATTTGCCTGCATATAAACTTTTAATAATGTTCATTAAACTTTATTAGAATTGTACGTGCAGCCAGATCAGGGTTACAAATTAAAACCTCAATTCTGCAAACACTTAAGGAGCTTTATTCATGTGAGGAAAAAAAAAAATTCTTTCTATACTCACGCGCTTAAAATGAATCTATAATGTAAATACAATGCTATTTTGTTTTTATCCTGTGGTATTAAAGTTAAAAACATATAGTCAAGGAAGACTCCTAGTGCACAAAAAAGAAGCAAACAACTCCCCAGCTTTTTTGAAATTGCACCTTTTTAAAAATTATCTTTATGTGGAAAAAAACCCTCTGGTGCAACAGGCTTGGAAAAGTCAATGAACAAATGAAGTATGACTGTATGCACGGAATTACATGCAAAAGTCCTAGATGGAAGAGACACTGAAGCCTGTAGAAGTTTTGCGATAAATTCTACTGGCAAAAGGATCAAACCTATAGAGCCTGATACAAGAGCCCAGTGAAGTCAGCAAGGACTTCCCCATTGATAAGCTTTGAGTCAGATGCAGAGCGACCAAGGGAACGGCACAACTGCAGGCAAAGAAGCAGACGCATAAGCCAGAAAGAGGTTTTAAAGAAAACAGATGTGAGTGCCATAAAGCCAAGGTCAAACTCCATCACCAAGACAAGTGTGTGTGAGAGAGTTGTATCTCTTTTAGGGCTAAGTACAGTATTTATGATTATTCATTTATCTTGAAACAAAAGGTAAATTAATCCATTTATTTTAAAAACCATGTTTTCATCACATTGAGTAATTTCCTTTGAAAAAGAAAAATGTTTCCTAAAACCATTAGCAGTTAAACTAGATTTTTTTTTTTTGTTTATATCTGAGATGAGACTGCGGATCATTATTCATGCATAATCTGATTCCAAATGATTCCTTGTTTACAATTTGTTTTGTGTATTTTCTTATGTAAGCAAGAATTAATATACTTGGGCATGGAAGAAATATGCTATATTATCTTTTATTGCATTTCTTTAGAACATGCCATACATCATCTTTAACTCCCCAATGACATTCAAAATAGCCTGAGGAAAACACAAATAAATACACATATAAACAAGGACAAATACACTAATAGGAAAATGATATAAGATACAGACTTGCATAAAGGTATGTTAATAATGTGTAATGTAAGCAATGGAAATTATAATCTGACTCCAAATTTTTGAATAAGCAGCCTGGATGATAAGCAAAGTCAGGGCACTGACACACATTCACAGCTCGCTCTCCTACAGCAACTAGATGACTAAACCTCAGATCTTCCATTTCGATTCCTCCGTGTGGAAGACCCCATCACAATTAGCATACTCTTTTCTAAATACTAGCACCCTCCAGTGTGCACACCCAGGAACATACACCCACCCCTTGCTGCTCGGTCAGCTTCCTAGCGCAAGGACTGGAGCCCTCCGAGCAGGAACATGGATCAGATGCGAAGTAGCAGAGGTTTTGGTACAAACCCTGGACTGCATGATTCTGAATTGTGGTGTTCAAGGAACGATGGAAGTGTGTAAAGATCTGGCAATTCTGACAGAATAACTCAGATGAGAAATCACTGTGAAAATTTGGAGACTTACCTTCAGATCCACCCTTTCTAACTCCATGATGTTTCCTATCCTCATTAATTTCTTCCACCTGCGATTTCTTTACACATTTTCAACTAGCTTTACATGAGTGAAGGTCCCAGACCACCTTGACTTGATATAACTTACTTGATTCTTTTCCTTTTGACTTTGTAATTTTTACCATGGTGAGTCACAGAGCCTGAAGCCTTTTATCACACATAGACAGGCATCTCCCCTGAATCCTTGAATTCCTTATTGTTATTTGTGAGGAAAAAGGGACAAAAGTCTTTTTTTTTTTTCCTCACCGCAGATATGAAAGAATATATCCATTACAATAGGTGAATTTAGAGTATGGTAATATTCAAAAGGTTATGTCCCACATAGCTAATTTCAGTTCAATCCTGTGCTTCTTACTGCAATATAGTTTTGATATTTCTTGTTATTTTGGAATTTGAGTATATGCAATGACAGGAAAAAAATTTAATGTTCAGAACGCCAAGACACTGTTTCTCCTTGAGCAGTTAATAATCCGGGGGTTTCTGTTTCTTTTTCTCTTTTGTCATCCTTAGTCATACTTATCTTTCTCTCTCAACTGTTAGCTTGGTTTTTATCTATTTTTACTGTGGTGTTGGTTTTTTTTATAAAATATTTGCAGTTATCATTGATTTCTACCTACATGTAATAGTATATTTTTGTGGCATTTTAAGAAACTGAATTTCATATGGTCTATCTTTCCAAACTGTAATTTTGCAAAAGTAGTTCTCAAATTCACATACAGGAAAGATGAAACAGATAAAACATCTCTGAAGGAATTATATATGGCAGTAACTAGGTTGTAAAGTTTGACCTTATGAAACAAGTAATGTGATGACCATTGGAAACTAGACCATTGGAGGTCTATAGTATTTCAGGCCCTGCCACAGCGTCCCTCTGAATGCTCCTCAGAGATATAAAAGCTGTCTAACCTGTCTTGCAACTAAAATTAAAGTTTATTCTTACTAATCTGCTCACAGCATCAGATTCTAAGGGCAGCTGTGACTCAAAAAAATCCAGGCCATATTCATCTTTATGGAAGATATCTAGGTACCTCTTTTGCACTTCAGAATTTCTCTTTCGATCTAAGGTTTAACAAGAAATCAAATATTTTATTGTAAATTTGTTTATAGTTAAGAAAGTATACTTCTCATTGAAACGTCTGATTTATATCACTGCAGATTTTGCCAGTAGCGTTTTCCAATGTGCTAAAATCAGTCATACCCTCAAGTAAGTACTGCAGATCTTCAAAGATATTTATGAGCCCAAATTCTAATGATTTACTGCAAAGTAACCACACAATGTCTTTCAGGATGTGGATTGAAATATCGTATGATTTTTACTAATAGATTAGTTTTGATACACAGAGTCTTAAGTAATATAGCTGCTTTTGAAATCTGTATCTTTGGCATGCCATGACCAAGAACGATGGTGCAACGTGTTGACCACACTTTATAGCTAAATCTGTCCCTGCAGGTGAATCTGAGAGAGACACGTGCATCTCTGAAGGTAAATCAGCTATATATTGATTTATATAAATCAATAACATCATGCAAAAATACATAGTAAGAAAACAGTGCCAGGGAGCTAACTAACAGGTTTTGCAACCTGTTTTTTATACTTAGATTTATCAATAAAGAACCAACACTGTTTATTATCAGGCACATAAGCTTCAAAGCTATATTTTTCAGTTATACAATTTTCATGAATATTGTCTCTAACCAAAGTAGCCTCCTTGCTGATTCATGTCCTGACATGGCATTTCAGAAGAGGGAGTCAAATTCCCTGACTGTTTTAACAAAAACTGTTTGATTGATCATATCTTAACACATTTTCAAATGAAAACTCAGCTTACTTTTAACTCTAGAATTGTGATCTGCTTGCAGAATATTAAAACCTCAATCTTCTTTCCTCATGAGAAAGGTCGGTATAATTTTATTCTCTTTTTAGGATCATGGCATAATTCCGGTTGGAAGGGGCCTTCGGAGGTTTCTAGTTTCTAGTTCTGCCTCCTGCTCAAATCAGGGTCAGCTATGGTCTGTAAAGACCAGTCAGGGCTTTATCCAGTTTGGTCTTGAAAATATCTAAAAACGAAGACTGCACAATCTCTCCAGGTAACCTGTGCCCCTGCTTGGCTGTCCCTGGGGGAGAAAGGCTTCTCTCCACCTCCAGTCTGAACCTCTCTTGTTTCTACTTATGCCTGCTGCCTCTTGCCCTCCCACTCTGCATCACTGTGAAGAGTCTGGCTCCACGTCCTCACTAAACCCCTCACAGGCACTGGGTGCTGCTGTGAGGTCCCCCCAGAACCTTCTCTTCTCCAGGCTGGATAAGCCCCAACCCCTGAGCTGCTCCTTGCATGGTGAGTTCCCCAGCCCTGACCATTGTGGTGGCCCTCCAATGAACTCACTCCAGTTTGTTGATGTCTTTCTTGTTTTCTTTGATATTTACTAACAAACAGCAGCAGCTATCACAAAATGATAGGCAAAATAGAATCCCAGAAACCAATATTGTCTTCTGATTAAAAAAATATTTTTTACAAGGCCATGATGTAACTGGTAGATTCTATTCTGAAGTCTTATCACCGGCACACTGTATTTCTGAGTTCACTCATTCTTACCTTTGATATTTATTAGTGTCTCTGCCTCTTCTAGGCATTTCATGACTTATTTGTTCACAAGTCACTTGAGAAAAAAAGTTGACACAGTAATATTTTTGTACTTCAAAGTAATGGAAATAATGGCGAGATGGTGCTTATTACAATATGATCACTGACTTGAATTCCCTAGAACAAGCATAATTCCCATTCTTGTCCTCCCAGGAACAAAGTGGTATATTCAATTTTGTTTTCGGTTCCTAATTGCAGGAGTGTCCAACTGGAAAATGCACCTATCTTCAATTATGGCACCCTTCTATGCTCCTGACCGCTCTTTTCCAGTGATTTAACTTAACTGCAGCAGAGAGAGGCTGGATGAGAGCAGTGAGAGATGACATCGCATCTGCCTGAATTAACAAAGTGATAAATAAGTACAGTAAGTCCAGCTGAATGGATCAACAAATAAGTAGAACTACGTTTTCCCATAGCTGCCTAACATAAATCACAAGAATTCCAGTCTTCAGAAAACTCTCCTTTAAAACAAGACTAATTAATTTCACATTCTTGTTTTTTGTACATTAATACCTTTTATAGGTCATTAACCTCAACAGTCTTTTGACTTTTCAAGTTTTAACGTGTCATATGTCTTTAATAAATAACTGCTAGGGTTGTTTCTTCCACCTTATTTCTCTCCTATTCACACCGTATGTACTTCTACATATTTACAGTTATTACAAATGCTGTGCCTGTGTCTATAAATTATTAAGGACTGTCTATATGAAAGATGTTCTACTTTTTTTTTTTAATTTCACTGATTAATACTTCTATTCACCGATCATGTATCAATAGTTTTAACCAACTCTCTTGTTTTGTAAAAACAATGTAAAAATGCTCACAACTAAATGACAATAATCTTTCCTTTCATTGTAACATGTACAATGAAGAAAATTTTGTTTGTTTGTTTTTTGTTTTGTTATGTACCATGTTTAGAGCCGAGAAACAAGAGTCTGGAAAAATAACTCCCATCCTTGATTTTGCCACCAGCTTCCTTTCTGATCTTGACCATATCAAACAAAACCCAGGCTAAACCTTTGCCTTCAGAGTTTCTTAATATTTAATTCTGATACACTGTATGAGGGACTGAAGTTGCCCGTCAGGGACCCTCAGCGCGGTCACATTACAGCGGCAGCTTGGCTTGCCTCCTGCCACCCCAGAGGAAGTGAAAAAGAAATTTATCCACACAATGGAAAAGAGCCATTGAGGATGGTTAAGAAGCGTGTTTTCTAGGGCTTGGGTTAAGGATTTAGCTGGACGAGAGCCAGGACTAAAAGAACTGCAATAACTCCAGATTGTAGGTCTCAGCTGATTGTCCAGGGGGTTGGCTTAGCCCAAAACCACTCTGACTTTTGGCAAAACCTAGGTTCTGTCTCTTCATTTAAATCTCATTAACAATTCCAGAGACATGATTCTTAGAGAAACATCACCAAAGAAGCATGCACAAGGAAGAAAATGTGAGGAAAGGTAAAGGGCTTTTGACAGATGAGCTTCATGATCAAGCATGTGCAAGTAATAATGGGGAGTTTTAAGACTTATGTGACCTGGACTGACAAAAGCTGGTAAGTAAACCTCCCTGGTATCTCTGAGAGAGGAAGCTGTAAGAAACTCCATATTTGAGAAGATTTATGATGCTGAGTTGAACATTCTGAAAGTAGACTGAAAATCTTGGCAAGGTCTTCATTTCCAGTACTAAGAAAGAAGTAAAGAACTGGACCTGCTCCCTAAAACTATTCCCCCTGCTGTTTTCCTACTTCATTTATTTTCCCTGCAGAGGCTTGGGCTTCAGCTCCACTCTCTAGATAAAGCATATCGAGAACAGATGGGCTAATATGTAATAGCAACATCAGAGTGTGCAAACCTGTAGATGTTCTCTGTGAAGAGAACCAAGTAATCAACCAAGCCTCAGTGTTAAAACTCAAAACATTCTCTGATTGGATATTCCGGCTTTTTGCAGGCCCTGCTGAAGCTGCAATGTCAGAGGGGACAGATTTTTGTTTAACATTTATTGATTGATATTTGGTAATTTTTCTATTGCAAACATAGGTGCAAGACTGCCAAGTCCTCCCGTCCATACATTTCACTACACTGCACCAGCACCAGCTCCTTAGCTGATATAAACAGGAAAAGCATTCATGTCTCCAGTATTCATGTACAAACTGAAATTACGGAGTAATTCATTCACAATATTATGATGGTTCATAAAGAATTCTTACAAACTAAGTAAACTGCAAGTGGTTTTACTTTTTTTTTTTTTTAATTTCAATGTTAACAAATCCCATTCACTCCCACTCCTTCCAGACTCCTTTCCTGCTCCTTAGGACTCCAGTGGATTGTAACCATAAGGGAAAACTCCAGCACTTACTCAGTGATTGTGGTGTGGTAATACCACTTTTACACTTAATGGCGATAACAAGAAATGATGAAATTGAAGGATATTTTCAGGATGAGTCAATCTAGGTCTCAAATCATATTTTCTATAGCCAATTTTCACAGTTCCACATCCAAGAATGTCAAGAATAGGACTCTTATAACAACACTTTAACACCTGTTGGTATGTAACTACTGACACAGTATTTTCGCAACAGACCTCTAGGAAAATAGGAACGGATTTTTCATTATTTTTCATTTCTAAGAGGCAAACTGAGTAAAGACAGAATAAAAACTTCCTCCAAGAGTTATAGCATAAACTGGATCAAGAACAGGTGTTCTTGAAACTCTTACCTCCTTTAATGCAGATCACTAACCTTTTTTTTCTGAAACCATTCAGAGCTGCCCAGGTATTGTGGGCTGCTTATAAACCCGTTGCTCTTCTGCAGCTCTACTATTTCTATGCAAAATGGTAGAATTTAAATGTATGACTTTCACCACTGCTGTCCATACGTTGTTCGTTGAAGTCCTTAGTTTTGTTTAATATTAGATAACTGAAGATAATGTTCATAAAAGTCAGTAATACCACATCAAACTACCCGTCTTCAAGAAAAGACCTGTTCCACTAAAAGACATTAACGGAATCCTAATGACACCATTTTGTTAAGAAGCCCTCTCAATTCTTGACTTAAGGGTGTTTCAGTGTGCAAATGAGACCAAGAAATGAGTATTCTTTAATACAAACTCTTCTCTGCTTTATTGGTCCCATTAATGCCCAACCCAGCGTTCACAGAAGCGACTGCTCAGGGAGCTTATTGAGCACCAGCAGAGGGAAAGAGGGACCATATCGTATTCCTGTGGCGCTCGTCATGTTGGCCCACACACTGAGCACCTTCTCAGAGAATCCTTCTATAAAGTACAGATACACTAGATGGATCTGGGGCTAGTCACCTCTAAAAAGTGAAAACATATAGGGACCTGTAAAACATACTTACCAATTTTGTATGAGACTGGTTGCTGCTGCCCAGACTGCTACTGTATAATTTGGAGGGTAATCTTAGCCAAATGAAGAAGATATTTGCATTTTGCAACTGACTGGCAGTAGTCTAAACAAGAGATTAAGATGACTATATAATTTCTTTGCTCCTTCACCAGAAACAACTGTGTTTATATTTACCAGAAATCTACATTAGCATTCATTCCCAAGTGAAACTGTTCTACCCTATGTATCAGCTGGTTTAGTTTCCCTAAAAGAAAAAGTTAATTTATAACGGACTATTTCTTTGACTATTTCTCTAGCCCACTTAGGCCAAGAATGATGGGCAAGACTGATGACTGTAAGGTTTTATCTATACAAAGAAATGTCAGTATTTTTTTTGCTGCAAAAGATATGAAATCAGAGCTAGTAAACTCAGTCTGGTGGTACGCACACTCTGAAGGTACATGATGTACAAATCTCCTCGTGAGGTTTTCTCCTGAACTGTTATTGTCCTAGTGTTCATGAGCTGTAAGTTAATAAACATTTACAAAAACTGTTTTTAAACTAAATATATGACTGCTTAGGATAACTGACATTACTATGATTAGAAAAAATTCCAAATTTGAATACAGAACTAACAGACATGAAGGAACAGAAATATGACAGACGAAATGGAACCGGGGTCTATTTCTAACACACAAAACCCCTACCATCTTCCTATCAACATGGTGATTAAGCTTTATCAGCCATACGACAATTGTTGCCTTTGTTTATTTTTTGCATTGTCAAAAATGGAAGCTGCCTTTCAAATGCAAAAATGTAAAAGTCACCGTAATTAAAGGAATTGCTACAAGTTCATTTCCGTGAAATTGAATTTAAAAAAAATATCAAAAAAGGAAAAGAAGGAGGAAGGAAGGAAGGAGTTTAAAGCCTAGATGTTTAGACAGCCCTGCAAGCCCCCTTGTGACCTTACTCTGATATTTAACAAAACATTAATCTTCTTGCCAGCAATTATAAAGAATACAGTGATGTAGCTGGGGCTCAGTGAGTGAGTAATAGTAATTCCATTGTTCTCTTTTATTTATGCCTTGGCTGTACCAGGCAGATGAGGTAAGTTGGGGCTTTTTATATGTTATTATTCTGAACTGGCAATACATAAAGGCTGATTACACAAATATCTGTCTGTTTCTGAAGCACTGTTTCACACCTCCTTCCAGCTCATGATCAAAGCGTTTCAACATTTTATTATGAAATCATGAATCCCCCCTTAGTTTGCATATGAATTATAGTCTTTTTTTTAAAAACACTGGTGTACAACAGTGACAGTGCCTTTTGAACCAAGGAACAAAACAAGGTGTTACACATTACTTCTTGAAGGCAATGACTTGCTGAATAATTCTGTTTGTTGGAGCACAGTCCAACCTCCCTATTGAATACAAAAGCCTCGAGACCAAGGAATTTTTTTCTGTGAAAAGGCCAGTGATTTTGTTTCACTTGTAAGAAGAAAAAAAAAAAAAGCAAGCAGAGCGCTATTAACAAGTTGAGAAAACGTTGCTACGTAGCTGTAATTATAGCAAATCTAAAAGAGCTTTCCTCTGTTTTTCTGAAATGCGGTAGTTATACTAAATATTGAAAATAATTTGATTATTTAGTTAATAACATCCCACATTCTGAAAGGTTCTAAGTGAGTTCCACATATGTGCCCTAAAGGGAAGAATGGCCAGAAAGGCAGCAAAGCACGGCCCAGTAAGGTATAAGCTGGTATGTCCTGCACATACTTCTTAGGAGAACTGTTGTGGTATCTTTAAGATTGATGCTTACTACATTTCAAGGATCAAACTCACGATGCTCAGTCTTTCTAGTTCAGAAGTTCCCACACTGATTTTTTACCCTCTAAGAAATTTGCATTTCAAAGTCTCAGACCCATGAATCAGGGATAAGGTTTCCACTGACTTTTACAAGAACAACATCCAGTTGTCGATGCTTATGCTAAGATGCATATTCCTGTGTGACATACATACCTAATGAAATGCCAACAGTTGTTCTTTTACATATACCATGTTTTCCTTCACTCTAGTCTGAAAAGTGTGCCATTCCTATAAAATTATATTTATATATTTATATTCTAAAGATTTTTCAAGTTTGCTTTACAGAATCCAAATATTAACTGGGAACAACCTTATGAATACAAAGGACATTTTATTAGGCTTTACCATCGGTGATTTGCAACTGTTCATGCCATTTGTGCCACTTCAGTCAAAGCAGGATTTGGTCCATAATTATTGACCTTTTTTGTTTGTAATGCCACCTTCTCCCTCTGTTCACTTCTCTGTATTGGCAGAGACAGATTCAGCTCATCTCTAGAAATCTGATAATGTCACCAAATCAAAATTTAAGGTGGGAGGGTAAAGAGAAATTGCTTCTATGTTTCATTACCTGCCTAAAGAATGAAGGATTTAAGCTCTGATCACCGCACTTCCACGCAGCTATACAGTGAAAGATCATATAGCCAAGGCAGCAGCCTAGCTAAGAATACTTGGTTTGTTAAAAGATTTTTTTCAGATCATCAGTAGGCGGCTGAAATAATTAAACTTAAAACAGCATTTGTTTTCTGAACAGCTAAAGGTTTAGCTTCTTCCACTGAATGGTATTCTCCTCTCGGAGTAAACCCATGGAGGTTATCCAAAAGCAGATTCAACTCAATGGCAGCAAGCGTAACCTGGCTGCGTACGACGAGCGGGACTGCAGTGCTGGCGCTGTGAAAACTCACACGTTTCTTGTCATGTGAAATAATTCCTTTTGCCAGCCAATTCAGTACATTTGAAACATTTTGCAAAACTGGCTACCGCTTCAGACGTTCTTTGTGAAACAGCTTTGAATATGCATCTTTGACCTCACGATCGGTTCTTCAGTACAGCCTAGAGCGGGGGTAGATTCTGCACATTAACAAAACTGCTTTTTCTATACCAGCATATTTTAAAGCGGAACAGAATGGCATTGCATTCTGTCAGACTAACAACTACCTTTTTATCAGTATCAATACATTATTACTGAAATTAATTAATTCATATATGAAAACCCCTAATAGTACTCAATCTCCTTGTGCAAACTTAATAGAAACGCCAGACCAAAAAAGGAGGTATCTCTGTCTGAATGTCAAACTTCAGAAAATAATCCATCTGCTCCTATTCACAGACAGACAGGCCATGTCTCCGAGCACCATGCTCTCCAGGCATGAGACACGAACTCACAAAGGCAAGAATTCAGAGTTGAGCCTTAAGCCCTGTTCATAATTTGTTTCATTGTTGCAGCACATATGAGATATGTAAGACCCCCAGCAGCTTGGAAGCTCCTGCTCTGTTCCCGCACAATAGGGGTGAGTTAAGGATTGCATTGTGTCCATATCCCCTCAGCCTGGTGCCTCTGTAAGCTTTAAAGAAGATATTTAATGTTATCTGAATGAGGTTTTATGACAATGTTGAAGAAACAAAATAATATTTGGGAAAAGTAATATAATCCTCTCTCAAACTAAAATACATTAAAACTGCCTCAATATATCACACAACTCATTATGTGAGGTTACAACATTCCTCTGAGCTATGAATTTACATAGTACTGGAAACCATGAAAGATAAGAAAAGGCACTTGTAGCCAATTCTGTAAGAAAGACATTTTTTAATTTGAGAAAATATATTTTTTGCAGGACAGATACTTATAAGACCAACCTAGTAAATTTCTACTTCAAAAACTAATTTTATGGAACAAAATTTATCAAAGTTAATGTTATATAATGTGGTCTTGCCCATTTTTTACATTATTATCTTAATTATTTTGTAGTCTTATGAATCCCAGAGTTTATAGGATGATATTGCATTCGCCATACTTTAATGGATCACAATGACAACTACTTTTAGAAGCATTACTGTATCACATGCACAGAATCCATCACCATGGAGTATTTAAATAATATGAAATCCATACAGAACAGTATCACAACTAGATGCAGTTATCAAAACAAGCTTCATTTGAAAAGCTTAGAAATCCTCATCCTTTACCTCTTTTCTACTTAACAGTGCTTAAGTGTTTAGAACATGTGAACCTTTCTGTAAAATTTGTAAAAACAATGCTTTCAATATTATCAATTAAGCTGTAGGTTGCATAAAAATTTGGAGTACATCTTGAGGCACTCAGAATGAAAAAGGCTACCTAGGAACAAAATGGTACTGTTTTATGCTGATGCAATTAACATATTTTACCATTTGTCATGTTACTGGCCCATGTGGCCTTGTATTCTCTGCCTAGAAATATCTGATATTTTTGCAGGTTGACTAGAGGTAAGAGCGTTCACAGTTCTAGAGCTCTAGGTCAAGATGACTTTTAGGTCTCCCAATACTGGAACACATAGAGTATTTTAGTTAAGTATTGCTGAATCAAGGACATCTTTAAGAATGAAAAAAGAACCGCAAGCACAGCACAACTAGTAGAAATGCTAGAGTGTGAGTTATCTTAATTTCAGGTTTCTGAATTATCAGGGCAAAAGTGCTATAATGAGCTCTTATTACCCAGAAGTAAAGTTGCAAGTAATAATGGTTTAAGAAAAATACTGAACAAACACAGGGTGGAACAGCGTGTTCTCGGAGTAAAATAACCTTCAGCTTCCTTAGGGTAGGTAGAAGCAGTTATACCTTTCCTTTGAGTACTGCTGCTACCAGAACCCTGAAGGGGAATTAGGAGAGAGCTGGGTATCCTTCTCGTTTGGGAAAGTGGTCAGGGAAAAGTAAAGGGGGAGGATATAAACATTGGCTGATCAGCACGCACGTATCCTATTTTGAAATTTTTCTGAGAAATTTTGCTCTTTTGTTTCTCCAGCTGCACAGTTATTAAACTTCTGCTAAAGTGGATGAGGAAGAAATGTTATTTTTTAGCTCTAACGTGGCATTCTACATCTTGACTGTTGTGCAAGATAAGCTTAGCTTGCCTTGCACTTGTTGCTGCCATGTGGAATTTAGAGTAGCCTTTGACTGGTTTCTTCTTTCATATTCTGACCCTACAATTTCCACTTGTCAACTGCATTTAATACACATTTCCAAACTCTGTGGCTCATGTGATTTTCTTTTTTTCCACAAATTTTCTCATTACTGTGCCATTTGCTACATTTCTGGAATTCATTCACGTGTTTCACACTGATTCTCAGTTTACAAAGCCATTTTGCAATACCACCTAAAAATATGACCATGATGATGATTACAGAAGCATTTAATGATTTTTGTAACTTTGAAACAAGATGTTATGGTAAGACCTATACATAGTCTCGGGTAAGAAAGTACAAACCTGAAAGTTCAAAAGTTCTCTCTTGGCAACCAATCTCAGAAGCATGTAGAAGATCAAACACACTGGCTCAACAAAAATTTCCACTAGAAATGTGAGGTTCTGCTCTTGGGCACACTTGGACCATCATTCACAGAGTCCACAATTAAAGCATTCTTTTCCCTACACCCCCACAGTTTGAATAAACTTGCACCTCCAAGCACAGCTGGTCACTCCTCCTTTCCCCTGATGGGTTGCACCTCTTTTGCCCAGCATATGACGGAGCTGGAACCCATTCCTGAAGTCATTTTAACCTACTTTTCCCACCTTCTGGATAATTTTGGAAGGAAAAATTGTCTTCTACTGAGGCTACCCTACGCTAGCCTAGCCAGCTCTGGTATTATGACTCACAGATCTTTTAACAAATTAACAAGCAAGATCAAGGCACTTAAAACTGGGTACCATATCGATGGTGGTAAAGGCGCTGTATTAAACAATGACGGAGCTACGCCCTGTTTATGGGCTAGGCCAAGATCTATGGAGGTACCAAGGTGCCTAATTCCTCTCCAATTCAATGAGATTTCAGTTTTTAATTCCTACAGTCTGCAGCTCAGAAATATTTACACAAAGGAAATGAGATGAAACTTGGGCTCCCATGCAACTTCATGTCATCTTGGGTACAGAAATGACTTGGCAAGCACACAGAAGACAACACCTGACTGGCATAAGCAGGGAGGTAAGCATTAAGTATGCATAAGCCACAATTACACTGCTGAGCAGAACAACTGTTAAATACTTTTAAAAGTTAGACTCTGAATACGTACAGAAAATGGCTATGGGATTAGGCCATATACAGTTTTTGAAGATATCTTTTGTCTCTGTAGCATCTGTTCTCACTATGAACTCATTTTCTTATCTATGCTTGGGTCCATTTCTTAAATCTGAATACTTGACAAATATTTCCACCAGCTTACATGGATAATCAAAGCCTGAAAATAATACTTTCAATATGGTTACTTCATTAGGAAAATAAAAAATACATTTGCACTATTTCAGTGCTTCGGCTTCCAATGAAATTTTACATCACTTTGTAAATAATGCTAATATTTATCTATATAATCTCAGCATCTTTAACAAATTAACAGTAAGGAGTATCAGTGAAAAGCAAGTTATATCCACTTGAACTAAGTTAAGATGCTATTTATATCTGATACACATTCTTCCCAGTCATAATGGGACTGATGTAAGACCATCATTTCAGTCAGATATTTCTCTCTCTGAGACATTTCCTTGCTCTCTGTTGCCAAAGTCTATCGTTAACTGTTCATAAAAGGTCTTCCTAGAGACTGATATGTTGCATGGGGTCCTTAACACATCTCTCTATTCATGCTGAGATCATATCTACTGATTTTCTAGCTCTTCTCCTCCAGGTTCTGTGCTGCAGTCCCTTCCTTTTTGAAGTTTCTATTTTCATAGATGACCATTACTTTCTTATATTTAATTCCTCCTAAGTGCTGTAATTTCCCAAATGTTTTTAATTCCATAAGCTGTTTCCTGTGATCTTCTCCAGACTACTTCTCAGCATGGTTTTCAGTTTTCTCTGGGGCTATATTTTTTTTTATCCACCTCTTCCTCTCCTCTCTCTTCCCTCAGCATACAACAGCACTGGCCTCCTTCAGCCATAGCTCATTTGTCTGTTTAGCATCTGTTTGTCATTCATACCCCTTGATGTTATAACACTCATCTTTTTCATATTCTCATCTATAGCCCACTGTGAATACTTGCACAATGCTTTAGAGTCACCACAGAGCATTTCGTTCTATTTCTTCTAATAGGATATTTGCCTCCTTATCTTCAATAGTCTCCTTCTTCCTCAGGAAGTTTTAATATTGTCATCACTATTTTAAATTTACTGTTTCCTGCAGCTGATCTTTAATTAGAAAGCTGTAATGGGACAGTGTATTTGCAGAAGCCCCGCTTGTCCAGCCTACAGATATAAGAATTCCCCCCTAAACACCGAGTTTGTCAGATGCCAAAAAGCAGGCCTTCCATTACTTTTATTACACGCAAGGAAGCCCACTGAAAATATCCTGATTTGTCCAAATAGTCAGAACACATTAATACCAAAAATAAACCCGTATACTTCATGAAAAAAATGCACTAACTTTGTAGAATTAACTTTGGGCACAACAATGGCCAAAATTGGTACGTAGTGGGCATACTCTTCGAAGTTTTACCTCTGCTGTTTCTCTATACAGCTATGAACCAATGCAAGCTGAACAAAGTGAAATTTTTGCACAAGGTTCTGTCCTGAGGCTAAATGAGTTTTGTCCATTGCTCTGAAATTATTGTAATCAGTATTTATTTTTGACAAAACTTGAAGGCCAGAATCATATATCAACGCCCAGTTCCGACATGAAAAATACACCCATTTTTTATATAAAAGAAGAAAGCCTACAAGCTATGCATCTGAGAGATAAGGTGAATACAAAACAGATGAAGAAAGCCCAAGGTAACAGTGAGATGATAATGGCTAGTGTAATAAGCAGGGCTACTGCACCTCAACTGCTTGGCTATGATTAAACTAATTTAATAACTGCTACCATGCTAAGAAAAGGAATTAATAGCAGAATGGTAGTTTATTGTCTTCTCTCTTCTGTAATTTACTCAGCACCAAAGTATTTATTAGAAACATATTTATTGTGTACTCACTTGTGGACATGCCATATGTTCTTCTACTTATGATGTAATAATTTGTGTTTGGATTTTTTTTTAAAGCGCTGTATAAAAAGACTAAAGCTGAAACTGGAAAAAGTCACTAGATATCAGTGCTGAAAGTGAGATCAATTTCATAGGAAGAAATTCATGCCTCTAATGAGAAGTTTGCTGTAATGAAATGAAGGAGATCAAAGCTGATAGAAAGCAAAGCTATGTAATGAAACAGTGATTTAAGAAGCCTGGGACATTCATTTTATTTTCATTGTAAGATAGGTTACTTGCCTTACTGTTTGGTATTGTTTATTCTGGTGTCTGTACATGGTTTTGATTATATTAATTAGATTATTGGCCAAATTCTAAACTGTTGTAAATCAAAATTGCTCTTCTGACTCCAGTGAATAACGGTGACTTATACCAGCTGATGATCTACGCTTCAATGTCTTACAAACACAGGATAAAGATTTTGCAAAACTTCTAAAAAGTTTGCTTGTTTGTGAAAACGTTACAATTTATTGTAGTTTTGCAAATGGATAGAATTTCTTGCTGTAAATACTTTAATTAGTATTATAAAATGAATTGAAATTTAATTAAAGATGAAAAAAAGCACAGTGGAAATTTTTAAAAGGACAAAACCAGCAAGAAACACTCCCAGATTTGAATGCCATTTCAACAGTAATCTGAACCAACATCTGAAACGCGTTATATAATTTTAAACATATACCAAAAATTATTTTCTTCCATCTTAGAGCAAGTGCAGACTCAATAGTTGTTCCAAAGCTTTTAGTTATTTTCCCCCTTAATCTCTAGACGTAAACAAACAAGAATGCTAATTAAAAATGTTACTGCAGGCAAGAATCTTGTCAAAGTAGTTAAACAGGGTTAGACTCAATCAACAGAAGGTAGGGCAACCTCTAGAGAAAGCATTCGTCACGTAAACACATTGTATTTATTCAAACAGTGATAATCCAACAGTTTGAAACCGATGCCTTAGTACATTATTGAAAAACACTACTGTTGCTCTTAAGAAAAACAAAACGTGTTCACCTCTTTTAATGTATATAATGATCATGGCACATTTGTGACACTAAGTAGCTGGGCAGGTTTTATTGGGGATTGTTGTACCCTTAATTTCCTCATTTCTCAGAGACCGTTGTCAATGGCGCCGTGTGCAGTTTCTCCACTGTGACTGCAATTTTACCAGGGTTTATGAACCGTCAAGTACAAAAGGGAAAAGGTAAACTTGATTTCTAAAAGGAGGTCAGACTAGCTTGTATGCAAGCACAGTTAAGATGACAAGAGCTTGGCTGTTAACGTTCTTTGAAATAAGGCATGTAAATTCAACAGGTTTTACCCGGGTACATCTAAAGGGCTGGAAACCAAAAGCATTTCTCATGGTCTGAATCTGGCTACACATCCTTCCAGCGTTCCCTCTAGAAGGTGACCTAAGCATTTGAGCAGAGAGAGCTGTGGTGCTATCACAGCCTGTATGGTCAACAGGCCAGGACTTTAAGGTACATCATGGGGGCACTGGCTTCCAAGTTCAGACACAGTCAATGAGACTTGCTTGACTTCAACTTGGAAAGCATTTATCTATGTGAATAGTCCAAAATGACAAGAACTGATGCCTCTTGAATGCAAGAAAGCTCCACTGAAGAAGGAACACCCTATTCTGTGAACCCATTGAGACCTATGACACTATTAATTGAGGTCTCCATGAAAATCAATAAAATCCCTAGCAAAGATGATCACTTTATGGTTATTCTATTCCAATGGCACACACTGGCCCTGAAAGGTCTTCAGGGATGCAGAGAAGCTGAGAGTCTTCAAGGGCAGGAGATGGAAGCAGACACGGCTGGAACCCAAATGGACTCAACAGGATTCACAGGAACCCAGGGCTTGAGACACAGCACCACAAGGTACTTGCTCCGCAAAGAGCCCAGTCCATTGCTATTGGTGGCAATTATGTTAAATAATCCAGTTTACAAAGGTAAGAGTTCCATCTGAAACCTTTTGTCTATTTTGCTTATATAAAGAAGCAGTTCCTCAGTTTAAATAAGCACTAAAAGTTTGAAAACTTTCTGATAGTCTATTTTTATTTACCATCTCATTCTATGTCTCTCTGGCAAACGGTCTCTGCTATGTCTACACACAGAGGGGAACACTCCTGCAGAAAGAGTGTGTCCAGGTTCTTGATGCTCTGGATTTGGTCTGGGTGTTTTTCTTCTGATATACAGTGTTAATGTCTCAATGGCTCTGCAGAATTGCCATTGGTTTTTCAATTGTTATTTTGTCACTTAATTGAGTATAGGGTTACGTATTCTCTCACTTTCTATTTTTGCATTGTATTTTTAATGAGATTGCTGATTGTACTTTTTACCTGTAGAAAAAAATCTAAAAGTCTGTTTGACGCAGTGCAATGATGGAGAAGTGCAAAAGGAGCATTGGTAAAATTTACCATTCAAATAGATCCTCATATATTCTGCGATACACATTAATACAGTCACGGCAGTCTACTTTATATTCAAGACAACAGTCGTTCAGTAAGTTGAAACTTTTTTCACAGATGCCTTTCATCTGACATAATTTTGAGTAAGTTCTATCTGGAAAATTATCAGGTTGTGTAGTATTTTAGACTTTCCAAAGCTTCATTTCAATGTATTTGAAACAAAGCTAAAAAAAAAATTCACTTGATTTCACATTCCTGTTTTTGACTTGTGGGGCAATATAACTATACGTTAATATACAAATAGGATATTACAAAAAGCCAAAGCTGACTTAATAGTAAAATAAATATGCCCATATGTTCAGATAACTAAGTGAAATTCAATTGTGTCCGTGTCTGTATATTTAGGTAGCTACCTTCAACAAAGAACCTACATGCTACAGTTAGTAATGTAATGAGGATTTGTATAGATGGGGGAGCTCAATATGCAAGTTCAAATGAACTTGTGTTCTTCTGTAATTTATACTTTTCTTTTTAAGACAATATGTTCTCATGTTTTTCCAAGAATAGATGTATAACTTAGTGTTTTGGGCACTGATCCATTTTACACATTTCCTGATCTGCCCTTGTGTTACTGGAAAACTTATTCCAGGATGAAAGCTCAGTTTGTGTAAGAAATAAAATCAATTCAATTTAACAGAAATGACTGTTGCACAAACACGTGTATACTGTGTTACACACAAAGGCTGACATTTATCAGCACCATTTATAGAAGCAACCAAATAAACTCCTTCTAGTGGACCAAATTTCTAATGGGTATATTTGTGTAACATTTGCATCCAACTTAGAACAGCCTGCACTCTGTATAATGTTTCAAATAGGAGTGCTAAACCGGTGCATTTCTATCCCATTGAACTAAGATTTTATGAATCTGGCAACAGTTTTGGAAGATAATGTACTTGCTAGCCAAAAAATCCATTCAGAAAATAACCTTACTCCTACTTTGATGTACAAATGTAACAACAGACTTCTTTAGGAAGGGATATGACCCATCTTATTTTTACATGTTATATTCTTTTTTTCCTAATGTCAAAGATGCTTATCTTAGTGAAAGGCTTCTCCACGGATTATATTTTCCTTCTTTTCTTTCTAGGCTACCCTCAAGATGAATGAACTTTATCTTTTCAGGAAGTTAAAATTTTTATTTAAAATGTGAAATCTTGTTGAGTCCCAGGGTTAAGTGCATGGTTTCAAAGCTGATGTGCTTTGAACATATGGCTCTCTTATTTCTAGCTATATTTAACATTCTTTTATCTTGAAACATTTTGTTGAATTTCTCAGAAATGCCATTTGTTTAAAAACGCTTTTTGAGGATCAAGTCTCCAGAAGGACTATCTCTTTCCTCTATTTATATATGGGACACAATCCTGGCAACAATTTAACTCCAGCAAGTTGGAGAAATTCCACCTGGACTAAATGTCCCACAATCAAACTGTCGGTGTGTTCCAGAAGATGGTTCACTATCAGATGGCAATGGAAAGTATATTGCATTTCTCTTTGCATCAAGGGAAACAAAAACATTTATGAACAGGTTTTACCTCAGGGGATGGGCGTACCTTAATCCACTTTAAGCTTGTCCTTACTCTCCGAGTGCTTTATATTGCAATTTTTGCTAAAGCGCCCCAGGTCACACTGGGATTCCTACTGAATCTGGAGATAGTACACTTCATTCTAGACTATATACACTTCATTAATACTTTTTTAAAAAAAACACCACTCCCAGAAATCTGCCTATTAAATATTTCAGTTGAGGGATCAGGGCCTATGAGATACAAAATCTATCATTTCAGTGTTTTCAGTGTTTCATAGATACTCAGAAGAGAAATGCTAAAATGCGTTTTGGGGAACCATGCTACTTCCAGTATCACTAGGAAAGAACGAATCCTGAATAAACATGAAGCATTTTGAGAGCTACAATAATGAAAACACGTACAAACTTGACTTCAAGTGTGACTCGTATGTGCCATTTCCATTAATGAAAGTGTTCTGTTAAGCAATCTGGATTATATCCAGAGTGTTCACCCCTAAGAAAAAGCAATCCCTCTTGTAGCAGTGATATTACATAACAAGATAAGGCTACTCGATATATTAAAATTACAAGAAATAACAACTCTTGAAGGTACTTACAATTAGGATACTGTTAAAAAAAGCAGAATCGAGTGGCACATACTTCTTATCCCCTGAGTCCCAATCCAACCAGTTCTGCCCGTATACCTGCACAAGAACAGAAGAAAAATGTGTAAGGTTTGAGTGAAAAAGTAGGCGTCCAACCTGGGCTAATCAGACACATGGACGTAGCAGCATTCTCCCCACTTGCAGATCTCAGGGGAATATTCTAGCCACCGCCTAGATATCTTCTGTATCAACTCTCTTAACTTCTCCTATTAAGCTTTTAATTTCTACAATTACATAGAGATAATGTAGAACTATCTACATTGTAGATGGATTCTACAATCTATATTGTAGAAATATTTACTGGAACAGAGATTCAAGACTTGCTTTCACAAAGGAGGGGATAATCCTAACATTCAGTATTCTAGTGCAGAGGCAGCTCTCTTGCTTAGACCAATCAGTGTAATCTGGACGCAATTACCTTTTTTCAGGAAAGATTTATTTTTAAGGAAACTAAGACCACTGTATGAACCTTTCTGTTTTTAATGAGATTATATTTTCTGAAGACAGACATTTTTCTCAAATGATTCTTAATATTGCTCTACAAAACAGATTTGTCATATAAAAGGTAGCTACAGCAAATTATCTGTTAAAGCATGCTGCACGGCCCCTTACTTCCTGGAATGTTCCACTGAACGTAATAGAAATACTCTACTGGAGAACTACTACTCAGGATGAATAATTGTGAGACTCTGCCTACCATATATCTGTCATGATCATCTAAGATAAGTGATATTTGGGACAATGTATTCCACTACAGACTTCTCACAGAATACCCAAACTGTGTAAAATAGCAGAAACCTTACAAGAGCTGCAGATAAATAACTAAGATTGATTATCTAATACCATTAGGTCTATTACATTCAAGGGCCTTAAAATTGAATAACAATAATAATTTTTTAAATTTACAAATAAAATGCTAAACTAAGGTTACAATAGCATAAAAACAATGATGATAGACTACTGTGATGACAGTTCAAAAGGGATGTGAGATTTAAGTCTCTGCTGCTAATACTTTTATTAAATGCTAAACCTATACATTGGAGACTTCCGATCATGAAATATATTGGCATTTACATTAAAGAGAGAGAGCTACTCATAGACGTTACTATTTATAAATGATATCTCTTTTATGTATATACTACCAGAATTATTTGAAGGAATGCTGATATTGAGAAATGAGTATTGATTAAAAGAGAAAAACAATCACCAAGAAAATGAAGCACTGAAATCAGACCAAAACATTAAATAAAAGAATGAACAGTACCGCTAACTTGGAGTAGCACTTCCTAAGAAACACATACAGTAGCAAAATCTGTTTTAATTGCATACGGGGACTTTGCCTGGATTATGCCCAGGCACATGACAAACCGCTACCAAGTCCCCTGTTGGGAGTGAAGGACAAAAAGGGCTTTTACTTGGCTTGTTGCCACTTTTCTCAGCAACAAAAAGTAAGTCACTAGTCACAAAACAAGAGTCCCCTGGATCAAGCCAGCCACCCCCTAGGGAGGCTCTGGCTGGCAGCAGTTCCAGCTTCCCAGTGCCCAGCACTGGGGGCTGCCAGCTCTTCTCCTTGGCATCAACTAAACTGGGCTCCCCAGCTGTCCCCTCTGTTTACCTCTCCTCTGCATTGCTCTGGATCACCACCTTCCTTTTAAAAGATATTGCATAGCAAAGAGAGGCCGTTTAAGACTCCAAGTCATTAAATATTCTCCTGATTATGGAGTTGTCATATTTTATGTTTCAGAATGGTATGAGATTTCATTGCCTCTGGCAAGAGCAATGTGTACACGCCTACTGCATCACGAGTAGGCACAGAGTCATCAATGGTTAACTGACTAAATAAAGGACAAAAACTATCACTGGGACACAAGCAAGGGTCATAATAAAAGATCTGGGTGGGTTCTAATTCCTTAAGAACCTACAAGGCTTAGAGATCCTATGAGAAATGAGTTGTATAGTTCTTGTAAGCACTCAACTAGTATATTTTGAACTTTCCACAGATGTCAGCAAAGATTGATCATCAAATAAAGAGATATTGTCTGTCTGGTGAACAGAGAACAAGAAACAAATCTCAGCTACTCAGAAACTCTGTTTTAATGACAAATGGAGAAACAAGCTATGGAAGAGATCATTTCCGGTATGCATTTTGCAATACTTTTTTATGTATCTTTACAGACAAGGGGAGGAGTAAAATAATTGAGTGTCACTTGCCACCATGATACCACCACACAGACCTAGCCTTTCTCCACCTTCCAAATTTCTAACTTGATCACACTGCTGCTGAAAATGACATTTTATCAGTTTCCCCAAGAATCACACAAACGTTGAACTAATGCCTAGTAAAGAGCGTTCACTGGGGCATTATTCAACATTTTGTACACTTGCATTGGAAACCATTCTTCTGTTTTCTGGTGCAGATCTAAACCTTCCTTGGCTGGAACAGAGAGTCGTATCTCTGGGTTGGTTTTCTATAAGAATATTCTTGCTTTTTATTTTTTTTTTTTTTTTTAGTTTTTCAGTTAATCTCAGGAGAACCATATTTGCTTTTCTTATAGCACTGTATTGGTTTCAGAACTTTTAAGATTTATAGTTCTCCAACAAATTTAGCAATATCACCCTTGACAGAAGATAAATAAAACAAAGGAAAATTATTATATGACTTCTAGATACATCAGAAATAGCGTATCAAGACCATTAAGAAATTCTTAACCTTATAATTTACCTATTTTTATAGTAATATAGGATTTTTCTCTGCATTTTTATCACCACTGCCCTATGAGAAAACAGCTGAATTGAACTACCTATACTTTCCCTTGGAATTATGTCTGAAATGTTTATAAATAGTTGATAAAATTTAAACTAGTTAGCACAGCGAACACTGTTTTATGTTTGTAACCCTATCTAGATCATCATTGCATTGGCTTCAGATAGGAAAAGATAGTACATGAGGTTTTTTCATAACTACAAAAAAAAGATAATATAGAAAACCCCAATAGAAAGGCTGTAGGTTGGATTTCCCTGCTGTAATTAATAACATATACAACAACATAAGTAATGTTAACTCCTTTAAATAACCCTGATCTCACCATTATATTTTATGCCTTTGTTTCAAAGTGTCAAGAACAATTTCAATATAAATAATAAAATGTAAAAATAAAAGTTAAGAATAAAACCAAACATCCCAGGATCTACGTCTTTAATGGAAAGAAGGATGAGGAATAAAAGAAAAGACCCACACACTTGCACAAACACTGTCATCTCCGGCTGGTTAAATTGTTCGTCAAAAGGGAATAACACACAACTTCGGAGTAAGCGTTCTTTGAAAACGAATCAGTTCCAGGTCTTACACAGAGATGCTAATGTAACATATCCCAAATATGTGTGTTTCATTGGTTTTGTAATAATATATCCTCACTCCAAAAACAACGCTATGCCCAAGTGTTTAATTTAAGAGACCTTAAACACATGTACTTTTTTAGGGTTATTTTTGGAGAACTTCCTTAAAATTTTGTTCTGTCGGTTTCTTTGATTTTTTTTTTTTCTTTAAATGGTGTCCAACCCCCAAGGCAACCTTAATAAAGTCAATGAAATTATACAGGTGGAAAGGACAAAAATGCAGTCTCTGGATTTCAAATAGTGGCGACATTGGTCACACCATTAAGCCTGACACAAGAACCTTTTAATTTAAATGTAATCTCCAAAAGACCAAATTACCAGCAACATGTTCTCATTAATTCCTGTAAGGGATGCTCAAGCTTTGACCCTTTATTGTTCTCCTTATCGAGAAGTGGCTGAGTCATAGTATTAATAAGCCATCACTCATTTAAGTGGTCATTCACTGCTGGGCGGGGAAAAGATAGGCTCATCCTTTTGAAGTGGGAATAGGCAAGCAAGGCTGCTGTAATAGGCTGTGATTATTTTCACTATGAATGCTCCCCCAGCTTTCAAAAATTAAAAGGAGCACTCATTTTCCTGCTTGAGTATTTCTCACACTGGCAAAAAATGAACACTTTGAAATGTAAATGATTTAATCTTTGCAAACCCCTGCTTCAGAGGGAGGAACAGCTTCATTTACAAAATGAAGACATTTTAGGAAATGATTATCATTGTAAAATTGAGGCCAGCAGGGAGTCTGAGTTCAAACTCTTAGAATATCAGCAGTGTAACAAGTTTGATCTTCCTTACTGCATTGCTTGCATTTGCTTCTCCGGGTTCCAGCAGAGAGCCATTGTCAGTCAGAACTTGTTCCCACTCTTTTCCCTTGGTTAAATAAAATAGTTATGCTTATTATTTAGAGTTAGTCAGTCCAATAAAATTCAGGGCAAGACTAAAAATAAAAAAGGAAGTTCAAACTTATTTTGGTTAATGTAGACGCTATCTGCATATTCAACTTAGAACTTTAAAAGGCTGACAGTGCTGAAGGCAATTTTTTTATTTTTTATTTTTTATGCATAGTTCAGGCAATAGCATTGGGTAATGTCACTACACTGTCCTATCAATGTTTGGGAAGGAGACCACCCATAACGGTGAGAGAATATTTCATTTAAAATTTAAACATTAAGTCCTTAATCTCTCTTCTGCAACTTCCAACTAGAATGACAATTATTGTTGGTGGCATTATGGGGTTTTATGGTATCAGTCAGGCTCATTATGAACTGGTGGAGATGACAAATTTGTATCACAAATGATAACAGCTACCATACGGTAACAGCCATTGACACGAACTACAGAGTCTGACCAGTACAGACACCTTCCCTGCACTGATGGGCATTTCAGCTGGAAATGATGGAAATTTATTAGAAACAAGGATCAATCTGTGTGAAGCAGATCTCAGAATTGAGGAGTTACAATGCTATTGGTGATCTTGAGATATAAGTTCATCACCTTTTAACTAGTGTTATATTTTAATTTTCAGCGGAGTTACTTATCTCTGCCATTCCTGAAGAGCCATTTCTGTCTCCCAGCCTGATACACTGAAAAGTACAGCTTAAAATTAAAATGTCAAAATGCCAGTTTCCTTACAAAGATCCTTGCTACACCCCTGAAGCTACACTAAAAAATCCTTCAATAGCACGGACGAGACTCTACAGTTATTTTGTGCAAGAAATACACCTGTGTATCCATGACATATGAGAGAAAAATACCAAATTAGGCAGTATTCAGTATCTGTCTGATATTTTGTAGAAGGATAGATAAGATTGAAGGGCTGCTTGTATTCAAGTAACGCAGTATGATTTGAAGTAGGTTTAAAAGCTGGGTAGCAAACATGCAGGATGCTTGTCCAAACCAAATTTACGGAGGCTTATCTTTACTAATGATGGAAAGCAAAATACTGGCACTGGTTTTTCATGTTCCATAAAAAGAGAAGAAAAAACACGTTTCTACAAACAAAAACCCACAATTTTTCAAAATGTCCGAAATGCAGAAAAATATGTTAAAGTATTTCAAAAAAGACAGAAGAAAAAGTCTAAACAACATCCAACATATAGCCAGTCTCGTTGCTTACTGGTTTTTCTGGGTTTAAGCAGGTGTTTTGTTTGTGTGCACTGAAGTGTGAGGCAGCTGCTCTCTCTGAGGTATGAAGGACTCCATTATAAGCACCACTCGGCTCCCCTTCCAAGGCAAGTTTGCAAGCTGGGCGATGGCTGCGGAGGAGGAAGGCTCCACGCCCTTCCTTCGGGCAGCGCTTCTTTTCCTTAGTGGAACTATATACCTGACAAGCCCTGCAGATGGAAAATGAGGGAGCATGACCAGAAACAAATGCGAGAAAAAGTCACACAGAGTAAACTGAGGTTTTAATGCACATGGTCAAGTGCATCTCGCTGACTCCTGAAGGCTTTATGCGAGTTCTGGTTGACACTGACCTGAAAGATAGCTGTTTAGTGGAAGACTGACCTCTTACTGTCAATATTACTCCTTTAGCTCTTTAAAGGATCTAAGAAGTTTTAGATTTGATGCTTACAAGAAGTCAAACTGTGAGAATGTCTAGAGCTGGATAAACATAAAATTAAGAATATATATGTTTTGATGAACTGATAGTGTAACAGATAACCAAAAGCTACTCCAGATCATCAACTCCCTGGAGCAAAACCTACTCATTTATTTGTACAAAAACAGCAAGACACCACTTATTGGGTAATAAGTAAGGTATCCCTCAGCCTTTCCCTGCCTCATACCCTGCAGGAGAGGGGCCAGAGCACAGGAGGGAGAAGGAATCGACGCAGTGAAACTTTACTGAGCTAGAAGGGAAATCAAGGAAATTCACAAAGTTTCTGAGATCTGAACTTTTAAGCAGACTGTGACTTTAACCCTAAGAGAATTTATATTACGATTACTATTAATTCTATCCTACTGCCAACAACGCTTAATATTGTGTCTCCCAGTTATTTCTCTCTGTTGAGAAATTAAGTTTAACACATCTTAATTAAGTTTCTCAGAATATTGAAAAGTGAAGTTCAGATCAAAGGTATGAACTCGAACACTGCATGTACCATTAAACTCGGGATGATAGGTAACAACGGTACTGTGTGGATTCTGCTTCTTTAGCTCCACATTCTGGGCAACTAATGCAGTATTTTACACGACATTTTTGGAGAAGTTGAAATCAACTCTGTGTGACAACTTCTGAAAGTCGTGAAGTAGGGAGCTTAGCTACTCGCCCAGGACTCTTTAGGAATGATCTGCTTTGAACTACTTAACAAATACTGTGCTTTGTCATTAACTCATTATCTCTGAAGTTCCCACAAACTGCTTCCAAGTAATTTTCTTAATATTCTCTTCAGTGACAGATATTTTACACATTAAATCTATTTTTCATGTTAGCCTAATGAACAAGAAAGCTGATGTAATCCACTGGGGGAACATATATTCTAGTTTTCATTCATGCTTTAGAGTATTGTCACAGTTCAGCACAAAGGAATAATCTGATTGTTTCTCGTAAAGCAAGAACAAATCATGATTGAAGGATTTCTTCTATTTAAAGCTATGCTTTGCAAAGCCTATTGAACTTGTTAGAAGAGTCATCTCTGATGCGTACACTAACTACACAAAGCTGCTGCACAGTTGCCATTCAAGAGCTAATTTAGTACCAAAAGGCCAATATTGCTGACTTGCAGATTACAAATATCATGAGATATTAATTTATTTATATTTAAATCAGGCTAAAAGATTAAGAGAAACTTTCAGTAGATCCATTTACAATTAAAATGAGTGTAAGTTTGAATTACTTTCTTATGATTTGGTACAGCTGGGATTTGAAAGAGTTGCCGCCAGACTGCTGCAAAGCATTTGCCTTTGACAAAACAATGCGAAATTTGTGTAAGTGGGTGAAAGAGCATTAGATTATGTCACCTTGTAGGTCAGCTGGAAAATACAATATGTATTCTGATTATGAGAAAGGCAAAAAACAGGTGCTTGGCGATCGGGGCTGCAGAATGACAGTAGGGGAGGATGGCGGAGGCCGGATTCCCCCCCCCCGCTATCACCTTCCTTCGCTCAGGCTCCCAAAGGAGCAGGGGCGGTTCTCATAGGTTTGACCTCTGGGCAAAGATAACTCTTTCATACCCCCTGTTCCACTTTTCCACTTTGTATCCAAGTCCTCTGCTATAAAATGTAAAACCAGCACATAGAACATACTGCTTTGGAGGTCTGCCACTTGCATTCAGGCAACCATTTGTACTTTTGCAGGCGTAATCAATCTCCTGTTGCTATCAGCAGGGGAGTGGAGCTTTGCTGCTTTATGGCTTAAAAGTAGTTTTGTGCAAATTCTACTTCCCTCCCCCTCCCTTTAGCTCCACTACTCACAGGATTTCCAGGGACATGGGCTAGAGCTGAGAAAAGGAGCTTGTTTGATTTAAGCACAGAGGGGGTTTTTGTGTGTGTGTTTATATTTTCTCTGCATCTATTAAGGGGTGAGGGGGAGAGACTTCATTTATATGTTAATATTAGCCGGCACCCTGACTAAACTGACAGAACTATTTCATGGGAAGCTGACAAATTTTGTCAGCTAGGCTATCTTTCCACATCTCAATAGTGGCAATAATCTTGATTAGCAAAACAATTGGGGGCCAAAGAAGTCCTGCTGCTCCAAAGACCCTCTTCTCAGGTTACAGTTTGCTAATGTGATGAATCCAGAGAGTCCTTCAAGCTTGAAAAAAATTCCCCAAAGCAGCTGAATTTAGGCAAATGAAGGGAACCATTTTGGAGGCCGGACAAAAGGGGTTAATTTGATCGACCATGTCTCCATAGTCTTATAACAATCATTTACTTAACAAGCATAGAGAGAGTCATTCCATGGAAACTGGTGGAGTTAACAGAGGAAGTTCGAATAGAATATCTGTTTATCCCAGATGTGTGGGAATTTTAGCCAAAAACCAACACCACATAATTGCTGCCTGCGGTATTGATTCTTACATAGAAACAACTGCAGAACTAAAGGCCTCTAAACACGTTATGAAGGCCTTGTCTATGAAACAGTACAAGCTTCCATTTTTATTAGCTCGTTGCATCGCTAATAAAATCATTAGAAATTAACTGTTGCAGGGAACAGAAATGAACTAAAAAGGTTTGCGCAGTCCTATTTTCAGTGCAATTTATGGCACCTATTTTTGTTTGCAAGCTAAGTTATTTTGTAGTATTTTTGAGGCATATTGATTCATCTTCATGCTGTTTATTGCATTATTACATAACGAACCAGATTCTGAATTATATTTATGCAGCTCAAGTCTGATGTATTTCTTCTAGTGGAATTATGCTGTGTTTGCTTTAAAACAGAACAAATGGTTACTAGAATTGTAATTAGATAGAAATTTACTTGGTCCAGGTCAGCATAGAATATAAAAATACAATACAACATAACCATCTTGGTTTTGTGCCCTATCCCACACTTATTTATGCATGTAATTAATTTATAAATCTGCCATAAATTGATCTAAAGTAGCTATTATTCATGAGATGGATTCTGTTTAAATCTGAGGGCCGATGCAATTTGCAGACTTGCATTGAAAAGTTCACAATAAAAAGTACTAAAACTTCATCTCTTTTCACACAGTCTCCCCCTATTTTTGGAGTAACTTCTTTATTCTGGTACTGAAATAAAAATTACCATTTATAGCCTGTTTTGTAACAGTAAGGGATTTGACCTAGTGTGTACACACTGGTGAATATTAGCGTAAGTATACATTTTGCCAGACATCAAACACAGGGTTCTTACAAAATGCTGAGCTTCGAAGAAGACCCATCTGTCTTCGATAGGTTTGAGAACTAAACCTCACTTATACATTCTGCAAGTATGAAAGAGGGACCACTTATTATGAAGAATGAGAGGAAGAGAAACTCTGGCATTTTTGGTTCTTGTTCTTTTGTACATCTGTGGTGCTATACACGCCATTTAGCAGGAATCCACTCTTTCAAAGATGCCAGTTATAATCATAAGGATTTTGATACATTTATCATGCTCCCTTCACACTTCAAAATATTTTCTTGATAACTTAGAATCTATGATAAACGTCTCCAACTTAATTAATTTTAACGTGAGCAAGTAAATTTTCTTCTATTTCACTCAAATTTGGGATAGGATGTAAATGGGAACATATTTTTAAAATTTATCACTTGCACAGTTAAAGATAAATACACAGGCAGAAAGTTTTGGTCCATAGTTGGCACACACTTTCACAGTGACAGCAGTCAGGAAAAAGAGCATGCAGAATCTCCACTCATAAAGAACTTCCAACATTTACACTATCATAAATTAATGTGCACTTACATTTAATTTGTAAGACAGATATCTGAACTGTACAATCAGAAGTTTCTCTCTTTCCTTGAAATCAGTGGAGTGCCTTTAAAGATTAAGTAATACAAATTACGCAGAAAAACTCTGTTTGATGGCAGTTGAAATTTTGCCTGAGTTAAAAGATTTACCAATAATGTGGCATACTTGCAACCAAACAAAGCAGACTTAAAAGAGTTTTCTCCCCACGCCCCCCCAATATTTGTTTGGAAACTCTGCACACAGCCTCTATTTTTCAGCATTCTGTGCTTCCAGATGTTCATAACTGGATTAATTTTTTAGGAAGCTGAGGTGCTCTGTTTTATACCATCTGTCACAGAGTAGTGAAAAAGAAAAGGAAAACACATTATATGACTAACATCAAACTGTTACATGCTCTGTAAGAATCATATATTTTTTATCATATAGATCTCTACCTCTACACAAGTATCATAACTCTCTCATTTAAGGCTGCTTTTAACGATGGCACAGGTTACAGTGGCAGTAGAGGCACAGAAGCTATGCAGCCCTTACATCATGTGGCTCCTAAGGAACTCATTCTCCATCTACCTGTGATGACCATGAAATTCTTTTACTTTCATTTGTTCAACCTTGCCGAACATCAGACAACATCTAAATCTGAAGTTTTAACCCAAACAAAAGCTTCCTTATGGCGTCACACTCAGTTCATTCCTTTTTAGCTTAATATGGTACAAACTTTCAAACAACTAAGCGTGAAATCTTTTATGCAACTTGAGTGGACCAAAGCTCTCATCCTAACTATGCACACCTTAGATTCTAGCAATGACTGAGTAAGGCTTGGAAGCTCTCACTGGAAGAAGGACTTTTCCCCCCTGTAGCCAGGGCCACAAATAGTCCACTGAAAGGCAATGAGCTCCGATGTGCATTATCACTCTGGAGTGCCCTCTCTGAGGGATCTTGGAGGAGATAAAGATGGAGACAGCCTGGAGATGACACAGAGCCTTGGGGTTAATTTGCTTACCAGTTCCCTGTGATATAGGATATTTCCTTACCAATTTTTGTTAATATTTACACAGTGAGTTCAGATAGTGACTGGCCATAGTTCATTTCAAACTGTAATTGTTTAAGTGACAGTACATATTCTCCGCTTGCTACTGGGAGAGACAGCCAGCATTCCCTTTGAGGTTTTGTTTAGGCAGGATATCCAAGGCTTCTGTCTGTAAAAACATAGAACTAGCATAGGTACTGATACTGCTCTGTTCTAGTTTTGTCCCCTTCTGACACATTTCCAAAAAGATCGTAAGTGAAGAAGAAACTCACATCAAAACACTGACATAAATGCTTTGCACTATTTTAAGGAAAAGATAATAGCTTTGGTCTGGTTCCAAATATCGTCAGCAGGATGAACAGAGGACAACATTTAGTTATAGATTAATAATCCAAAGTACAAATAGTTCTGAACAAATAAGAAAAACATAAAACCACAATATTAAGCAAACCAGAGGACAAAGATCACTCTAAATTCTCAGAGCTACATTATTTTTAAGTGGTGACACAAACCACACATAAGTCATTGAACGCTGTGATGTCAATATCAAGGTGAATCAGCCTGAATCATACATGCCACAAAGAGTTATGAAATGTAAAAGCCAAGTAAAGCATGTGGAGCTTAAACGAACAGCAGTGAACTCACTGAACCAGAAAATGGAAATTTTTTCAAAAGTTCACAATTCAAATCATCTGAGTTGCAGAGTATAATGCCAAGTTATACATTAAATAATCAAAGAAAATTTCACAGGAAAGCAAATCAGCTATAAAATTCTGTTATTCTTATGTTACTGTAATAGGTTAAAACCATTGGAATCAACTTGCATTAGATAATCCTCTGCTTATAAGAATTTACCTAAAATAACTGATTGTTAACTTATCTAGGAGCAAATGAAGAAAACAAGAGACAAGGATTTCTTCCACCAGGAAAACAGGAACACGCTTCTCTGGAGAGACAAATTTTGAACTATCGTGTAAACTGCAACTCACCTCACAGTCTGATTTTGCACCGTGTTTTTCAACTGCTCATCCTGTAGCTCATGCATCATTACCTCTGAAGAATTATTCTGCGAAAGCTAAATGTGGCACAGGCCAGAACACTACATAAAACCTGCTCCCCCAATCTTCAGTGCAGAATTAAAGATAAATACGTGTTTCTGTATAGAGTTGAATTTTGCCATGAATTTTGCATTAATTCTCAGACAATAATTTTGTAATATCACTAGCCTAGGACATAAACAATTTCCTGTCATCCATTGATAACACCAGAATGGTCATCCATCTATCATTGTAAGAAAACTATTTTGTCAGAAAAGGTTGTTAGATATCACACAATGAATGCCTAGGCTATCAAATTAACTATTATCTATCCACCCCAGACAATCTTCAAACTGTGTTTCTCCTCTAAAAATTAAAAGCGTACAGCGCTGTAGATCTCAGGTCACGGGCACATTAACGCATTCCCATTATATCAAGAATTATTTATCAACAATGCTTCCTGTAAATTTACCTGCTCCCACTCCAACACAGATCTTTTCAAAATAATCCTTACTTTGTGATCAGAAAAAAAAAAAATTACGTTAAGATTGATACACTTATAGAGCCAAATAATTTTGTGCTCTGGAATTATACACGGATACTTTCATTACTATCATGGTTTGCTTCATAACTTTCCTCAGATCTGTTACCTAATAATATTTTATGTAGGTGAAGTGTCACAGAAATGGCTATACCCCCTAGTGAAATATAAACTCTGAACTTGCACGATTGTGCATCTTCTTTAACAAAAGCAACTTGGTCATAATTTCCAGCTGCTTTTCTTTATGAATATATTTATTTTTGCCTTATAAATAAATAGAAATACTGAAAATAAACAAACAAAAATATTTCACATGCTTACATTTTGAGTTCAGCTGCATAAATCTACATTTATGAATAAAACATCATAGAGAATGGAAAAAAGAGAATGTTTCATGCTTTGAATTGACACAATTTATACCTGAAGATCTCCCGAACAGTCTGAGGTTTGGTAACCCTTGTGTTATAACTGAAACTTTCCCAAATCCTATCAGCTTCAGCTCCCTGTGTTGCTGCTGAGAGTGTATTGTGCTAAAATTTGATACAATGTAACACATAAAATAGCTTTCTTTTATCTTCTAAAAAAATATTTCTTTAAATTCTCAATGAAATATGAATCAAAGTTTGGTATTCAAGGTGAACTGTTCATTAATCATAAACAAAACGATTAAATCAAGGACACATCAGCACATACTGTAAAAATAAAAGATTGCACAAGCCTTTTATTTAATATTAACTTAAGTATGCTTTTCTGTGAATTCTAGGAAGTTGGTTATTCCAGCTTAAAGTTAATATTTCCTCAGAAAAAATTGTATCATGTGATTATTCTTCATGAAGTTAGATAGCTTTATACATGTTAATGGTTAAACTACTTCACAAATAGCATTAAAATAGAGAGGAGTGCAGAGAAATTCTATTGATTGTCTTGTCTTTGAGTTGCTCTGACATATAATATTGAATAAAGCTTATAATAGGAAGAATGATGAAAATATGTTCAGAGGAGCATATGCTGCTTTTATGGAACTACACATGATGTAGAAGAGAAACTCAAAGATCATATATTTGCTATCCTTAGATCTCGGGACAATCTGCAGGCCAGCCTAGCTCCTACTGCAAATTCGAGCAGTTCCGCAAAGAACTCCTCTTTCTGTTTCTGCTGTTTATCTTCTTTTTCATAAATTGACCAATCCATTCAAACAATATGCAAGCTACAGCTGTTCATGAGAGAGGAAAAGGGGTCATACCTTCGATAGTTATCACAGTTTTCACTAATAACTGTTGTTTTTGGTTTGTTTTTTTTTTTTGGCGGGGGGGTGCTGTAGGGGAAAGGAACTCATCAGTATGACAAGTGTTAAAAGTAATGGTTTGTATTCTCAACATAGTACCTATCTCCTTCACACATATTTTACATCCACTTTTAATTTAACAACGGAAAGCTGGGGAGGGACTCTCTCAGGGAGTGGAGCGATAGGACAAGGGGTAATGATTTTAAACTGAAAGAGGAGAGATTTAGATTAGATATTAGGAAGAAATGTTTTCCTGTGAGACCCTGGTCCAGGTTGCCCAGAGCAGCTGTGGCTGCCCCATCCCTGGAGGTGTTCAAGGCCAGGCTGGACGGGGCTTTGAGCAGCCTGGTTTAGTGGAGGGTGTCTCTGCCCAGGGCAGGGGGGTTGGAACTAGATGGCCTTTAAAGTCCCTTCCAACCCGAACCATTCTGTGATTCTATGAATAAGCCTCAAGTTCTTGCACATGTAGGACTTCCCTCCCACCAGAACATAAGGTTCCCACCGGAACATAAGTTCACCTGCTATCAATAGGCCATGCACGCAAGAAAAAAACAGTTGCCTAGAACTGACAGAGACACCGCGTCTGTAAGACCCACACAGGCTGCAGGAGATGCTGTACGGCTCGGGTAAAACAAAGCATTTAGCCTTAGGACACACACAAGACACGTAACATCACAGACTCCTGCTTCAGGATGCCATATTCCAAGTTTATAGTGAAATGAAAAAAAATGGGAGAAATGGTAAAAACTTCAACAGGAGAGATACTAAAAGCCAGTATAACCAGATAATGGCTCGCTGCTTTTATGGTCCAACATACCAAGTTTCACGCGGACGGTTACACTGCAAGGCTACACCCAGCAGTCACAACATCTTCATCAGCAAGGTAGCTCCTGGATTCAACAAAGCCAGTGAGACTATTTGGTTTTGCAAGGTAGAATGTGTGTTTTAAGGAAACATGATGGCTAATCATATCAGAAACACAACAACTAAAAATCCAAATCAAGAAAGAAATCTGCAGCCACAAAAAGTTTGGTCCCAGATAAACACAACACAGATAAGACAACCATGTCCTTACTTTTCAAGGGTCTTTAAGTATTGCTCCAAAGTAACATATGAACAAAATGGGAAAAAAAAAAAACCCAACCAACCTCAAAAATTCAGTGTCACATTGCATCATGAAATTCATGTTCAAATTTTCCACAACTTATCCAAAGAACTGATACAAGGCCTGGAGGGCTGCTATAGTACTCTTCCCCATATCTTATCCCCTCAACCTCCATCCGTTAATAATGAGCTACGTAATCCACATGTCATGTGATATAGTCATCAAAAAGTGATGTACCTGCACATAACACATACAAAACAATATGAGAAGATACTTTTAAAAAGAAGAGAGAACCTTAAACATTAATAAGTAGCAAATCTGTGAAATCAAAGCATTTTCCTCCTTTTTTTATAATAGCCTTTCATTCTTTTTATGATTTGTCTTTGAAAGCTCTTAAGCTCTTTCTGTGGATGACAGTTGATATTGTTCTTCCATCCTGCTGCAGACAGCATAAGGGAGGGAGGGAAAAGAAAAAAAACCCCTATTGTACAGCTTTTCGTCTCTGAAACATGATTTTTATAATTAATATATACAACTGAGAAGAGAAAGGTACGTTATAATGAAGTGCAATTAAGAGGTGTTTGTTCCTGTCCCACACATAAGATGACTATAATTTCCTTGGCTGTTTAGAAGTCAACCATTATCATTACATTTCACACATCTTTTCTACTTTTTTTTTTTTTCGCACTTCTGATTTTGTTTATTTTCAATTAAAACTCCAAATAAACACGCTTACAGAAAATCTGATATTCAGGTAACATCATCTTTTAATTATATTGTGCACTGATCATTAAACCTAATGCTAATGCAAACCTATTTGGATTTAATTTCATAGGCATGAACGGATCTGTCCATTTTGCATTAAATTCACGCGAGGGAGAACAGAGTGTGCATTTACCCAGTCTATACTGCATGTAACCGCTCATGTATTATTAGAGGAATAATTGAAATGTGATCTTTTGGAATTGTTGTTTATTTTTAAATTTCCCAAATTCATATCACAGCATAGTTTTCTATTTTGAATTTTGCATTAATATTATTTGTATTCTTATAGTGACTACCCCCTCTAATCTCATCTACACCCCAACAAGGAAGTCATCACTGCCTGGGAGACCTTGCAAAGTGAAGATATTAAAGGGACAAGAAAAAGACAGATTCTGACTGATGCGATGCTGACATTTTTGTTAGCCTTAAATGCAACTCTACTGAGAGGGTTCCTTAACATTTCTATTCTTGCTGAACTTGGAACTAGGCTAGCTAAGGGCACGGTAGATCGAAGCTGGGGGTCCAGGCTCCCCTGATTCAGAAAACAGCCCAGCAACGACCGGGGAAGATCAGAATTAAAGCTGAATCTGTGTTTCGAGCTGAACTGTCATTAATGCCATGGGGGATCTAAACAAATACTGTCTTTCCAGTTTAAATTTGGAAAACCTTTATAAACTAAGCCCAGAAGGTTCTAAAAAGAACCAGTTGCTGACAAGGGATGCAGACAGGCAAACTGAAAATTATGGCCTAATTAACGTATGGAAGGATTAACACTGAGCACAGTGGGCTTCTGCGTGGAGGCAATTTACCTCAGTAGGAAGTAGATGTTACCTTATCTTCAAATAAGAAAAGCATTTTCTTTTTTAGGTACCTCTATTGTTGAACATATTATTTGCCACAAAATTACTTGACAATTTTTTTTTTCCAGTTTTGCTCATGTGTTCTTATTTCCGTGGAAAATTTTGATAGACATCATTTTAATTCCCTATGTGCACTTGTGTCAATTAAGCTAAATAACTCAATTGTTCATACAATGAGTATGAACTCATTTACTGGAGTAAATATTTTCTTTCTATTGTTTTTGTATGTTTTTGTTGCTACAGAATACTTCCTTAAAAAAAATAGTTTAGTTCTAGTTCTAACAAGCTAATTCTAATCTATGTAAGACATCATTGCGATTGCTACTGCTGGTTTTTGGTTTTGTTCGTGGCTGTAGTTCTAAAAAGATCTAAAGAGAAAAATTTAATTAACTTTTCCATATTGGAAAAATACATATTGTCCTTTTATTCTTTTAGGTTACAAGCTTATCTTCATTTTGTCCTCTGTCCCTCTTTTAATATACTGTTCCAACAAGTCATTAGCCTTATTTGATTGAAACAGAGTTGATATAAATGATGAGATTAACTTCTAGGCCTTAAATTCTTCAGAAAACTTTATCCACATTATTGTCCATTTGCTCTCTATATTAAGTACACAGACTTCTATTTGATATTTTTTCTGACTTTTAATACTGCTTTGTTCACCTATTAACTTAAATGGTTGGAAAAGGCTTTTCTAGTAGTTTGAAATATTTCATGAAACTATGTGCAATAGAATATACTATCAGGTTAACGTTATCTGCTGTTGATATACTATTTTGCATTGTTTCCCCTTTATCTTCTGTTTTATATTAGAAGAAGTCATAAAAACTTGTATTGCAAAAAGCCAACAATTCAACCAGCTCTGTTCCAGCAGTTAAAAAAACTTCAGTTTGCCAAAGCACGGATCTTATCCCAGCTGCTCTTTGGTAAGATGTGTTAGAGTGACCATACAGATTTCTCACTTGCATGATGAAAGGCAGACTTGGTGGTATTTGTACTTTATTCATTGATTAGAAGCAAGCAGCCAGCCAGCGCCACATCTTTCAACAGCTATAGAAGATTAAAAGTTATATTTTAAATGTGAGAATACAGCACCAGTTGAAAAAGTTTCCAGTCTTGCTGATTTTATCCTTTGGGCTGTACAAAAGTAGTAAAAATAAGAAAAAAACCTTCCTATCTCAATCTCCTTTCTAGACTTCCCAACCCCCTTATTAACCCTTCCTTTCTTCTCCTTTCCCATTTTATTGGGAATCATCTATAAAGCATCCAGAAGTTGTTGAAAGGAAAAAACTGAAACTGCATGAGATAGACAGCAGCTGCCCAGTGAAGCTGCATGCAGCCTGTGCACAAAAGTTCAATTACTAGCCTTACTGAGTTCAAAGGGATTATTTCTGTGAATAAATGTTCTAGTGTTCTAGCGTGGACACAATCCTGACCTAAATGGAGCAGTGAAAGGGGTTTTGCTCCTCCTCTCTCTTGCCCTTTTTGGTAAATTTCCCTTTGAACATTTATGTGCTGCTTACTGATTATTGCCCTACTTCTCACCATATCACACTCGCTTTTATAACAGTATGGAGCAGACCTCCATGCTACTATTAATCAGCCTTTTAATGTCTTACCGTTTGTCCTATAATGACAGAAAATACTCACTGAAAACTCAGTGTGCCAGAAGGATAAGTGCTGTAAATCGTATACTTTTCCCATGAAATTCATAGCTTGAAGTGTTCCGCTACTATAAATCATATTGTTCTAAAGAAGAGATTTCACAACGCATCTTCACTCCTCCTCCATCCAAGGTAGTCTTTAAATTCAGGCACAACCCACAGTTCAAGTTTGCTTTGCTTAGAAAGGCTCTAAATATTCCCTGTGGCACAGCAGGAGGCTCCTTTAAAGCAGTTGAGATTGGTGGGTGGGTTGAGAAGGCATGAGACCACAATTATACCCCATTTCAATGATACGTCTGGAGCTGTAGTGACTCCAGACAAAGAAGCTGAAGTGTATGGAAGCTGATATGTCTTCAAGACAGACCTAAAAATACCTGTCGGAGCTGTAGGTTTGAAGCTGTTACCCAGAGCAATTCAGAGCGTTTTCCCGCTGGGAGCCAAAGATGCTACTGGGTCATTTACAACAGGCTGACTGGAGTATCTGCTTATCAGAGAGAGGGAAGCAAAAAGCTGTACTTCTCCAGGTAATGCAAGCCTCTAGTCTTCCCTTTACTTGCAGGTTAACTACAAAAGCAGGTTTTTTTTAAGTTTTCCTCAGGCAGAGCTCCCTCATCTCATTTTGAACACTGTACTCTGCCTCTTCCCCACTCTGCCGATGTTTCTGAAGTGCAGTGAGGGAAATTCATCAGCATCAACGGTAGATGTGAAACTCCGGAAGAGGATCTGGAAGCAGACGGGACCTGACCCATGCAGGAAACCCATCGTATATACTCAAAGTAGCTAAACTCTGCCGCTCTCATAAAACTAGGAAAAGGCTTTCATACTAAACCATCAGCCAGCCAGGAAGAGGAAAAAGGCATTCATGTGCTACTCACCACAAAAGGAATTTACTTTTACACCTTGGGAGTCATTTGGACTCTTCTGAAACTAAGCACTGTTGAGAACAGCTCAACAAATCAAGACAAATAGCAATTCTATTAGATACATGTCGCTCGTTTCTGGTTTTAGCTAAAGGATTAGGTAGAAAATAATCTTGTGTATACAACAACTGATTCAAACCAGCAATCTCAACAACTACTGAGTGACGAAACTGCTTCCTACTCACATTTTTCCTACTGGAACATGTCAAACACAAGACGTTGTAAAAACATGTGAGAAAGATTTCTTGATAAATCACCCTTGGCTAGGCCTAAATTTAACAATAAGTCCTTTCCCCTAATTGCGTTTCTGACAGGAAAAGGAGTAAAACAGTGGTTTCTGATCCACCAGGGCATAAGACTGAGGGCTCAGTCCTGGAAAGAGAAACAAAATCCTATTTGGCTTTCCCATATTTCTTTCATGATCAAAATTTGAAATTTGCTAAAACCCATAAATAATAAAGCAGAACATAACATATTATTATGTAAACATTATAGACATACTTGAACATATAGACATGTCACGTGTAACAGAAATGAGGTGGAAGACTTCAGCTCAGTTTTAATTTGGCCATCATAATTTACTAAATACATGGAACAATTTGATACAGACAGCCCAGAGCATACCAACAAAAATAATCAGACATCTCAAAGAATCCAGAGGAAGAATTGAAGGAGTTGGGAATCATTAATTCTAGATAAGAGTGAGAGGTTAAGAGTTTTCAAAATATAAAAGTTCACTGCAAAGGACATGGTGATATTGAGAAAAGGAGACAATGGGTTTAATGGGAAATAGGAGAAACGTCAGGAATTTATGCAATAAGGAAGAGTTAGGATAAACACTGGGACAAAACTCTACGAAAGGAGAGCTGCAGATAGCAATGCGATGGAGTGCCGAGACAAGCTGTGTGATCTCTGTCACTAAACTATAGGAAAACGATAGACGCCCATCCAGGAGTAGCTGCCAGTGTCTCCGACCAGAGGAACGGCACCGGTACCATCTCATGATTCCTTTCAGACATGTGACTGTCCTGTCCCAGACACCTGGAGCTAATATGGGTATTTGGATTGATTAATATAGATTTACTGTAGTATTTTTAAGGGGAAGCTGCCTGACAGAAAAAGGTAGTCTCTGTTAAGTTCTATCCTACCTGCAACAGATTTTTATGAAATTATTAGTCTAATCTATACATACATATTTTAATTTATCATTAATAATTATTATCATGTTAGACTCGGATTTCATTTCCACAAACTCACTAAAGGTGAAAAAGTTTTCTGAACTACTCCTGAACATTTAGGGCTAATTCTGTGTGTAAGCTGTAACTTGATCCCTAAATCATAATAATAAAAATCCTTTCAATTTTTCCTTTGCACTGATATAGATCTAATTATAGAACAAAATGTAACCATGTCTTACAGATGTTGCCTTTATTTTCTGAAGCATATGTCTATGAGCTATCTTTAGCATGAAGCAATCCAGTAACTCAGAGATAAATACATGCAGTGAGACACATTTCACACAAATATCTAGTTTTTAGAACAGGCTCCCAACACTTTTCTACAGCAACCGTATGGCTCTGGTGGCCAACAAGACAATCACATGGACACAACTTGCTTTTGCAGCTATTCAATTTAAAAGATAATTTCTTCTGACAAATGCTCACACCAAACTTCCTTTCTTCCTACATCACCAACACCTGCTACACCAGAGCACCTTTCAGGTTTCAAAACCTTCAATATTCAATAAACTTCACAGCCTTCCTGTGAGGTAAGTACCAATTTATTATCTCACGATGAAGAGGAAGAAAATGTTTACATTGTGGAAAAGTTGGACGCAAAGTTTTCCTTTGAAATCTGTAGCACAGACCGGTGACTTTGGTATTTGTGGTTTGAAAAATTTGTAACTTAAGTATTTTTACCATCTGTTTATTGACACTGGAAGCTTTTCAGTACTCATTAGGCGCACATCACTCATCATACGCTCTCATTTGCTCTGAAAATTAAATGCTTTTTATTTATTTTTAAAAGCTTAATTGCTGAAGCCTCTTCTAATATTTTCTCCTAATGTGTACAAGAAAAATCATAATTTTGAAATGTTTCATTTTTTATCCAGTGATCTGTAAAGCACACAAATACTGCATCCATCCAAGCAAATGATAAAGTTTTCCATTTCAATGAAAGGCTATCACTTGGATATATTTTGAGCAATAACGTTCACAACTTGGTTTCAGCACTACACGCTACTACGAAGATTTCTATAAATGGCTTTGCCTATCAATATGCTCTCCAATTTTACTTTTCAGAAGAAATATCACAGGTTTTGTGTTAGCTGAAGTACCGGGAATATGAAATTATGGGCTTAGTTGAAATAAATATTTTTCATTAACCTCAAGCTAGGATTTCTCTATGGCAAAGAAAAAGCTATTGAAAGCTTACAACCCTCCAGAATCTGACGCTAATGATGGGAACAGAGTAACTGCTGAAGTCAGATTTCCACAGTGAAATCCCATTTTCCAATGGCCCTTAAGGATGGGGATAGTAGAAACTTAGTTCTTCGCAAATCTTTTTGTGAGCAGCAAGACAAACATTAAGAAATACTCAGAATAAGACAGATACAGACACCAGAAAAATACAACTATAGATGTTGATGTCAGCTTTGACAGCTACACTGCTGACTGGCATGTGCATGTTGACAGCTGAAGATGAAGGGCTAAAGGAGGAGGAGAAAAATATTCAATTCAATTTAATTGATGCAAATGACTAAGACATAAGTAAACTATAACATGAGCTATGAAACAGGAACAACAGATGCACGCAAATTTATAGTACTTTGTGAATTTTTATAGTAAATATATACTAGTAAGTGATCAAAGTTATCCTCTCTACCTGTAAGTGTATTTTTTTAAATTATTCTAATCAAAAATACTGCATTTAACGTGACAAAAATTAAAGACCTAAGACAGTTCATGCCTTGAAACAGAAATAGCTGATTACATATTGAAGCATTTCAGTACATGCATATAGCCAAAAACTCTGTAGCCTAGAAATTAGTTGGGAAATATACTCTAGTATAGCTATTTTGCGATACTACAGGGAAAAACATACATTTCCGAGACTTATCCCTCTGCTCCCCGTCATCCCTTGTTTATAAACAAACTACCTTATTCAATATTTTGCAAACAGGAAAGCAAGACAGATTTTTCTATTTCCCCCATGCACGTTAGTTTCTCTTATTTTGTTTTGCCCTGTGCTGCTTGATACACTCTTCTGGCTATGGCAAGTGCTTGGAGATCTTGCAGAACTTTGGCAAAAATATGAATATTTCTGGAAGATTTTTCTGAAAGCACTGCCAAACTTGTTCAGCAGTTACCGAATTTGTGATGATAAATGAGTATATAATTTCAGAACGGATCTCTATTGAAGCCTATTCAAAGTACCTTATTTATACAGTGTGATCACTAAAGTAAATAAAGATCAAGTTTCCAAAACATTAGTTTTATTCCAGATTCAATTCAAATTACAATTTCAGACAAATAAATTTTGGATTCTTTTATCTGCAGGTGTCCTGCCTGATGCTTAAAAAAAATAATAATTAAATTCCAGAAACAAAGTTCAGGAATTCTGTCAATGCTTTGGACTATCCGGGTTAAAAAAAAAAAAAAAAAGTTCCTCTCCAGCACACTAAAAAAACCCCAAATGAGTCTTTGGCACAAAATTAAATGTCTTTGGAGAATTTTAATTGTTCGCCAAAAATAAATGCTTCTACAGGTTGGAAATAAGGGGCTAGAAACATGAAGAAAGGGAGGAAGGAAGTCTCATAATGTTCAAGAGCCCTAGGTAATCTAGAAAGGTGGGAGGTGAAAGCTCAAAGCCTGTATTCTAGATGAGGCCAACAGGATGTCTAAAGCTGCAATGCCTCCTTGCCATTTACTTCAGTTCCTCACAAATATTGCTCCTATATGTACCGTAATACCGTAATGAAGCTACCCATTTCAATACAGAAAAAAACCGACAACGTTACAACACTTTCTCATGTATTTTGTCACACCCAAGCAAATCTCATTAGAATTTTTGAATGTACCAGAGAATTTACTCAACATTTTGATATTTCAATATATTTTTTTACTTGAACGTATTCACCGAATTCAACCTAAATTCATCGTTACTTTTAGGTGCCAAGAATCACAGTGCTATTGTGATTGCTATTTGCTATTTGCCAGGAAAAAACAAACAAACAAACAAAAAAAAACCCAACAAAGAAAAGTCACCCAGATCTACCGTTACTTAAAGGATCCTGAGTAAAGCCCCTTGGACTCTGTATTTTAAAGAGTCATCACGGAAGAACAAAAATAAGATTTGAAATTAACTGCAGAATTTTTCTGTCAACCATAGAATTATCTTCAAACCTACTGTTCATGCAGGTGTCTCCAAAGTAGCTGATCTGTTATATACCCACAGGTAAACCATCCGCATGCGGACAGAAAGCACCTGGCAATGCACGCTTCACTTCACAGGACAGGCTTTACTTCTAGCCCCTCTTCCTGATATTGAGCTGCTCCAACACAGGGAATGCCCTGAAACACATGGGTAGAGAGAGGGCCACCAATGCTGATCACTCCTAGCTCCCTTCTCCAGTTGGAGGTGTGATGAGGCTGGCTGGGTGCTCCCCGATGCTCTCTTTCTAAAGTTCCCTCCCACGGCAAACTTGGAGCATGTACGTTGTCCATATACATAACTAGGGGCAGGAGGGACTCAAGAGTTAGGCTAGGAGGTGACTCCAACCACTGCCACAATCTGCCTAGACCATAGCCCACACTCTTGAGAATTTAACGATAAAGTAAACTGCCAGCCAGACTGAACAGTCCCAACTGGCCAAGAGCTCTCTTTTTTTCTAGGTGGTCTACATGATCCCCAAGCCTTGCAATATGCTGCTGGAATAACAGTCCCGCAGCCTGTTCTGTATTTCTCTATCGATAATCAGAGGACTTTGAGCTGAAAGCTGTTTATGTAAAGAGCTGGACCCCACTTAAATTTGAATCCAATATCCCAAAGTCTGTGAACAGGAAAACTACGGGTTATTATTATTTACCTTTTGAAAATACTGGACACGGACACACACAAAAAAATGATCATTCAGGTAAGTAAATACCATCACTCAGAGGGAAGCCTGTTTCATGGGTGCTCCTATTTTGAAGGTCCAGTATTCATGAATGAAACATATTATTTCAGTCCTCAAATCTGTGTACAATTTACTATGAAATGTTGATTCATAATTCTTCTCAAGCTTTTAATGCAGGAATTATACGTATATTTTAAGATAACGATACAGGCCACTTCATAAACACTGTCTTTGATGCAAAAGATCAGACAACTGTTACTGGCTTTTATTAGCGGAGGAGGAAAGTGAGGTTTGGCGTCAGCAGACAGACTATTGTATGTATAATATCTGTGACTTAAGTTTACTCTGAGTTGGCTCCTTCGTAAATTCCCCAGGCTCTATGAAATCTAGAGTTGGGGCTGATAAAACCACTGAAAAATAAAAAGGCATCCAAAAAAGCATTTTATAAATGCAGCATATTTTATAAAAAGCAATTTCAAATCTGCTCCAGGTAGACACATAAAATCTTATGAATAAGTTCAAAGCATAGTTAGAAAACTTTTATACGCTCCCTTAAAATAAAAAAGAATGCATATGCATGTTTTGGAGAATCTTTGATATAGGTATGTGTGTGCATATAACAGTCTGAATTAAATCGTTTTTTCTGTATGAATATGTAAACGTCAGTTTTTGCTAATAAATAACTTTTATTTTTGCTCTGACAAACAGATGCTCCAGCAACAGAATAGATACTCTTGTTAAGCACTCTCTAGGTGATTCATGGTGCAGTTCATTTTCTGGGACTGACCCAGTACCAAACTTGATGGAACCACCCCTTTGTACCAAGGGATCAAAGTGCCTGGGGTAGGGGCTGGGGGTGGTGGTAGCCACAGACAAGGCCATGCTCGTGTGAGTTCTGGTTCATGAGACCTCCCAGAAAACAACTGTGCATGAGACCTTTAGATATTAAATGGAAAGGTGAGTCCTCGTAGTGGAATCTCAAAGCAGCAGCAGTGAAAGTGTTGCTGTGTATCTCTTTTCCTCAGCACAACCTCACCAGGGAAACGTGTTCCTCTAGAGGCATACGACGATTAATCACAAGCTGTTGGTAACATCCAATATATTTTTTGACATAATATATATGCTTTAATTATTCTAATACTACTTATGACATTGAAAGAGATTAGTATTAGTTGATGAAAAAGTACTTCCTTTTCTTCCTGCTCACCATCTATCAAGAACACACCTTTTCATACCCTTTTAAATTCCTTCATTAATAGGAGGGAGGGGAAGGAGGCGTTAACATGCTAACTCACTTTTTCACTACAACAGAATCCATTTTGTGTATTCCTATAGAATTTTTTTTTTTAAATCATACTTATTGCAAACTCTTACATTTTTTGGCTTAATCCATCTAGAATCTACAGAACAGTATTTTCAGCATCCATTTAAGGTATGCTGCTAAAGTTTCCAAGTTATTTTATAGATTTACAAACTTTTAAATTTTATTTTGCTGACTCTAGTCATTAAAATGTAGAACTTGCATCAGAATACCATGATTCAGCCACAGGGCAGCGCAAGTGCTATTTGAGGTAAGGACTCCTCTCCTAACTAGACTCCCAACCACAAAGCCCACAAATTAGAGCCATGCAGTGATGTATCTGCTAAGTAAATCACTTACCACAAGTTCATCTAAATGAGTATCATTCTAATACCCACCAGTCCATTACCAGGTTTAACTGAAGTACCCGGATTTTACCTGCAAAACATGTGGATACAGAATTGAATTCCACATAGAAAATAGGCAAAGTTTATGAGTAATCATCTTGGAATGAATTACCAAGACTCGTTATAAGGTCTAACAGAAAGAGCCCAGCCTTAGATAAATGGACATTTTAACCCTTCTGTGAAAAATACTTGAACACTTAATAATAGGAATGTACTTCTGGTTAAGGTACATGACTGAAAAGGAGGAAAACTCTGTTCTCTTCTCTGCTTTGTCCTAGAGCTTGTATATGATGTTGTATAAATCTGTGATTCAAGCCATAAATTCATGAGCCTTTTTCTGGCAAGGAGCAGTGGCTTAAGCACTTCTTACTACTGAGTTCAATCCTCCGTTATGGTTACAGCTTTTTCTGAGATTCGCCTGGCAAACAGGATTTGAGTTTCAAACGATGAGGCAAAGATGAGCATTTTAAAGTCATCTTTGGTTAAAGTGCCATATTTGGTAAAATATCCACCTTTAGGTATATTATTAACCCAAATCTGTTTCTTCCTCTGGGTTTATCATCTACTTACACAAAGCCTGGAACAGGATGAGGAACCAAGAGTGACCCAAGCTAGCATAACTGCCTGAAAAAAGGGTCAAATTATCCCCCACATTCCCTTTATTAGAAAATGAAAATACTTTCCTAACACAAAAAAGCATCTGATTCTGACTATATATATGATAATTTCTAAGAAAAAAACTTAAAATCTGTACGATGTTTTATAAAAAAAAAAAGGGTATTTTTGTCTGGGACTGAATTGTTGACCTACTGAAATCAGATTCCACTAGTCTGGAGTTTGAGCAAAACACACATAATCCTCGTTCTTCAGTTATTCCATTTGCTGTGACTGGTGACCACCTACCACACTCAAAAAACGTATTCAGAAAGGCATAAAGTAATATCCTGAGTAAAATAATCCCTGACAGTAACATACAGAGCATTTAAAGAGACAGATGAGCAGATAAAGTGAGGTATGATGGGCCAATGTAATCTCATCAATCACAATTGCAACGCGGCACCCTTTGAAACAATATCGGTAGATGGGAGCCTCCTGTAAACGAGGAGAACGAAAGGAGGGGAATCATTCATCAGTGCTTCTGACCTCCAGAGAAAAGTAAAAATATCAGAGGCTGGGAAGTAGCTGTTTAACATCCCTTTATTTACCCACTTCATTTAGTAAATGTATTAAATTAAACTGCAGATGTTCTGCTGTCAGCACAGCAAGCTTGCTGCAGACTTTTAGGAGGCTGTTTCCTGATAGAAACATTTTATGTACTGTAAAATAAACAAATGCTATTTTGTTAATTAGTAAATGAACTATTTTTCAAAAATGCTCCACTAGGCTATTTATAGCCCAAGCTACTGTAGTTCCTATTTTTAATAGAGACCTTGCAATTGAAGAGGGAAAGTTTTCAAGCTCTTTGAAATTGTAGCTCTTGAACAACTAATTATCACTATTGCAACCATGCTTCAAGTTGTTACGTATTTCCACAGTACTTCTAGAATCAAAATCACAAAAACTAGCCGGAAAAGAAAGCCAGACTGAAAGGAAAAAACTCACCCATCCTTAAGAGAGATGTCAGGAATATCAAGTTTATATAATTAATTTCATTTTAAGGAAGACTTTTATTATTAATGATCAGAGGGAGATTTTCAGAATATCAAATGGGAATAACGTATAGGAAGAAGAATTAATACCTAATAAATTTAAAGACATAGGTTCTCATCAACCATGAATGTATTCTCATAAGAAATGACAATGGGAGACTTATGGGAAAAAAGTCCATTTATAATTGAAAGAAAAGAAAACATGCGGAAAATCAAACCCAAAGTCCACCTAACATCGGATAGTTACATTTCATTGCATTGTTGTGCTCGTGTGTTCCAACTTGCTGGCTCAGTAAAGTTTTTAATAGACAGATGGCTAATTTTATAATTTCAACCCAATTTCTTACTGGACCAACTCCAAAGAGCCAGTGTTAGTGTAATGCCATGGATAAAGGTCAAGAGAATAAGAGGAGAACATATGCTAATGTCAGCATTTCACGTAGTCTTCTTTAACAGAATATACAGTGCTAAGCTGAGGGATTTGCACTGGCTCAACACTAACACCATATGGGTGGCCTGTTGAAAAGTAATGATGGCCTAAGCATAGCATCTTAATCAGGTACTGATGGCCAATGAATCAAATAGCACCACACAAGTAATCACTAAGCGATTAAAAAAAATTACAGAAGACGTGCTGCTGAAATTACTCTGCTAACTAGAGAAGTGATTTTGTCTTAGCTAAAGCCTGTCACATCATTACCTCTTAATCTTAACCCCAATCTTTTTTATCCTCATACAAATCTCTCTCAAATAAAAGGAACTCAGTTTTGGGTTGTTATGACCATTCATGTGCATAATAAAAATGTATGTGCAATTTGATAACTTTACATTATTTATTGCTAAGAATTTACAAAAGGTGCACAGGGTTTTAATCCTTTCAGTAACTGATAGCATGCAATAGAAAAGCTCCTTGCATATTTCACAGGCGAGTCCTACTTTACTTATTTTCAATAATTTTGTTTAAATTGAAGGAATTACTTGGTTTTATTAGGTGAGCAAGGCTTGACTCTGTAGTATACGCATAGTAATTGTATTACACATTACTGCTGCACAGGTTCAAATGATACTTGGTAGACGACAGGCTGTACCACTTTACAGAGATCTGCACTATGTGGGTGTAGCAGGACACCTGTATACCCTGCATTTTCCTTCATAAGAAAATGCTGCCTGCTTAAGATAGCCTTGAGTATAATTGGAATTTACCAGAGGTAAGGCCACAGAACGGATGGTTAAATAGAACGCATTTCCTTAAAAATAAGTAAATAAATAAATAATCCATTGGTTGAAGAGTTGCAGCCAGTTTCTTCAATAGAAGGACTACAGAAATGCCTGGGGAATTATAGCATCACACCTATAAACCCAGTTTCCAAGACTAATTCTACTTTCTCAACCCATATTCAATTCCACAATGTAGCTCACTGGGAGCAGTTTCATCTCACAGCTAAAGCAATCTAAGTAATCTAAGCTCAAAAGTGGCAGTCTCTTCCCTTCCCATCTTGTCAACTAGGTATTTTCATTTTTTCCTTCTCCATTTGGTTCAACAGGACAGATCTAGTAGAATACAGATAATTTTCTATTGCAGATGGGGAAAAAATAGAATAGCTTTAAATTGGATCAGCAAGAAGACAGGTTTATCTCTAAATTAAATGGAGGGTAGGAGGGAAGAGGTACGTAGACCTGCCTTCTTCACTCTCAGATTAGCATAGATGTTATGTGAAATAAGACACTGCAGCCTATCTGCCTAAATCTGCAGAGAGATGAGATTATTTCAAAGTTTTAAGCACACAGGTGTTTGGTATGTGTACAGCTGGTTTACATGCGTTTAACTGGGGGCATGGGGAGTCAGGGGGGAGGATGTGCAGAAGGGAACTGGGATCAGAATGCTTTTTCTTCAAAAACTGCTTGTAATCTTTTGCAAACAGGCAGTTACAGTTGATAGAAATAGTTTCAGATATCTGACCTCGATACTCTTAGCTCTAAAATAGTAGGCAAGCACAATGCCAACTAATATGAATGCAAGACATTTTTGTAAATTAAGGTTTTGCATTAAAATTGCGTACTTCTATTCATGGGACACTGTTTACACTAAGAAAACCTTCGCCGTGCAGATGGGCTACCCTCACAAAAGGAGAAAAGAGATTTTAGAAGTGTTTCAAATCCTCCTTTATGAAAACTTGATCAATTCTAAACACAAGTAGTCTCTGCGAGGAACTTTGTTCCCTAAATTTCACTTCCTGAAAATGACTACCAACCCTTTCAGGCGTGCCCACAGGAATTTATTCAAAACAAAATGAGTAAGTGGAACAAAGCCTAAGATTCTATCTATAGAAACCAGCCTTCAATTATGCCAGGAAAATAACCTCAAAACTCAACTTTTGTAAAGAAATGTTTCTATCATACTACTTTGAAGAGTTTATTTAAATACCCATAAAGTATTGCATTTCATTTTTACCCACTAGGTAACGAAAGCAGATTCCCTTACAGAGAATAGCTCTCTGATTTATATTTAAAATTAATCTAGGAAATTGAGACACTCATTCTCAAGAGTAAAACTTCTGCATAAAGCTCATGATCAATAAAAATAAAAACCTGTTTGTAAGAGATAAAAGTGATTTACAACAGAAAAATCTCGAGGCAACACAAAGATTATTCTAAACTAGTCAAGGAATGAAATCCTTACAAGCATTTTAATATTCAAAACTGAATAACTGTAGTCTTTATTTTTGCTGCTAATATGAAATGTTCTCACTAAATTTAAATATTGTGAAAAAACATTCAGACTAAAAACAAAACGCAGCTTAAAGAAATGGCAGACATGTACAAAATTACTGTGAAAAAGGAAAAAGAAGAAAGAAAACCCCCCAGAAATTAGGCCAGTTTTTAGGCTACAAGCCAACTGTTTGCTCTACTTTGCTTTATTTATTAGTTCTTAAGGTATTTAAAACTTGAGCATTAAAACTGGAGAATGATTTGCAAATGAATGCAGTTGCAGTTGTGAAAATATAACTCACAGCTGAATGTGGGTTATTCAGACAAATGGCTGCTTTGTTAGAGGAGGGGAAGTGAAGTTCTGTGTTAATTTATTACAAACTGCAGCATTTCAACCCTGATGTCCAGGCAACAATGTTTTTTATTTCAAGTAATTTATAAGTACTTCCCATAGCACTTAACAGTGATGTCTTTGGCTGTTTCACCATGGTACCAGAGTGTATATGTATTTACTGTGGGAATTTGTTTTTAATAAAACTGTTGTAAGGCATTTTTATTCCTTCTCTTTGTTACATTAGAAACATTCACTGCATAAGTAATGTATTTTTTCCTACTTGAAAGGCAGCAGATTATGGCCAGCACTGTATTTGGTTGTGTAAAATAATGACAGGCTAAGCGATTTCTCAACCAAAGCAAGTTATTTCACTTGCCATGATTTTTTTCCCCCCCCACTTTAATACTGGGACAGCGCATCACTTCTTTAAGGTCCCTACATTGGAATAATCATGTCAGTCCTCAGATTAGATCTGGTCAACATGAAAAACAAAAACATCAGGGGAAAAAGAAATGCCATGTCTGACTTATCAAAAGTAGCTATGGCATCACATCGTACATGTTCTAATATTAGAGATTCTGGGAGGAGGGTATGAGGTGCTGGTCTTTTTTTTTATTAAACGCTTTAAAAAATTTAACACAGGGTCATACAAATTCACTTGGGGTTCATTTGGTTTACAGACTGCCAGCTTAAAAATAGAACACAAGTGAAAAGCTACAGGCAGCGTAAAGGGAATACTGTATAGATGGTTGTGCTTATAAATGTAAATGCATATACAGACTATGTGTATATACATATATACACAAATGTATAGCTCACTCCCCTCCGGCCCCTTAATATTTGATTTTGTCATGCTGCTACTTATGGAGATCTTTCCTACAAAAGGTGCATTGATACATTCATAAGTCAGAAATGAACTATCATGGCCATCTACTTCGAAGAAGTGATGATAAACCTGCCACGTCAACAGCTAAATTTGCTTCAGCAATTAATTTTGCTGATAAATATATATATACACATATATTTTACAGCCAATCATCATTTAACTTCATTTTAGATGAATATCCAACAAGTAGATCTTGCTACCCTTCTGTAAGGTCTTAAAAACCTAAACAGTAGAAATGTCTTCTTTCATATAGGTAATATATCAGTCAAAATAGTCCTGGAATATGTTGCTTCTCATACCGTTATACCATTTGTTTCAAAGGTTATGTAAACTGTTAAAACTCTTATGGCAAAAGTAATGATCTTAATGTAATTTAGTTTTGAATGTCGTGCTCCAGAGACTTTTGCAGAATTACTTCAGCAGTACAAAAAATTACAAGCCAAATACATCCTCATTTCAATCCTCTGACACTGGGTAGTACACGTAAATTTCTACAATTAATTTCTTCTAGTCCTAGATTAAGCTGCTTTATCAAGAAGAATATTTGTAAATAATACAATAATAAAACTTTCGTAAGACTTGTTTTAAACTTATATTAGAAGAGTTGACAGATACTGAAATACATAAAAAAGTTACAGGTGACAATGAGTTTGTTTTCTTCGACAAAGTTAAGGCAATCAACTTTCTCTGCCTCTGCTCTCAGGTTCAGACTCCTATTTAAACTCTGAGGAATAGATACTTGGCAATGGTAACTATTTTTTAGGTTTTCTTTTTACTTTTTTTTTAAAAAAAAAAATCAAAATAAACAGGTTGCCGAAGGGAAAGACACAATTCGTCTGCTAGGAGAGTCGTGCCCGGAATTTTCTTGCCCAAATGCCAACATTCAGTCTTTTGTCAGCTACTTTATTTACTTTATACCTACCTCAAGCCTCTTTGACGTTACTTATGGGAAACATTCTTGAACACTTCTTGCATAAGAATTGTGCACAAGAGTTCTCATTTCCAGTTAAAAAAAAAAAATTTAATCAGTTTGCTTCATGTATGTTTTATCCTCTTCAAAGCCAAGAGAGGAAAGAAATCAAGAAAAAAAAAAATCCATAAAAATGCTCTCAAGATCTAATTAAGAGAAATACAAAATTTTACCTCAGAATATAAGTACATATTTAGCAGTTTTTTAGAATCATTTCCATAAAGCTAAGTAAACATCTGAAAGTTCTCCTTTTACCAGAGAAAACATAAGCCTCTCATATTTTATGTAATCTTAGTGATTTTGAGTAAAAAGAAATGGAATTTTTTGTTTGGTTCAGCAATTTATGTTAGCTCAAAACCCATTCTTTTTTCCGCTTGCATGAAGTCAGGCATATTTTTATTCTACTTCTCAATTATTCCAATATATTATGTAGGGCCAGATCATAAACCCTGACAGTACCTTTTCATAGTAAAGTGACAAAACAGACTTTCTGTTCCCAATCCGATGATCCATCCCCACGAAAAGCCCAGAGAAGCAGTATGGGGAAGAAAAGTCTGCAGAGCTAAACACGTTTCCCAGCGTGTTTCCCATTGATGCAACCGAGTTACTACGAAGTGCGCATGGAGCTCCATAGGAGAAGAACAAAATCCACAGGGAAAAGTTCAAAGCAGCAGACAGCAAATGTGTATACATTTGCAAGGCTGGTTCCCAGTGTAATACCAGAAACTAGAAGAACTGTGAAACGTGGTTTAAAGAGAATTAATTTACTATCTACAGAGGAGGAAAAAATGGCAAGTAAAATACCAGCTTGTGATTATTCCTGCATGTTCTCAATTCATTAGCTGAAGCTAAAGAGAAGGGAGGTCCCTTACAATCCATTGCTTCCTGTGAAAGTTTCTGTACATTAAAGTGGATTTGTTGGTTGTACACTGAAGTTGGATTTCGCAGTGCTAGGTTAACTGTTGATCTTAAGGGTCTTTTCCAACCTAGACGATATGATTCTATGGATTGCAAAGGAAACACCCCAGCACACTCTTAAAAGATGTTAAAATCGTATGATTTGCAGGAACAGCTAAATGCATTTATGAATTCCATACATACCCACTGGATTTCTTCAAAACACAAAACCATTAGCATGCATCCCAGAAATTATTGGAGACCCAAGAAGAGGCATTTGGATGACAACAGAACTCATAAAAGAAGTACACATGCTTAACAGCAGGGCTCAGTAGGGAGCAAGGCATCTGTTTCATGAAAAATTAAGACCTTGAATGATACTGCTTTTCAATGAGAAACAAAGCTAACACCTTCTGTCATTTACCATGAAAAAAACGACAAAGTATGACATCTAGCCTACTCAACAGCTTGGTGATCAGAGGTATTAATCAAGATTTGAGAAACTTTGGAAGTTCACGTCCTAAATTAAAAAACAAAGCAAACAAACTCCCCAAGATTTCCCACGTCATGAGGGTGTGCCCTATCCACTGTTTCTAGCCCCTTTATGGAACCATTTCCTGTGGGTCTTCACCAAGTGCAAAGAAATACTTCAGCAGTACTTTTTAACACTCCCCCGCAGTTGGCACCTGTTAAGCCTGAGCATGCTTTGTATGGTTTCTAAGAGCAGGTAAAGGAGAGAGCTAAAACCAGCAAAGAGAAAATAATCTAATTGCAGAGTATGCTTTTGGCAGATAAATAAGCTTATGCGAAGTGAGAAGTTACACTGCGCTCAGATTGCTTCAAGACAATCGAGACACGCATGCAAGAAATTATCCCAAAAAATTCTGGAGTAAGCTAAGTAAGGCACATAAAGTATGGGATATGCCAGCACTAAAGTTGTCTCTGCATACTTCAGCTGCCTTGCATGCATGCACCATGATACAATTTCTAAATACTACCAGCAGTTTTGTCCTTGTTGTTCAATGCAGTTTTTATTGCCACAATCACATTGTGGGGAAAGTTCCAGGAACTATGAAATAAGCTCTAACATCAGAAAGTCTTAATCTGCCTTTTGGGATCTCCAGTGTTCAGGTATGCGATGTCCAGATGATTTCCAGACGTTTCGTCATACCATGTTGATCAGAAGCTTTTTTTTTTTCTTTTTCAATCTGCGCAATTAGATTTTCAGTTATTCTCTCTCCAGAGTACCAAAAATATGTACTTTGAGAGGAACATAAGGTATCACAACTCTTAACTTCTGCGACCAGTGCACCAGTTATTACAGAGCTGAGCAGCTCAAAGATATTTTGTCATCCGTGCTTAAGTGAAGAGGCAAATCTGCAAAGCTTCTTAGAAGGTCAGGTTGCCTGAAGTATTAATAGTACATTTTACAGTCAGAAACACGGGGCGTTTTGGGGTGCAAGTATTTTATGAGGACTGAACAATTAACCACATCCACTATTATTTGTCTGATTTAGGCTGTAATTTCAGAATGCAAAAAAATAGGTTTTACATTCCAGAACAGAAAGGAAAGAGACAGTCCAAAATGGAGTTACTTTGCTTTTGTATCACAGAGAGTACTGGTGAGGTAAACTTGAATACCCTCAAGAACACATTAATTTCCAGCCTGCAAGCTTTTCCAACCCAAGAGTCTTATTGGCACTATCAGGAAGTCTCATACTGATACACTGAAGATGAAAGAACTCAGCACATAACATCACCACCAGAGAAACTGAAAAAGCACAGTCCTCCACTATGCCACTTAGATGCACGTCCTGAAAAAGAAAAATATTTGAAAGTGGAAACGGTCAAGTCCATGAAACTGAGACATAAGTAAAACACAAATTTGCAAGGCAGTGCTTCCCTTCCTTCCTGTCGTAGCTAACAGGACTCAAAGTTGAGAAGTTCAGGACTAGAATCATTAGAAGCTGGATTTGTAACTCTCCCCTCGTATAAATTGGACGTTAGACGTATGGCATTTTTACGGAATTCAGAGTTCTCAGTTTTGAACGTGCATTTAAATCACTGAGATTAAAGGAGCCCCCTCAGAGACTGCGTGAACAAAACTGCAGGAATCCGATTTGAAGACAAATAGAGCTCATTCTTGTTCTAATAGGCATGCTCACAATAACAGGGCACTGCATTAAAATTGTTACAGATAAATGACACTTATTCTGAACGAATCAGGATGAAGAACTAAATTTCTAAACCCTATGTCTCCAAGATCCAGAGGTCCAAATCCAGGACAAAGCTGGTATCAGAACACTCATCTATAGAGCCAAAAAGTTCTAGGAGCAAAAGCATAAACGTGTATACTTTGGTTTGTATTTGCTATGACAGTCAAACAGCACTAGCAAGAGGGGGAAGAATGAAGAGGGAATGGCAAGTTCCCCCTTTCAAACCATCTGATGACTTCTCTTTGACATAGACACTGATATTTTTAAAAAAGCCTGGAAATGTAAGAACTGTCCGTTTTTCACTGTGTCTCCAAGACAAACGTAACTGTACCTCCAAGACTGACTGCAAATGTCTCCATTCTTCCTTACTTTACAGTCAGACTAGATTCTAGTAAGCCAAAAGATTTATGGGCCTTCTGCAGCACATGTTGAGAGGGACTGACACCAAAGTTTTGCTCTTTCTTCCTGCATACGTTTCTGTATTCTCATGCTGACTTAAAAAAAGAAAAAGAAATTCCAGTTTCCACAACAACTTACTTTCTTCCTACTTATTCTGTAACAGTAGACTGACATTTCAGGGACTTGACAAATACAACCGTACAGAGAAACTAACGTAAATGACAAAAATAAAGCTATTCTCCGCCCCCCTTCCTCAGCAGCCATTTTGACATGATCTCTAAGCTACTACTTAAAAGTAGTATCTTTTAGACACTTAAATATTCCACATTAGCTTAATCAGCAACACACAAAGCTTTGTTTTGACTCCTGCTTTTTCACCTGTTTGGTTTCTAACACCTACCACTCTGGGAGCTGCAATATAAAGACATTCGTTTCACATTCTCCAAAGAACCAATTACATGCACCGCAAACTTTCTACTCTGCTCTGTGTTGTACATCAGTTGCTTTAAAACCATTTAAAAGCCAACAAATGTACATACACAGATTTCTGTGGTCAGGACATCTGCACTTTCTCAACTGTTTCTAAAGCAGAAAAAAATGCCTATTAGTATAAAATTTGAAGAAAAATTGCCCACAGGAGGAATGGGCATTAGCCATGCTTCACTTCCCTCCTTTTTGTTGACATACGAAGCACTTTTTTTCTCTTCCTTTCTTTCCAATTCACAGTGGGTCTAAAGAGGTGAATCAGTGCACAGAGAAAAAGAGAGAAAGAGAGGGGGAAAAAAGAAAAAAACCCCACAACCCCCTTTTTCCAGGGTGGGTATGAAATATGAAGGCCCAACAATTGTCTGAGCTCAGTGCATTGGAATAACATTGGTTAAATTATGGATAGTTTTGAATAGTGTCACTTTTTTTTTCTCTGCAGATGGTTGTTCACACAAGGAGTCTGGCCTGCATAATTGTATCACTAATAAGCAGTAAGGCAATTAGTTGTGTAAGTGTGCTATAATCATTCTAACAGAAGAGATGACGAAGAGACAAAAAAAAGGAGGGGGGACAAAAAATGTCTTTTCTCAATTCATCAACTGACAGCCATAATTAGATATATATAATTGAAAATTCCACAGTAGGGGGGCCAGCTTATACAAATGAATTTTCTTTGCTTCTCTTATGCATTTTTTCCTTTTGCCTGAACATTCCCCCCAAGAATAAGGCAGAAAATTTGTCATTCCAGGGGAGCGTATACTGTATGAACCGCAGGCTGCTCATTCAGAGCAATGATGTCAGAATAACATCTTTTCCCCCCCACTAAGAAATAGACGGCTTTGAACTGAGCCTTTATTAGCTGTTTTCAGCCAGTAGCAAATTAAAAAAAAAAAACCAACCCAAAAAAAACCCCCCAAAAAACAACAACCCACAACACAAGAAAAAAACCCCAAAATTCAACACAGCCTTAGATGATCTATATCAGTTTGCAGAACATGAAATGTAAAACTCCGAGAGGAGAGGTCACCTTTTTTTTCCATTGACATGAAGACGGCTTGTTTTTGGTGCTGGGGGAAGAGTTCGGAGTTATAATAGACCATTACATCATCAAGTATTATGGGAAGAAGGGGATTTCTTTTGAGCGAAGCCTGATTATCAAAGGCTATAATTAAATTTGGGCTAAAAATGCCCAAGTGCTTATGAGTTTGTGGAAACTATGCACAGAACAGCTTTCCACTGAATTAATCAGCTTGCAAGTTTTCATTATTCTGGAGCTTCTCTTTTTAAACTGTAAGCTCACAATCACAGCTTTTTTTTTTTTTATCAACAAACTCTCCTAAAATTTAATTGGACAAACCTTAACTGATTTTTTTTCCCCCTTAAAGAGAGAGAATGTTAAGGCTGGAGCTTGTTAATTAAGTTCTTTAAATGCCCCCAGCTGTGCAATAAATTTTCAAAGCAACACAACTGCATTTTTTTAAAACGTTTGCTCCCTTGTTTTTTAGTTAAAATATTTTTGAAAAAAGAACAAACAACAATAACTGAAGTTTAAGAAAATTCCTATACGTAACAGATGACCCTGGCTGACGAAAATTGAAAGATTAGAAAATTACAGCTGATTAGAATGTAACTGCACGTTACAGGACTGGTTTCAAGGACTACAATTAATTAGTGTCTTCTAAAATAATTTAGTACCTTTTTAAAATAATAAATAAATCTAAGAAGGCTCTGTGTTAGATGTGAATAAGATAAAGCATCCCCTGTAGTTGTTCCACAACAAAATCCTTCTGTCAATGGAAAGTTTACTGAAGCATTACGCAGAAACTTCCACAAATTCAAGCACTATATGCTTGGCAGGATAAGTCAACATAGTTCTATTATCTCAAAAAATATCAGTGGCCAGGGTTCAAATCTGAAAGCCTCACAATAAGAGTATGAAGATGACATGAAAACATGTAACTTAACATCAGATCATCTAAATATGTATTTTCATAATTTATATAGCTAGCTATACATGTTTAGCTTCTTAATGTTAGATGTACCAAAATATGCAACACTAAGTTCTCCTCTATTTAAAAAAAAAGGTGATTAAATATATATATATCTGGCAGGGAAAATTTATTGAACATACTGATGATTATAGTCTTAACTGTTACCAGTAACTTTTGTCACTTTTGGACAGCTCAGAAAATTTGTTACTGAAGAACAGATATAGTATAATATGATTCAAGACATTAAAAATTAATATCTTACCTATCACGTAACAAACCTCTAATGCTGTGATGAGAGAACGTCATGTTCTCCCTGATGAAAAGAGCTGACCCTGAAGAACCAGAGTACTGACTTTTACTCATTTTAGTACCCAAATTCACTCTACTTTGTACAAACGTTCATTGATCTAGAAGTCTGACACATCCCAACTTTGGCCTTTAAAAGTTTGAAGTATGCAAATGAAGTCAGAAACCTTAAATACCAGTGGCAAAATGTGAGATAATGTTTTGCCTGCTGTACAAAAGCTAAATATGTCACCAAAAATAGTGCACTAGTATGTCACGAGTTTAACAGAGACTGACACTTCTAGAGTGCCATTGAGGTACATTGAAGTTTGAGATCTAGTGAGGCCAGACCACCTCACTGAATGGAGGATGTTCCTTGCTCCTGTCTTAGTCACACAATGTAGTCAAAACTCTGCCTCCGGTTATCCGTCTTGGAGAGCACACAGGGGGTGAACTGATTTGAACTCACATGTCCTCCCGACACTAAAATCTTGGTAGAGCAAGATGTGTAGGGGGAGTTTTTACCTTCCCCTTTTTGGTTTGCAGTGCCAGGCCCAATCTAGACCTAACAGATAGTCAAGAGTTAATAGCTTTTGTTCTGGTACGCTTCAAAGCAAAATGTCACATTACCACTATAGAGCCACCGGTTGCACCAAAAACTTGGAATGAAACGGCTGAGCACTTCATACTCCAAATCAGTATTCTGTAGCTCTGCTAGTGATTACTACCAGAAGCATCTTCGAACACTTTAAGCCACCAGGGATTTTATGGCTGATCTCAGCACGCTCTCATGGCTCCTACTGACTGTGTGAGCAGACCTACCATTATAAGGCTACGTTTCCCAACCTACGGTATCTGTCACATTCCAGAAAAGCAAATGAATCCTCAGTTAAAATCTTTACTTATTTGTTCATTATTGCAAGCTGTTCCTTCAGCCTTTATGTAGCTCATAAGAAGATATCATTTTTCATTAGCAAAAATACAACAGACACGCACAAAGGAATGACACTTATTTTGGAAATGCCTTTTTGAAAACTAAAAAATAACTACTGCATTTTTTCTTTTGTTACAGCAGCTGTCTCAGGTGTTCTCTTTCTTGCATATGATATAACTGATCAGATATTCTGAAAATACATCCTTAAGAAGTTAAATGAATGCGCATTCTACCGTATTATTTTTCTTAAAGAATTAAAGGTTTTATTTTATCTTAAAAGATTCTTGGCTGCATTTCCATGGTACACAATGACACATTTGGTTCTTTGTGTTTCTAACTAAGTAATGGCATAGTTCCTCTAAACCATGAAAAATGTTGCGTTTGACCAAACAAGAAAGGATGAACTTCTGGGAAATTCTATTCACTGGATCTTGAATTAGACCCAGAACACTGGGACGAATCCTTTCTCCCCTGCAGCCCCCTGCCAAACCTGGCTATAGCCGCAGTGGCACTGCATTGTTTCCTCCTTATTCACTGGGTACAGTAGTATCAACACAAACTGTACTCAACTGCTGAAAGCTTGATTCTCAAACATATGGATATGTTGAAAATTAAATTGCAGGGTTTATTTGAATTTATAGACAGCTCGGTGAATGTATTTTTGAGATACAGTCTCCGTCAAGGAGATAGATGTCACCTGCCATGAGGAACATGATTGTATAATGTTAAAATGCCACATTCTCTTTGTAGGTAATTCTATTCAGTCACTTCCTGCAAAGATTTGGGTAATGAACATTTGAGCATCTGTGGTGCGGGTTTTGTTGTGGGTTTGTTTTTTTTTTTTTTTTCCCCTCCTCCCCCTTCTCAGAATCTTGCTTTGGATTTATATTTCTTTATTGAATATAAAACTGTCCAGATTCTTTTCCCCAGTCCCCTTTTGCATTACATTACTGTGGTATTTCTACTCTTTTATTAAGATTCCTGCACTTCTAAACAAGGAAACCGTTGCAGGACAGAGTAAAGAAGATCCATGTGAAATTACTGAATCTGTGAGGCAAATTATTCTCTAGAGTCAGACAACACTGTGGGAACAGTTCAACACCCTTTCAGTTAAAGAGCTGCATTATCTTGTTTGTTTAGATTCAAAGATTTCTTTTTTCTTTTTAATCATCTAGTCAATTGTAATTGTCACCCCATTGTACAACTTAAATTCAAATAATCTTTCTCATATCTAACTCATTTTCTGAAAAATGGCATCTGGTCTGAAACACTAGACTATATTGTGAACAAACATAAGTAAACAGCTTGCAGGAAATAACTCAGTACATGCAACCCCCACACGTACATTTTTTTGTTGCTTTTACAAATTGTCTGATTATTTAAATTTTTAAAACACTGACAAATTTATTCCATTTACACACAGTCTGTAATCTTCAACTAACTGTTATTTACTATTTGGAATTTTATTTACTCAGATTAACAACTCACAAACAGAAGGCTAAACTAAATTCTACTTGTCTTTCCCATAAATTAAAAATGTATCAAGCTGAAAACACAACCAATGCATTCTTACTCACATCACAATCAAAAATTAATAAATATACCAAAAATCTAAGTTCAACCATAACAAATACCAAATATAAACCAAAACAATACTAGATATCTGATGTCCCTCTGTTCTCCAAAAGGCTCTCAGGGTAGATTAGAAAATGCTAGTGAGAATAATTAAGTACTGACAAACTAGAGTATAAGATTACTCTACTCGATGTAGAGCTCGAAACAGAAAGAGGAAACTATTTGCCATGCATTCACAGGAGACCATTTTCTTTTCAGGACTCTCTTACTTGCAGCAAGGTCTAAGAAAAGAAAAGCAAGGTCTTTTGAGAAGATCAAACAGCCCAAATCTTTGCTAAAAGACTGGAGTAAAGACACCTTTAAGAAGCTAGAGATTTGATTTTGTGCATATCTCTGATGGCAAAAGTATGTGTATAGATTGGGGCATCTACTTTCTGTGGTATTCCCTCAAGAGACTGATTAGATTTTGCTTGATAAATTATGAAGGCTCATTCTGTTTCCAAATCATCTTTCTAAATTTCTGACAGTAAATACGGCACAGTATCACTGAAACGTATCTCATTCTTAAAAACAGAATGTCTTTGTACCAATCTATGACTTAAAAACCTAAACTAAACAAACCAAACCAAACCTTTGCAGGTAACAATTACACAACGTAGTGCAGCAGTAAGTACGCAATTACCACAGTTACATTAATTTTTTCTGTGGGTAACTTTAGAGAAAAGAGGATCAGAATTTTTCTTTTTCAGAGATTGCAAACTGTTACACTGACTGCTGTAAAGGCTACCTTTGGTTTTAGCTTCATCTAAATAAGCCGCCTGTTACTTCCGTCTACTTACTGTTGATTCTCGAAGGAAAGATCTTTGCTATGGAGTGAAGATTTGAATCCTTCTCATGACAACACCACAGGAAGAAATGAGGGCATAGATACATTTTTTGAGATACAATTAAAAAGCAACTTCTGTTTTAGAATGACACTAAAATATATTTTCGAAATGTCAAGTATTTGCTTTTGAAAACTAATTAGTTGTGCAATACCAAGCTGCCCTTGTAACCTTAAGTTGACTCTCTTTTTATATATTAAATTCACTAGTGCATACCGGTTTTCTCCCAAGCAACTAAGTTGAGGCAGCACAGTAAAAAGTAACTGCTCCTTCCTATTTTCTGAAAGCTTGGTTTGGTAACACTACATACCTTTTACATAGGTGTTCAGGTTGAAACTCTTAGAAGTAGATTAAATATTTCTCCTCTTCCTATGATTTACAACCTCTGAAATGACTGTCAATCTCCAGCAATGCTCCCAGCTTTTGGATGGCAACAGAGCTGCAAACTGATGGCTAAATGCTGAAGTGATCAAGTCTCTTACAGAGCTGGTATAATAAATACAAATAGGAACCTCCTTCTTACCTCTACCCTCAATCCCCCATTCCTCAAAACTCTCCCAGAAGTAAACAAAACCCAAAGCAGTAGCAGGAAGACAGTGGCCAACTATCAGAAGTAAAAATGGGAATCAACTAAAATACGAATCACAAACCTCTACAATAGGCATTTTAAGACAGGAAGTATATTAAAAAAAAAATAAAATCACTTGACAAGAAAAGCTTTTCGAGATTACGGTAAAGTGCTTTTGGCTCCCAAACATAAAGATATTCCACAGTTTCGCATGTTTTTCATGCTAACACATTAGCTGTGCCAGCATCCACCAAAACTGCCGAACTGTAATGAAGCAGGAGGTCAGGCAATGCCATCTTTAGAACGGAAGAAAAGGGGCTGGGGAAATGTGATACAGGTAGGCACATCAGGAAACCTTCTTCCACCCCACTGGTTAATTTTTACTAGCAAATCTCTTGAAAAGCACTGTACTGTATCAAAGGCCTTGATGTTTTTAAAACAAAGAATTTATGGGCACTGGAAGTGTAACCTACCTTCCTTTGTTCACTGAAATACATCATCATTTTGTGCCTCGTGGTAGCAAAAGTAATTTAGAGGATCCTGACAGAAATAATATATGTATATCATTAAATCCGTCCATTAATATACTCGTGGTATTATAAACATAGCGGTTTGTGGATGACAGAAACTAAAACCAACTCATTTGTTTGTGTCAGTATTAAAACGTAATACATTTTCTTCTCAGATTCAAGCCAAGTGAAGAGAGCTTTCTGAGCAGAAAGTTATCTCTAAACAAGGCACAAGGAACTTGTGAGATTAAAATGTAACCTTTGAATGTCATTTTCAATTTCCTTCAGCTCTTAGGTGTATTGAGAACAATGGTCTCAGCTCAGATTTAAGATCAAGTTGCTCACAAATAATACTCATTATCATAAATAATGTTCCTATTTGCAAGGGAGTTATAAACTGTAAAACCAAGGCTTTTAGGGGCCTAGTCTGACATAATCAGACACTAGAATTATTAACATCTATTTCTTAAAAAGAAGCCTAAGCTGATTTATCAGTATGGTAAGACAGAAATGAATACTGAGCTATGCAGAACCCATATAAACAGTTCTCGAGCCTGTCTACCTGGACAGCTTAATACTGTATAAAGCCCGCATTAGTACCCTTCTATCCATACATCAAACATTCGTGTCTATTTATGCACAGAAGAATGACAAGCATAAAGTTACAGGAAAAAAAGTAACTTTAGCTACTAGGCTGAATGTGCACAATTTTGCCAAGTGGGTGGCAAAGGAAACTGATCATGGGACACCTCAAAAGTTAAGCCCGCCTGCAGGACTTCACCCTGAGACAGACCAGCATCACACAAATGGTTGGTTACAAGTAGGACATGGGACATGAAGCTACGACTGGCCTCCTGAGCTGCAATATTCAAAGGCTATTTTTACTATGCAGATATTTTTAGAATGTCTAAATATATAGTATCTATAATACATAGCAACCACAGCAGCAAAAACCTGTTAGGAGAGGAATCAAACATACTGTATTATTCTAAAATGAATATAATTGCATCTGGGAAAAGACTTCCATCACATCCTTCTAGAAATCACTGACAAAGTCTGTGTACTTTTTAAAACTTTCAGACCATAAAAAAACCACAAACAACTAAGTCACAAATGGGGTAAAAGGCCAGTAGTATATTCTCTCTAAGAATTCTACAGAAATCAATTATATACCATACCTGGAAACATCATTTAATTTCACAATGGCTATACATATATTGCCTTCAACGTGGGAACAGACTCCCCATTTTTCCATCTCCTTTATTTTATATCTCAAGGAATGTAATAAATATCCTATGGGAAAGTCCCAGTGTCTAAAAAATTGAGTAGATATCTTCCTATAGAGTTCTTATTTGTGAGCATTTGTCATCTAACAGCAGAACAGGGAACAGATCAAGAAGAAAAGCATTAATGTTTAAAAAAGTGTGAAGACAGTAGCTTCAGTGCCTCAGACCTCTTATTTATTTAATAAAAGATCAATAAGCAAGCTTACATGTTTGATTGCCATAGCTCTATCTAGAGCAAGGAAAAGATGCATTCAAACTAATTAGCCATTTAAAAAAACAAAACCAATCTGGGTTTAATTTTGTATATTTCAGGAAAAAGCTGATCCATATTCTACTACTGTAAAAAGTGCCCTTTTAAAAGATGCTAATAGTCGCACTGAACGTCTGAATTATGAGTTCTGAAAATGAACCACCTCTTTATTATACTCTACCCTATACTCTGCTCCTCACAAAGCTATATGACCCAAAATGATGTAAAAAAATTTTTGAGCCAACCTCTAAAAGAATTCAGGAACCTCTGAGTCATATTTTCTAAATCATTCAGCTTTCAAAATACTGATGTCTTAAAATATTTTTAGTAAATAATGAGAAAAAGGAACACAGAACTACTTTCCACCAGATCAGTGCCCGATCTTGCCTAGGGTTTGGAAATACTAATCATATTCTTCCTTCTGAAAAGTGGTGAAGTTCATCAACAGTTAAGAATCATTTGAAATACTAATGCTTTTCAAAGCGTGTTATACTTGATGCATCAGAGTGCATGAATGAACTCAAAATCGAGCAAGATGATTGACTTGACCTACTGTTACATCTTACTATTTCGAATTATTGAGGTTCACTTACCTATAAAGCAAACGGTAGCTATCAGCAGGCTGCACAGCTAAGACATTGCCAAAGCATCCCACACAATGCTAGGACATACGAGGTGGCTCTAAGCCAGTATTTTGAACATCAGTCCATATTATGATACTTTATTTCATTCACATAACCTCAGTTATCAGCTGGTTTTCACCAGACATGCTATACTTTTCCGGTGTCTAAAATTGACCATTATGACTTTTATCTAATTTTTAATACAAGACCAAAATCTAAGCATCAGAAATATTAGGTCAGAGCTGGTGTGCCTGTACCAGCAAATCTTTGAGAGCAGGTGTAAGATTATATCCTTATTAAATTCAATAGATGTAGTATCATTAGAAGGGAACAGAGGCACAAGCATTGGCTAGTGCAGGTGTTCTGCCTTTACCAAGGTTACTGGCAAAGCACAGCGATAAACCAGACAAACCACTCAATGTGACAGGATTTGTGCTAAGATCTCCTGCAGAGATCTGGGAGAATGGCTGATAGGTAACACCAAGAAAACTGCTGTGCTTTTCTTGCTTCTGCACATGCTCCAGCACAGGAATTTGCATAGCTGAAGAGATTAATTCAGACAACAAGGAATTCCCCAGAAAATTAGAATCATAGAATTGTTAGGGTGGGAAGGAACCTTAAAGATCATCTAGTTCCAACCCCCCTGCCATGGGCAGGGACACCTCCCACTAGATCAGGTTGCTCAAAGCCCCATCCAGCCTGGCCTTAAAAACATCCAGGGATGGGGCTTCCACCACCTCTCTGGGCAACCTGTTCCAGTGTCTCACCACCCTCATGGTGAAGAACTTCTTCCTAATGTCTAGTCTGAATTGACCCATCTCTGGTTTTAATCCACTTCCTCTAGTCCTACCATTACCCGACACCCTAAAAAGTCCCCCACCAGCTTTCTTGTAGGCCCCCTTAAGATACTGGTAGGCCACTATAAGGTCTCCTCGGAGCCTTCTTTTCTCCAGACTGAACAACCCCAACTCTCTCAGTCTGTCCTCATAGGAGAGGTGCTCCAGCCCTCTGATCATCCTCGTGTCCCTTCTCTGGACACGTTCCAGCACATCCATATCTCTCTTGTAGTAGGGACTCCAGAATTGGACGCAGTACTCCAGGTGGGGTCTCACAAGAGTGGAGTAGAGGGGGAGAATCACCTCCCTCAACCTGCTGGCCAGGCTTCTCCTGATGCAACCCAGTATACAATTGGCTTTCTAGGCTGATAGTGCACGCTGACGGCTCATGTTGAGCCTTTCATTTACCGGCACCCCCAAGTCCTTTTCTTCAGGGCTGCTCTCAAGCCAGTCACTGCCCAGCCTATATCAGTGCCTGAGATTGCCCCGACCCAGATGGAGGACCCTGCACTTGGTCTGAGGGTGCACTCTATGCCACTGTCCATGTAGCTGACGAAGATGTTAAACAAGACCGGTCCCAGTACTGATCCTTGAGGGACTCCACTCGTCACTGGCCTCCACTTGGACATGGACCCATTGACAGCCACTCTTTGGGTGCGGCCGTGAAGCCAGTTCTTTATCCACTGAATTGTCAGTCCATCAAACCCATATTTTATCAGCTCGGAGACCAGGATGTCATGAGGAACAGTGTCAAAGGCTTTGCTCAGGTCCAGGTAAATGACATCAGTCGCTCTCCCCTTGTCTATTGATGTCATGATCTTCTCATAGAAGGCCACCAGATTTGTCAGGCACGATTTGCCCTTGGTGAAGCTGTGTTGATTGTACCTAATCACCTCTTCATCATTCTTCTGCCGCAGCAGTGCCTCCAGGAGGATCTGCTCCATAATCTTACCAGGCACAGAGGTGAGACCAACTGGCCTGTAGAACCCTAAGGTTCACCCTTCTTTCCCTTTTTGAAAATGGGGATTATGTCTCCCTTTTTCCAGTCAGTGGGGACTTCACCAGACTGCCATGACTTTTGGAATATAATAGAGAGCGGTTTAGTAACCTCATCCTCAGCTACCAAAAGAAGTAAGGCTAGACCCTGGTGTAACGTGGCACAGGGCGGCTGACAACTCTGCCCAACATTTTTGTTGAGCAGTATCCCTAGCAGATCTGACTAGAGTATGTTCTAGCGTTCAAGGTACTCAGACACTGCTTTGAACAGCTCCATGGAAAAAGAACTGTTTCATGGTTCCCATTTTTATTGCATGTGCATGAATGCATGTACTGAACAGCAGGGACGCTTCCTGGATTGCAAGAGCTAGGTTGTGTTCTTTTTCTGCCTGATTCAAAGCAGAGGTTTTCATCTCAGATCACCCTACCTCGAGCAGAGAAGAGACATGAACACACCTTATACATCCTAGGGCAATTACTAAATTATTCCACATTAAAAAGCATAAGACATTTTCTCTGTTCACCCTGTGCTTCATGAATACTTTGTTGAAATGCACGTATTCCAACAGAATGGCATGCTTCCGCTGATCTGAAATGCTCACAAAATTGGTTTTGCTAAGTGTAATCATACATCTTAAAATTCAAAGTTATCTTCCATTACATTTGGGGCAAAGAGGTACTGAAGTGCTATCACAGTAACCTAAAATAGGCATAAAGTAAAATTCTAGAAGTTTATCTTCCTAATTTATTCTCCATCGATAACACCTCTATGCACTGTCCAGTCACTTATATTGGCAATTCAAAACTGGATTTTTTTTAAAGGAAATCAAAGAAAAACAATACGAAGCTGAATTAAACCACAGAACATCACAACTAATCTGCTGTTATTTGAATTCACCCTTTGGTAGGGTGATGACCACCAAATTATTTTATTGTAGTATGTTAAACTGCAGTCAAATTTTCCTTAACTCTGGGGTACTGAAATCTGTCTGAAATTCTCTTCTCATTCTATTTTGATTATTTTTTGTTTAGTTTTCCATTTAGAAAGTTAAAATCAACTGTCAAAACCTCATCTGGATTAGCTGGATTCTCAAAATTTTACTCAGGAATTCCTGAAAGATCTACTTGAATAATAACAGCCCCCTCTACAAAGTATATGAAAAAACTCCTGAACAAATTTACAGTACTCCAATTAATAACTTGCAACAGATACGGTCAATAAATACAGATTTGATTCAACCATTGAGCGTTAACAGGATTACTATTCACAATCACCATCTTGCAAAGATCTGATTTTCAGAAGAAAAAAATGCATTTACTTCATATTTCCAAGACATTGACTCTTCTGATAATACAGCTAGAACTCCAGGCTAGTAAGAAGAAATATATTTAACCCCATTTCTATTCCCTTACTTGTACATCCCCTACCTCTATTTCTAGAGATCAGTTATTCAAAGAAGCAACTCAGCAAAAATTTAGATCAGGCAAAGTGGAAAAGGCAGAGTGGACACATGCTGATCTGAGCTGGCAGTTAAGGGCCAGTCAGCTTTGCTCCCAAGAAACTTCTCTCAGTTCACATACCCTCTAACTGGTTAATAACTACAGAGTTGTAAAAGGTATTATTACACAATACTCATATCGAGAATTATTGCACTTGTACGGTGTATTTCTGCAGGCCTCCCAGAGAATTAAGCTTGCCAAGTTCAGAGTGGTTTATCTGGAAACAGGATTCACATTTCTATTAGCCTATAAACAAAGCATCAATGTTACTTAGGAATAAGTGTATAGTGTGCAGTTTCTCTTTTTGAACTCAGATTTGGTTTCAAACTGTATTCTTTACTATGCTTATATATGTGTGTGTATAAACATATGCATACACACATGTAATCCATAATATTTATAGTCATACCACGAAAAAGTAGACCCTTAAACTGATTTCTGAAGTTATTTCCCAATTTTATCAAACGAATATGACTGAAATTCTATTCTCACTGCAATGTAACACACTCCAGCAGAGTCTTGATATGAGGCATCTTGATCTTTTTATTGTCTAATTTACAAAGCAAAAAATCTTTTTTGCCGCTTCCCCCCCTCAAAAAAGGGGACTTTTTTTCCCTCTTGTGATCAATTTCATGCCATTTTCTTTAAACAGAGATATCAAATCATTAAACATTTTAACCACAGTATGTCCTGGTAATTCAATCCTTTGGATTTGCTTGGGTGTCCCGAAGTGTTTTGAGTTCAAACAACAGAAGGAAACTGCAGCGCTGGTCAGTCCCCTCTTAAATCTTCTTATGGATTTCATTTGCTGTGTGGCCTGAGAGAGGTCAAAAGGTTTTCACACAGAAGTAGAATTTGAGAAATAATCACCTTATAGACCCACTAAATCAATCATAATTAATGCACTTGCCTAGTTCTGTCAGAGAATTGCTGCTAGAGGGCAAAATAAAGAGGCCCCTTCTAATACAATTTGAAAAGAGATCAGATCTGTCATTTCATCTAATAATTGAGCCAAATGAGAAAAGAGAAGGGTCAGAGTTCACCTGGTGACCTTATGTAAACCCAATAATACATAATTCATTTTCATTGTATGGAATTTATAAGATGCTGTAAACTGTCAGGATACAGACTCATCTGCTTTAGCTTCCACCAAAATCTTCCTGCTCATCACGCAACTCACACTGAGCTGCCAAAACTTTTAAGTGGTATATTCTGGCAGAATAATCCAAAAGCCTTCAACGAGGACTGGTATTTAATTCATTCTTCCAAGCGTGTGAAGTTAATAACTGAATAAATCACTCGCAGCTTTTTCTGAATGATATAAAACCTGTAATTTATTTACTGAGTGTTACAAATACAGTTAAAACATGTTTTCATGAAAAATGGTTTCTTTTCTTTTTTATTATTGTTATAAAAGATTTATCTATCTCCTTTTTTTTTTTGTGAACATAAGATATAAATACATATGCCCTCAAAATGGAATACTTCATTCCATCTTAAATCTCAATTGACCACATTCAGTAGAACTCATTTCAGTTATTACCTACAAACTGAAAGTAATCTGAAGAAATATTAAGGAAACATTTCTGAAGTAGGCAGGTTGCTCTTTTTTTTTTTAATTAATGCTGAATATTAATTGAGAATATCAAAAGTGTTACCTTTCTAGCCTGCCTTACCCCTTTTAGTTTCTATGCTGAGCTACATTCTTTAATGAATCACGCTGCCACAACCAAGTTAGGGCTCTATCTGAGTAATAAAGGTGAACTGATGGTTTGTGAGTTATTCCTCACTGCTTTGTCTCCTTTAATGTCAATACAACCAACATGTAGCAGAGCATCCGGGCATTCATGACAGTTTCCTAAGGCAAGTCTAGGCTTCTGGGGAGAAGAAATTTTTTTTATTGAACCAGCCAACACATAACTGGGGGGAAAATAAGCAGGGATGCTTTCGACTAATTCTTAAGTTTGAAACAGAAGAAGCAAATCTTGAAAGAATATAAAAGCTGAGAATAAGTCTAAGTAGATACATTAATCATAACAAAAGATATTACGACCCAGCACAAAACTTGGCTCAGTGATGTCCTTGGACTGTCACAGCTACGACAACAGTAACATTATGAAAGAAACAAGTTTATAGAATACTGGTGAGACTTGCTTTACTTAGAGATGAGGGGGGTTTATACCACTTTTTATACCATTTGTGAAATACTCAGGACCACAGACAGGAAAAAATACTAAATAACTGGACCAAGATGTAGATACTGTAGACTACGTTGTCCGCTACAAATCCTGCTGAATAGAAGCTTTATGTCAGATACAGCACTGTCTGCTTGATGATTCGCTGGCTCAACACACTTCAGTTTCGAACTCCTGTCCCACATCAAACTGCTTTGGATAGCTGTGACTAAAAAGCTACCATGAAGGGCAACAGATGACTCTCCTTGATATAATACATTTCAATGCTAAATATTTCCTAGACCTAGTAGAAGGCTGGGTTAGAAAGCACTGGGCAGAAGCCATGCCCTGTTCAGGAGAAATCACAGACTGCTCTGACACGTTCCCGGTTTATTCAGCCAGTGTAATTTAGAGCTGTCTTGAATTATGATGAAGTCTGTTTTGGTATCTGGCCAGTCAGTGTAAAGGAAGCACAAATTTTTCTTAAGTCCTTACTCTTCTCAGCTGTACCAGGCTGAAGACTTAGTCTTTTTTTCCTCTATAATACAACTCCACAGAGATGACTTTAACAATTAAGAAAGAAAAATAAAATTCCATACTAAAACTAACTATACCATATGGTGTCATATTTCCAGTTAAATGGATAATACATGAAACAGCTACTCAACAGCAGCACCAGTAGCAACACTGCATTGCCCCTCCGTAGTATGATGAATGCATGATTTTTGAACAGCTTTACGGAAGATCTTATTCTGTAATATTTATAGAGAGGCAAGTGAAGGCACAGAAATAACAGGTTGTTTTACACCAAACACCGAAATTGAAACCAAATCTTGTGTTCTTTGTTACCTTGTACCTTAACAATAATCTTCCCCTTGTAACTTTGACCTCATATAGCAAGCCATAGAAGATACATTACTTGCCATTTAATGGTAAAAGTTAATTTGTATACATAAAACCTGCAAGAAATATGTATGGCACTCTTAAGTTACCCTTTACCTATTTACCCTATTTTAGTTTGAAATGACAACATCCTTGTATTTGTCATATTGTTTAAATCTGACCTTTGATCCTAAGGGTCATTGCACTCCCTGAGGTCATCTGCCCATCCGATTAACACATTCCATAATTTTGGAGGTGGCCAGTTTAGTGGTCTATCCCATTAATCATGGCAAAGGCACTAGAAACAGCATGAAAAAAACACTAAGGTTATCAAATCCCCACAGGAGATTAGGAAGTTAGATAACCACATGAAGTTTAACAAACAAAAAGTACATGGACAAACCAAAAGGCATTCAAGACTTGAAACCTGACACAAGCAGAGCAGCATGTGAAAAACAAACATCAGAAACTATTCCTCCCTCTCATTTTTCTCTTACTAGATTTCATACAGCTCAGATATGGAGATAATATGCCTTCTAGGTCAGAGGATAGTGTAAAATTACTATCAATTTTAACACTACCCAAACTCATGGTACTATACAGAACTAAGTCAGGTACAACTTAGATGAGAGGAATCACCAGCACGGGATACCACCTGCAGAATAGCATCAAACAACCACTGCAGTTGCAACCAGTGCAGTTATCAAGGAAGTGATTTGATTGTTGGAACTCGATATAGAATATAATAGAACTGTTGTCTATTAATCAGTAAATAAAAATAATAAACCTGACAAAAATAAATTAAAAACAGCCTCATATGACAGGTTATTATTCTGAGAATAAAGCAAGCTTTGGATCTTGCCACATCACAATCTAGGAAAGCTGCTTCAACATTTTCAACTCTTCCCTGATCTTTCCTTCATGTATTTTTAGACAGCAAGAATAGGGACCTGCTTAGTGTATGTTCAGTTGCTAACAGAACAAGATTTTGCTTGATATCTTGAACAAACACAGTAGCTGAGTTTGAAAAGAGACTGTGGCAACTGTCTGACATGGCTGGTCTTTCTTTGCATTTATTAGTCTAATATAAAAATGAAATTCCCATCCTAATGGCAGTTTCCAGCACAGCCAGTTTCAACCTTGGAATTTCTGTTTTAAATTAAACACTCAGTTTATTGAAATGTATTCGTTTCCCGTGAGGAATTCTATTCCCAATAAAAATAATTATTTTTTTGATTTCCCATTAACTGAATTTTCAAAAATATCTGGTTTATAATCAATCATATATTGGTGTTTTCTTTCAGGGAGCAGTAAGTGATACTTTCATTGTATAGAATTATCATTCCTGTTCTGTTATATATCTTTGTAGGAGTCAGGTATGTTGTAGAATACTACTATTGGCACATTATATCTGAGTATGTCATTTGATGTGCATTAAAATCTGTTATATTATGTAATATTAGCCTGTCATAATGCCATTGCTAGTGAAATGTTACAGTATGACAACAGATTACAATTTGTTAGATTTTATCTATTTTGAAAATGTATTTATTTAGCACTGATTGAACTACCTTATCAACATTTTTAAATCAAAAGCACCTTTTTGTGTGCCATAGTGAAATAACTTCTCATCTTTTTATTCATTATGCATAACTTCGGCCTGTTGTGAAATTTAAAACTCAACAGTGTAACAAAACAAAAGAAATTTTTCATAGTCTAAGAAATTATTTCTCTAAATAAAATACTTCTATTTTGTCTTTTTCATATTTAGGAGTATAAAATTAATATAATGTTTGAAGAAATGAGTTTGTGGAAACAGATTTTGTCAACAGAAAATTACTATCTTGAGATTCATTAGCTTTAATTATCGCTATGATGGAAGTAAGCATGGGACAGCACATATTCCAAACAAAATAACTCTATTTCCATAGGAAAACTATTCTTTTACTTCACAATATGGACTGATACTCGCATTTTACAAAGTGTAAAATTTTGTAATTGGCATTTTATAATTTCTATTAAAGCATTTTGAAAGCGACATTTTCTAGAAATGGAATTGGAAGATTTATTTATCACTACTAGCTTAATAAGTGCCCTCACAATTAACAGAAAGTAAAAATAACCATGAAGAAGTATAGCAATGTGTATAAAATTGCCTGTTTAACATTCAAGACAAGAGAACAGATCTCCTGTTCACAACATTCTGCCAAATCCAGTCATACACAGTTATCAGAATTTTCAAATAATAGAAAAAAAACAACAGTGAAGATGTGCCGGAAAGAGAAACTCCTGCTTGCCCACAGCTGTGTAAGAATCAATACAACTGGGTTTGGCAATAACTTCTTCAAGCTGAAGAAGTTGCAGCAGAGGCAACAGTTACCTGTCAGTTCAAACACAACCCTTTCCCTGGGCTGTAAATCTGCCCTAACTGACCAAATGTCAGGCAGGACAGCAAGTCCCAGAGTAACGATATTTCAACTCGAAGGTAACTAAACAGATTGAGAGGGGAAAATACCCAGCTCAACAAAAACAACCAAATCCCCAAAACTGCTAAACCCAAAACCAAAGCCGTAGTTACACATCTCTTTGTTGCTGTTCAGCACAATTATCATCCCACTTTCTTTCCCCGCCTCTTAATCCATTCTGATTGAATGCTAACGAGCATGAGGCTCACATTAACAAAAAGGAGACTTAAATTCGTGTCCTCAGCTTTGAACATATAATCATTTGCACTCATAAAAATGCCATTGGTGTGTGAAAACAGGAACTTATCAGATGAGCTGGAAAGTCCAACAGAAAAAAATTCCATCTAGTTTCTTCATCATCTCAAATTACTGTTCTTCAAAACACGCTAGTACACTGACTGGGGTTTGCATGAAAGACATCTCCCAATCTGTGGCTAAACATTCAATTGAAGTTTACAAAGAGGTTTAAGATGTGGGTCACATGAGAGACAGAAGAGACTGAAAGCACTGTAGATATAAGCAACAGCAAATAGTTCCATTTCTCTTATAAGATTAGGAGGGGACTTAAGCTGCTTGAAAGCATGCTCGCAAACTTCATCTGACATGGGAGGAGGGGGCAGTTACAAGCAGGATTCTTTAGAGGATCCCAGTATTCTTCAGCCTGTTCTGAAATGCCTTCTTTGCTCCTCCTGCACCTAACAGAGTCAGCTATGACTGCCTTCTAAAAGACGCTTTCTTTTCCCTACTTGCCACCGAGTGCAAGAGGGAAATGAAAAACAAGCTACTTCTAACCTCTCTGCCCACCTAATGGCAGACCACAGCATTAAATCCCAGTATCACAGAGTAGTGGGAAATAAGCAGGATCTCTGCACCTTGGGTGCAAGGCAACGCACAGCATGAAGTGCCTTTACTTTCCCATCTGAGACGCAAGACAGAGACACAGCCCAGTCCTACTTGAACATCTGTGTGCACTGAAAATCTTCTAGTGGACAGACATTTCTGGGATCAGACAAACGATCAGTGCAGACTTGACTGCCAGGATTTCAAGTAGCTCACTTTATTCTTGATACTGCCTTCTGTGCTGTTTTCTAATAATTCTTATGGAATTTGTGATTTCTGTCCTCCAAACCACAGTGAAAAGGCACAAGCCACTTCTCACAGTCAGATACACAAATTTCCTGGGGCTGTTTCTACGTGAAATATATAAGCATTATGCTATCTTTAAACACTTTGGTCATGTTTCAAAGTATAAAATCTATTAGACCCACAAATTCATAATTCTCTATATGCTTCAGAGAAGTAGATTGTTACGGCTGTTTTAAATAAAATGCACGGATAAATACAAAATGACTATGATTTGGCCACTCACTCCACAAAATCTGTGCACCCATTTCCTTGGTTTGGTCTGGAGATGTTGTTGGGATGAATAGGACATACCAGTTGGGAAAAGCTAATCAATCCATGCTAAATTAGTCCTGAAGCAATTATGGAACTAGAACACTGCTCCACGTTACTGTTTCAGTCACTGGAGACAGTAAATAGCATCTCCAAATATGTCACAACCTAAGCCACAACCTAAGCAGAGGCACCACAGAGTACTTCAACCAAACGGGCATGAGGCGTTTCAGGGGAGGAAGGCTGATGGTGGAAGGGAAGGGCACCTTAACGCTATGTGGAGAAAGAAGAAACCCACAAACCCTTGGAGCACAAATTTCATTTGGTAGGATATTTGCATCCACCTATCAAAATCCAAAGTTTCACGTAAGTGGCAAAAGTTTCACATTAGGTGACAGAAGCACATACTTATCTTTTAAGACAGTGAGATTTAGGCAATAGAGGCTTTATCATCACTAATATACATTTTTTCCCCCTGATTTTTCAAGAACAAGAGAGAAAATCAATTCTCTGCCTTTGAAAATTTGCTTCTAACAAAGTTTTCTTGCTTTTCAGCCTGAGGCTATGAAGAATCTGAACTGGACTTGCCTTGTTTAGCATCTAAGTATGGAACACCCGTTTCCCAGCTGTCAGACTACATTGTTAAGAACAGTGAGAAGGCACATAAAGCCACAGAAGGAAGGCTGTGATATTTCTCAAAATTTATTTTTCCTGTTATTCTACTCAACACTGTCAAAGAAACTCCTGAGAAATGAGGAAACCACACAGGGAGGTGGTTTCCAAGTCCAACAGACAATGAGGAATTTCAAAGCTCACTGTGGAATCTATAAAACACTCTTCATATTTTGATTGATTTTGCATTATCTGTAAAATACTGTCCTGCTGCTCCTAAGCCTTTTATTCTAGTCCCTTTTCGCTGCTACTTAAGTATTTTTGACTGATCCTCTGCAAACCTAGAACATGACAGACTCCTCACTGTTACCTGCTTAGATTCTAGAAAGACAGTACTTTGGTTTAATTGATTTGGACTTCAAATCATTTTAGAATAGTATCATCTTAAAGTCCACCCACAATCCATGCTCTAGATAAAATGCACAAGTTTAACGAGTAACATGAAAAATGTGTGGTCACTAGCTGATTTGTCCTAAAGTTTCTCTTCCTGTGAAAGGACAAATTGAACTAAGAATAGCTTTTCCACCAGTAAGTGATGCTCTGACAGTCAAGCTGGTATGAATAAACGGACATTTCCTGTCTTTTTAATATTTCTTTTTATAATTGTCCTCCATTTAATAATCAAAGACAATAATACCATTTCTCTCTACTTATACAGCATGTCTACCTCATCCCTGAGTACTTTGCAGTTTTTAAGGCATTTATATCTTTACACTAGTGAGATAATGAAGTGATATATTCATTTTGCTGGTGGAGGAACTGGAGAGTGAGTGCCTAAATCACTCAGAGGACCTGGCTAATAAAACTCAGGGTCTCCAATTCCTAATTCCCAGCTGCCTGCCTGGGAACAGAATCCAGAACCATGGAGATATTACAGCACTGCACAAGGAGAGGACCTGCTTTTAAAACTCACACTGCAGAAGTCTCAGTCCAAGCGTTTGATATTTCAGTCCGTTTCTGTTTGACAAGCACTAGATGCTAACATTCACTCCTGAAATCTATTGACCTTCATCCAAGAAGTGAGCACTTTCCCCCCCTCCCTTGATTTGTATTTGTTCTTAAGGCATAGTTACAGGAGCAGAGCTTGTGGAAGAAGCAGGAACAGAACTGAAGCTTCAAATACCTACATCCTGGACTGAATTAACACTCATCTTAATTCTTATCTGTGTATACTCAGACCTATACATAAATAAATTAAAGCAGATTACCCCAGTAATTCCCCCATTACTATTAAATCCTTCTTTATAAAAATATGGTTGACAAACTTATTTTTCTCCTTAATACGTTAAGTCGTCAGCCTGATATTAGGAGAAAAGAACTTTCCATTCTTGCTCAAAGGAAGGATAAGGCAATTTAAACAAACACATTACATCAAAAATTTTGAATGATACTTCTGTGATAGCTTAAAAAAACTGGCAATCGATCCGTCTTTCCCATGCTGTAGTGATGCTCACATTTAAAAAAGCAAATGGAGAATTATGACTGTTATCTAAAGTAGGGGCACAATTAAAGAAAATGAGATTTGTTTATGAAACAACATTGGCTTGTTTTTTTCTTCGTTACTAATCATGAGTTTAATTTTTAATGGAAAAGCATTGCTAGCACAATTAACACTCAATTTACATGTGCATCCATAGACCCAATTAATTAAATTTTATTGATGCCTAGTTGCTCTTTAAAATGCTTTCCAAATGCCTTCAAATTGATTTTAAATGGTTGATAGCGAAAGTCTGTATGTTCCTGGTAGTAACCATACTCATTTTTATACATATGTACCTTATATACTCTAACTACTCATAGCTTTCCACTTTTTATGTGTTCATTGTTGTGTAACAGAGTGTTTGGGCAAAATTATGGAAAACTCTCTTAAAAACCTTACAATGAAACGCAAAATATCAAGTTAGAGGGTTGTTTTTTTTTCAAATAATTTGTATACTCCGGTATTCATGGACAGAACATGTCAGTGATGTTTGAAAAGTGCTTCAGCAGAACAGAAAACAGCATTCAACAGCGTAATTAGTGACAGGTGGGTTGCCTCAGACACAATATCACCAGATAATCCTAGGAATAAAGTTATTGAATCAGATAATTGTAATTTTCTTTTGGGAATGCTTTCAGTTTGTGATACTGATTTTTTTCTTCTCCCTTTCTTAAATGATCTGTTAAAATTTTACAAGAGTCAGAAATTTAACTTTCATTGCATAAATCTAAGCACAGTATGCTTGCCAAAAGACCTTACTTATGTTGTTCTTTATGAAATGAATTGAATCCATTTTCTCTGTTGATGTTAGCTCATTTTCATATTTTAAGATTGTTTCTATTAACGTGCCCTTCGTAGTTCTCTGGGTGGTGGTAAGTTTCTGTTTTATTTTCTAGCTAGGAAGGCTGTGTCTTTCTGTCATGCATCATTATGACAAGACCCAATAGTTGCAAACCCTTCTCTCCTAGCTCTGTGGGAGGTTGATTTTCATGACATCCTTTATCCTCTGAGTAAGCACCTGCTTAGCCTGATTATTGCCTTGATGTTTCTTATCTAGATTATATCTAACGTGAAATGCTATCTCGACTACAGTAATAATACAATATCTGTCTACTTGTCTCAGAAATATGTTTTTGAGCAATGACATTTGTTACAAAAGTTTTTAATAAGTACTGAGTTTCATTGGATTATCAATTAGTCTGAAATTCTACCTTTGAGTCATACCTCATAATTAGCCTTAATTTATATAGTTTATATATTTTTCAAAAGCTGAGAAAGTATATAACTGTGTGTTCATATATGTGTTTTATATAACTGTAATATTACCAAGAGGCAATTTCAGTTTTATAAACTTACATTCACAATCTAATGAAAAAACATTTTTCTAAATTAGGTTGAGTATATATATTAAAGCCTCTAACAAACACTATCCAGAGGATTATACACTATGATTTTTCATTCACTTAACATTGTGATTTAAACAATATTAACCATCATATCATTTCACGTTAACAGAAAGACAATCAAGATGAAATCTTAATTACTAAAGAACTGTCAAGAGACATTAACAATTTCATACTGAATTTTATAAAAGTAATGATTGTCCTATTACATACGCTGTAATTTCCCTTTCCTGACTGCTATAATAGTTTCCTCGCTCATTAAACACTTATTTTCTCACTACCTGCCAGCAGTTTCATAGGTGGCCTCATTTAGAGAAACTGAAACAATATGAAAGAAAAAATTAAGGTTGGAGAGAATTACAAACATAAAATAGAAAACGAGGTCATTTGGTAAAATAAAGTACATAAAGTACATGCACGTAGCACAATTGCATTTGAGAGGCATTTAAAGGAAGATAATGAAGTATTAAGAAAAAAGTGATTATTACATCAATATAAAATAAAAATCATGGTAAAAACTTGAAGATTGAATCAACATTATACAGCTGTAAGATTAATCTATATAATATTTTTCTTCCAAAAAAAATGTTAACATTTATGTATCTGTTAGACCTGTTCCTAGAGATACAAAAATCTAACACTACCTTACCAGCACAATCCAAACATAAAATCTAGAAAAGATGCAACAAAGCGCAGTTTTTCATATCAAAACTGACAGCAATGTAGAATTGATCATTCAGGCAATTAATTGGTTTCAAGATTAGTTTCATACACTATTCAGAGAAAGGCTGAAATAACTTCCCAAATATCACGCACCTAACATATTTTGCAACAATATACATGAATGGAAGTGGAACCAGAAAGATTAATCATTTCATTAACAGCCACTTTGAAGTAGGAAGTATTATTTCTTTAAAATAAGATATTACTTTCAGCTTTAATTTCTCAATAATTTCTTTGAGAATTTTTTTTTTTTCCAAGGGAAAGGGAAAACCTGAAAATTCTTGCCCACTCAGACCAAACAAAATTTTCATCAAGGACAATCTCTCAGCATGCACTGGAGTCTAGTCAGATGCAAACAACCACCAAAATATCTAGGACTATCCAGGATAATCACATACTTTTGGAGGAATACCTGTGAATAATTACTTTGCTCAATTCAGAACGGAGAGTTGAATGTATTTACCCTGCGAGTCCAGGAGCAGAGAATGTACATGCACACACACATGAGACTCTGAAAGGTTTCAATTCATCCCCATAAAGCAGTAGCAGTTTTTGAAACTTTGGTTTCATGAAATAGGCAAGAAAAATGCCATTACAGTTTGAGTTTTAATTTTAATTTTTTAAAAGAAAACCTATAGACAGAAAAAGATTTATTGAATCCTTATTAGCAAAAGAAAGGCTGACATTTACTATTTGTTTAGGATTTTTTTTAACATTAAGTGTAGAGAAAGGGGAAAATGGTCAGAATTTATATTTCTGAGAGAGTCACATTTAGAGGAAAAAAAAGCGAGATTCCTACAAAATTTTTTGTTAACTGAACATAAAGCAGGGCACTGCTAGGATTACGACGTTCTAGAAATCCATGTATAGTTTTACAAAGATTCTGTGTGTCTATTTAAAGAGAATTCAGCTGTAAAATTAAATTTTGATCTCGTCTTTATCATTTTTACTTAGCCTTAGCCTAATATTTCTTAAGGTCACCAGATTAAAAAATCACTAGACTTCAGCAATGTTCTGCTCAGAATCAATCACCTCAAAGATCCCTTTTGTGGGCTGATGATCAGGTGACTGCTCTTAGAAATGCTTTTGCTAAGGTTGAGTCTATATTGTAACCACCCTTACAGTGCAGGAGGTAAACCATAAATCAGTATGCTCACAGCTGACACTGGCCAAAGATACCGTGCATTTGTGAATTGTAGAGGAATGTGACACTTGGGCCCAAATTCTGGCTACCCTTGGGAAGCTGAATTTGCAGATCTTGCCTCCAGAAGAGATAACATTAGAGACTGGGAAACAGAAAATGTACCAGAGATGCTGATAAAACCCAGACACAACACTGTAAGTATGCCCAAGAGTAACTTAAAGCCAAAAGACCTGCTTGGAATTCATATGGTGTAAGCTGAGAATGTAAGATCTGGGTCATCAGATAATCATCAAGGTAGAATCTAACTGGCTTTTAGGGTTTAGGAAAGATTTTCCCTTTTTCCATATGGAGATTATGCCACTGTCATGATGTAAGAGGGCTTGTGCCTTTCATTCACCTACTTCTGAAGCCTCTGGTCAGACAGAAGATAATGGATCAGGAATACACCAGGTTTAATTTAGCACACTGGATAAGTGCTCTAAAATTTCTGCAGACGTATCAACAAACACCCTCCACATGTGCTATATTCTGTTATCTTTAATCTGCACTGACCTTTTATATTGACACTTCAAGTAAGTAGCAATGTCAGAAACAAGAACAAATTCAAAGGTTTTAACCAAGCTGGAGACACCCATCAGTCACAGACCACGTCAGTTGGTTTCTGCCTCGCGCAGAGCTTCCAATACACAGTTTGTCTCCATTTCCCACCTACTTTCAGGGCTCATGGTGCCCATCTCTTTTCCTCCTAACTCTGTTGACTGAATCCGAGTGAAGTGTCTAGTTGTAATCCCACAGGTATATTTGGAAAGGCGGAAAAATTTTTTAGCGAGCCACAGGCTCCTTACACAAATAGCTGCAGAACATCGTTAAAGCTCTTTAAAAGCAACTGGGTGCTCAAGTCTTCTACAGTCCTGTAAATATCCCAGCCCGAGACGGTCTGCCAGGCCAGGCTTTAAGTAGACGGGCTCTCTTGGGAGCTCAGGAACAGTTCTGATGGCACAAGGACTGCACGATGTGGGCCAGCACGTAGGATAAAGCGGAATTGCCTGGCTATTGTCAACCACTGTCAAATCCCTAATTCTATTTAAACATGGATTTCTGGCACTTAATTCCAACCACCAAATCATAAGAGCCCCTAAGATGAATTTGTGAAGTGTTTCAGCATTTAGCTGAACTGCACTGTAAACAACATGCTACACACCATATTCAATATGAATTGAAATGTTAGTATTTTTGTATTTTGTTGTTTAGAAATTTTCCTTTAAATGGAGATTCATGGGTTTTTCAGTTCTAAGCCAACAGAGCAATATTAACATTCTCACTGTGGCGTGTGAGTAAAAGTAATCACTAATAACATTGAGAGAATATCAGTAACTGTCATTCAGGGGAAGTTCTCGCCCTTCCCGCTTGCATCCAGATTTAAATACATCATCCTCTTTAACGTGGGATTTACAGCCCATCAATACATCTTTCACCTTAAAGACAGGCCTATGCTGCATGTTGGGATTGTATCTCCCACTTCATATTGTAGCAGTTTCACAACTCCTGGAGACTGGCAACAAGAAAGTTTAAGGATGTTCTCTCATTTCACCATGTAAGACTTGAATTAACACATCACAATAAGCTCTTTGTGCAAACTCATCTTTCTCAAATATTCACAATATACTCAAAACCAAAATGTTCACAAGATCCTTGTCTGGTTCTATACCTTCTCCTTCATTTTAATATATCTTGCCTTATACAAAATGTGTGATCCGTTTCACCTCCAAATGAACAAAATATGGTAGGAAGAGTAGAACAATGCAGTTTTGCAAACAGCAGCATTTCATTTAATAAAGAGCTGTAACAAAAACAGCCTACTATATAGTAAGTTCAGTCTTTACCGAGAAAATCTGGGTTTAGGTTTTTAGACTCCTTTATTATCCATCTGTTGCACTCAGTTATCATTAACTTAGTATTTGTCAAGATCCATTAAGACCAATTAACATGTCAACAAGTATAGATAATACAGTTAAATATCTATCTAAAGCCCTTTCATACTTGTACAGAAGCCAGCAGCAGAGACAGGCACATGTACTTCCACATCGGTACATGCTTTAGTAATAATGACCTGGAAGTGACATTTATACAAGACAGTATTTGAAATTTGGATAATCGATCACTGGAATAATTCTTAGCTTTATGTGGAGATTTACGAAGATGAACAACATAACATAAACCCATTGATGACAAAAAGTAAGTGCTGTAGTGTTAACTGTAATATTTGAGGATGCAAGCAAGATGAACCACACTGAATTAATTAATACCTTTTATTAGAGGGGCCAGCATAGAGGGGAAGAGGCAAGGGAGTACTTCTGAAAACTGAAGTTCTAAAAAAAACAAAAAACCAAAAAAAACCCAAAAAAACAACCAAAAAAAAAAAAACCAAAACCACCACCCCAAAACAACAAAAATCAAATAAACCCCAAACCAAAAAACCAAACCACAAAAAAAGCCCTCAAACACAACACCTCACAAACCGCAACCCCACTACCACTCCCCAAACAGCACAGATTTTTAAGAGATTTTGAAATTTCAAGTCATAAAGAAATTAATAAAGCAGCAATTTCAATAATGTTTTTGGAATCAAGCTAAGTAAGCTACTAAGCTCTTCACAAACATGCAACAATACAGTTTACAGTATCAGAACAAACAAACTTGATAGGTGTTTCTTTTGGATGAGTTCCAGATAAATGAATTCACACTTTGCTTAATAGGAATGCATTCTGTTTATTTTTTCTTTAAACACCTCATATCAATCATGAGCCTCCAGTTTTCTTATTTAGGAGGAATACAGTATATCAACTAAATCCTGAGTATTTGAATGGATTGGCACAATTCCAGCTGTTCTTTTTTCATTTATAAAGAAATGTGTTTTATCAATTTCAAAAGTTATACTGTAAAAATATTCCTACATTTCCTTGAATCCATTTGAAAGGGATAAATTCATCCTTTTCAAGATAGACTGAATTTTTTTTTATATCAAACATATCATTCTCCAGTAACAGATGTCCAATTAAACAATAAAATACATTAATCTATTAAAGAAGTACAAACATCATTTCAAACAAATACGCTCTAATTCAGCCATAACTTCAAATGTTCTGTATGAAGTCAAAGTCAACACTCACAAGCATCCCTATCCCACAGAATGCTACTTGGTCTAAGATCCTTAATTCTTAGTTACTATTGCTAATAACTACAACAAAAATTAAGACTTCAGGAATGAAAGGCTAAGAAATTTTAAGATTAATGTGCAAGAAAAAAGGAATGTAAAACTAACTATAATTTTGTAATGAACATTTGACTTTTTTCTTAGTATTTGTTAGTGCTATTACAGAAATACAAGATTATAAGAAGAATTATACAGGCCATTCACAGTAAATAATACAAACGTCTCTCCAACTTTTCAATTAAATGAAAATTTGATTTTGAAATAAGTACACAACCATCTTGTGATCAGCATAAAGTATTGAAGACCGTCACTACAACATACATCGCTTGCATAGTTCAGTCTAACCTAACACCCAGCACGTTCTCCTGAGGGTGGGTGCTCCCTGGCTGCCTCTTGAACAGAGCATGATAGCTTGGAGCTACCTCCCTGCAATAGTCCCTACCCCTGGTTTGCATGAGCTAAAATTTACCGGCCTGAATATTTTGAATATTTTATATCTCCTACAGAAGAAAGCCTTCAAAGGAGGTTATGGGTTTTCAGATAAACTTTTGCCTAATATGATAGAAGGCCTCGCAGATTAATGAAATCTCTGAAGGACTTGAATTTTGTTTCAGTTTTGTTTTTCTCTTCATCTGAGCTATATGATTCCCAGCTTGGACTAAAATCACAAGTGGAAAAAACAGAAAAGGTAACAAAGTCCCTAGAACTACTTTCCTTGAACATGCTAGACCTCAAATGCTTAATACTTTATAGAGCACATTTCTAGAGTAACAGATCATGTGGAGGATGAAATACATCGTTTGCAGATCTAAAAACTATTCCACAATTCTGAATACTTTTGATATTTTCTCTTTTCTCTTTGAAGGGTGATTTCTACATGAATCAAGTAACCCAACTCACCCACACAGATTTTATTTCCAAGTAGGAAGAAAATATTGCAAGAAGAAAATATTCAGCAACACACTGAATACTTAGAATTTCTACTGATATTTATGCCCAAACCTGAATCCAATCTTACCCGTTTTACACCTTCAAATCTAAATATCCAACTTTTGCTAAAACATAAATTTGTACCTAAACATCTTTCCACTGGGCACCTTTCCTCTATTTATATGCCTTTTAAATTGCTTTTAAAAGTCTTCTGTAAAAACGGTCTGTAACAATATAAAAGGCTTAAGCGAATTATTTCATTTACCTAGAAATAGTTCAATTTGCTTGTTACATAGAATAGACTTCCGATAATTCTAATAGAAAAAGTTGTTTTCTTTATTCTCAAGTTTACATGCTATCTGCTTAGAAGAAGACTAAACCAAAATGCAAATAGAAGCTAGACAGGAAGCACACAGACTACAAATCTGTCACCTTTCAGAGCAAGACGGACACTTGAGAACAAACATTTCAGAAAATTATAATACCATGAACAAAGTTAACATTGGAAGTGGGAAAATATGTTTTAATTCAGCCTAAATTTATCTAACAAAAAAGAAAAATCACTTGTGACATAAGAGGCCCAGCAAGACTTACAAGGGGAAAAACGCAGGAATGAGAGACCTTAAATCACAAAATTATTTAAAGCCTCCCAAAAAGTATCATTACAAAAGCAATAACCCAGGGTCACCCCTGTGGTAGAGCACTCAATTTTTTCCTTAAAAGCATTTGCCTCCCTTTTTATTTATTTTTTAAATTGGGGACTTCAGAGGCAGTTAAACTAAAAACATCCCTCTAGGTTTGGGATGAAACTAAAAATCAAAATCTTCCTCACTGTAGAGCAATATTACATTTCCCCCCCTTGCAGACTTATTTCATAAAAATGTCAGCTATTAAGTTAACATTATTTAAAGGGCTTTAGGTTGTAGTTACTGAATGCAATCTAAGCTATATCCATAAAGGTCTGACATTGATCCCTGGTTGTATAAAACATGATACAGAGAGGCACTAAATAAATAATCTGTATACTGCTTCCAAAGCATCTCTATTTATCACTGCATTAATGATAAGGATCTGATTTAAAGTGAACCCGAGTGAGGGTCAAATCCGAGCACAAGCTGTAATATGATCTGCAAGAGTGCTGATAACCTGAAACAATATGAAGAAACCCTGTCAGATAAATAAAACAAACCAGTTGTCCATTAAACAGCTCAGAAAGAGGCCAACAAAACCAAATACGGATGGAACTATTTCTTTCTTTTTTATTTATTTTATTTTTTTTTTACTTTAAAGAAGCACAGAAAAGCTGCACCTGAAGATCAAGCCAGTCTAAAGCTAAGGAAATAACACCGCACAAAATAGCAAAGACTGATCTCAAAAAAACCCCAAACGTACAGCCACTCATGAGAAACAGTTTCGATGTGCCCTTGCATCTCTCAGAGAACTTAAGAACTACCACTACCCTCTAAATAATCAAAAGCAATTGTTTTCAAGGCATTAGCAAACGTCTAATGAATTATAAATAAAACCTGTATTTTTTAGGTTTAAATAAATTAATTCATAAAAAACTCATAGCGCAAATAAATCTCTTGACTTACTGAAAAAAACTCTCACTAATCCTTTCAAAAACCCTAGAAGTTTCAAAGTCCTGTGGAAAAACAGGGCAAAACTTAATTTGATTAGAGTCTGCCATAAATATGTGAAAAAAATAAAAATCCAAAATGCAGGTTGCCTGATTGCCCTTTCCTGAAGCTCCATCCCAATGTGGAATGCCTGCAGAGCATTCTCAGAACACCGGGGTTTGTTCAGTTTGGTTTCTAATGTCACTGGCATTAGCGCTATCAGCCAAAGCAATGAGAAGCTCAGGACTGAAACTCAGGAAATTCCCGTTCCACACCCATTCTGCTGTCCTAAAAATTTCATTACGCTTAAGCATGTGAAACTAAACAACGATATTTTGATCTTTTTAATAGTTTACAATTTTTTTGTTTTGTTTGCATTACGGTAAATAAGCAACATCCCATCACTTAAGGCACAGTTTGAAGAAACAAGTACTCTTTTGGCCTGAAGACCACACAGATGAAATGTCAGGAAAGGAAACCAAAACACTGATAATTTATCCAGGCCTCATGGCCATCTTAAAATTTAGAAGGGCTCCCAACTAGCGGTTAACAAAGAAAACAGACTCTGGGTTCCAAGATTCACCTTGTTCAGCTTCAGCTATCTCACACAGATAATCATATTTCATCAGGAGAGTGGCAGAAGCAGCATCTTTAGACTGTATTGCCATGACCCAGACAATCACCGTCGAGAAAAACATGGTAGGATGGATTATTGCATCCTGTGTTTTTTCACTTAAATTTCAAGTAGTTCCAGAACCTTTATAATAAATACATTAATTTAGGACATATGTACAGGAGAACAGGTTTACTAAGCACTTACAATGGGATAATAAATGCAGAGCCAACTAGAACTCTGTCTAATGAGACCCTCTACTGAAAAGCATGGATGTGAGCAGCTTGGCTCTTCTATACTACCTAAAATTCTTGGTAAATATCAAAACTCAGACACAGACGGGTGAAAAAGAGATTCAAAGGAATAGAAAAAAGAAAGAGATGCAAGCTAGCTTCATAATTGTAATCTCAGCCATAATTATCAAAAATACCACAGAATCCAACATTTCATAAAAATATTGATGTTTTACAGCGTAAAATTGATACCTCTGAAATGGTTTCCAGTTATTTTGAAACGTTTAACCTTGAACTTTCCTGTCATTTCACTTTACCCAATTCATGCATTTGCTTAAATTATAAACTTAGTGGTTACGTTAATGGTTCCAATTTGCTTAGAATTCTAACTCATTTTCCAAACAGACCCTCTAGGTTTTTCAACCAATAGATGCAGGTCAGGTTGAAATAGCAATAGATGCTGCCCCATTAAAATGAACGATAATGGAATACAATTATTATGGAACTGGTGGGAACTGGGTTTTCTCAATTCTATCGGTCTAACTGAATCTTTTCCTTTTTATAACAATGTATGTCATAAATGTAAAAGGAAAGAGCAGTTCCCAAAACAATTTATTTCACAGTCAAATGCGATATGACAACTTCTTATCAACAAGTTTTCTGGTGAAACAGGAGCTAATTTTGGCCCTGCTGCTCCATTATTCAGGTACCAAACAATTAACTCCATTCAAAAGAGATAAAAAAAAAAAAAAATGAGGTTTGTATTACTGGAGCACCATAAAACATACCAAGAAATTTTGCATTCAGGTTCTTCACCAGCTTGATGTTCTGAGGAAGTCTGATTTTTTCAAATGTGATTTAGGAAAAAAAAATAGTCTAAGAATGTTTCAGTCACATAAGTTGTATGAAACTGGTATTCTGCCACCTGGAGTTTTGGGTCCAGCATGTGACTGGTGCAAAGACAAACTGAAACTTTTTCTACAAGGTCACTATTAATTACCCTTTTGTTCTGCCCGCTCTCAATTTATCTTCAGTAAAACTATGTTAACAAGATAATTATATACCTATTTCAAGGAATAAAAATATTTTATTGTCTCAAACTCCATTAGAACTGCCTGCCCAGGACTGGCATGCTCTGCAGGTGTCTCTCAAAGATACATGCATTGAGTTGTGAGCAACAGCTTCACTAACATCTGTTTTTCCAAGCTTCATGCGGAAGCTTCCACTTAGATCTGTTACAGAACTGCATGCAGTTCATTTTATTCCTATGACACAGGAATTACTTTCATGAAAATATCCGTTTAATGTAAATTTAATGAAAAACTAATTTTCCTTTTAAAAACCTGAGAAAATATTAGAAATAGAACACTGTTAAGGAGGCAACAATAAAAATAAATATTTGTACATTATACATGATCTTGACTTTTTAGCTTTTTAGAAGACTCTACAGCTCTAGACAATTGTGTAGCTGTAATTTTGCAAAGCACTTTTAATATGTATTTAGGCAGAAGACAATGGAACTTCTTGATGGCTTAGGACACCAAAATTTCGCATATTACAGGCCAATTATGTGATCACTCCTGAACAACTAAATATTGTTACAAAAATCTAAAGCAATCAAGAGTACAGTATGTTCTTAGTGTTTAGCATGAGGGATGCCTTCACTAAATGAAAAGATTTATCTATGATTTGAAAATTGAAAGCCTGCTGGAGGGCAATTTACAATTACAGAGGTGATTATATTACTATAATATACTTGAGATTCTCTCTGCCTCCATGCCTTGGTGACAGCACAGCCCTATGGGCATATGCTGGGAGCTGCATCCCCTCTAACATGGGGTGTCCGATACACCCAGCAAAGCCATTCCAGGAGCGGGCCAGGCAGAGGCGAAGGCAGGAAAGCCTTCTCCCTCTCTTCCACTGTCTTTAATTCGGCATCTGCTCTCCCCGGCACAAATCTCTGTGGGAATCTGAGGAGGACAACTTCCAAAACGTCAGTCATTTTTTGAAGTTATTGTAGATAAAGTTAGGATCCTTTTCCTCCATCCACTGAGCATCCATTCACACAAAGGATCCTAAACAATACTGTATCCTGTGGACTTCATCGCATATATAGTCCTGGTTTTCCCCACCAATTATCACAGTTGCTGTCATACACACACCTATGATTTACGTTTATGATCTTTATGTAACTAGATCTATGGCTTCCAGCAAACCTTTCGTCTGCAGCTGGATTTTAAGAGTATGCTAGACTTCAAAGCACTCACCAATCTCTTTTCCTACTGATAGAGTTGTCCTTCATTGACTAATGCTTTTTTAAAAATTCACTTATTACTTTACCATTACTATGAAAACTCAGGCCACAAAACCCCCTAGAGGATACACTGAACTCACCCTGAAAAACTGGATCAAATTATATTTTCTCAATAACAGAAGACAATATTTGATATTAAATTCTTTATTTAAGACCAAGCAAAATTTAAGACCATTTTGAGATACTTCTAAGGAAAATAAGGGACAGGACAAACTACATCCACGAAGATGGCAAAAAGAAAGTAGTTATCTTTTCTTATTTCCTTTTCCCTTCTCCGTTGGAGAACACATGCCTAAATCTCCCACTTCCCGAGAACACCCTAATTATCCGGTTGTGGTGTATAGCTCCACCTCTTGCAGATTTTGGTGCCTGCTCCATTAAATCTTTATTTTGATTAAATAGAAGAGGGTCCCGTATCTGCAGCCCAAGGCAACCCCTTGGAGCTAAAATATGCGGGTTCAAATCCACCTAAACATAAGCAATCAGAATTTTCAATTTTTTAAGAAAATGCAACTACAAACAGACTGATAAGAAATAAGAATTACAGCAGATTAATTTTCGACCACCAAATCCACATTTTTCAGTTCCTGTAGCATTCAAATAAGTTCCAACAGCTCTGTCACAGAGCCAGTTGAACTCTGCATCCCTGCGAAAGGCTGCATACCATTCTTGTTTTACTGTTGTAATACTTGTGGTAAAATGGAATTTAAATCATTAACCACCTAAAATAAATGTTGAATAATTTTATCAAAGAGAAGGGAGATTTGTTTTCCACATAGCCACAAATCTGACCCGCTGACCTTTACCAAAAAGCTACTTTGTATTTTCTGCACTGACAAGAAATCCCATGTGTTCATACTGTGTCACACTACAAAAGTAAGTCAGCCATGGATTAACTTCCATATGTTCTTTTAATTGATTTAACAAATATAGATAAGATAAAGATGCTTATGTGGTATTGTAAAAAGCACAGACTAAGACCTGCTCACCTTCTGCACCTTCCTAATACAGACCTTCGTGGGCATCTCTTGTGAAAGGCGCAGACTTTACAGTGGATACGCAGGAATTTAAAAAGGATGATACACAAAGAGAGAGGGGTTTCGGTTTAAGTGCTTTTATAAAGTTAATATCACGATCATACAACTTTCAGAATACTTCCACAGCTGCTTTCTTGACAGTTTAAATACTAGTGGTATGATTCCAAGCCTAATTGCTACAATTTCACTTCTATGTGGATTTATAATCCATTTTAATCTCTTACAGAACACAACCTTTAAAGCTGAAATCAGCTTTCTAGACACCCCCAAGAACTAGAAGCCTTTAAAAGAATATTTTACTGTCCCTTTGCAGACACGATCGCTCCCAGACTGACGACTTTTCAGTTTTAATCTCTGAATGGATGCAGGCGTTTGTTTCTTTTTGGTCATACCACATTACATGCTGAGACAGTGACGATCTGTGGGAATTTAGTAACCCGTTCAGAATTCTACAGTTTATAAGAGAGAAAATGTCAGATGTGGCCAGCTTCCTACCCCCTTTTATGGCTGACCTTTATTATTCACTCCTGCCTCTTACTGCCTGTACCTCCTGAGCAAACGTTCAAAATTCTATTCAAATTGCAGAAGCCAACTTCCTCTGCAGAGAATAATACAGATTCAAAGGAGGACAAGTGTTGTTTATTAGCAATTACCATGAAAGTCCTTCCTGTAATTAACCTCAGCTTCATGGACACTACTATTTGCACTTCAGCTATCTCATAAACAGGGGCTACATTTCCATTATTGTTAGGGAAGATGAGTCATTGCAGAAGAATGCTTATCTCCAGTCAGTTTTAACTAGCTTTTGTCTGCATGAGATATTAGTCACTGGTACCTACAAGATTACAAGAAAGTCTGGATTTGGGCTTTTAAAAGTCTCTTTCCCCTTCCCCTTCATAGATTCAGAATGCATCAGGGCTGAGAAGTATATAAAATTCTCTTTTCAGTTAAATGTACACTTTGCCTGTATGATCACTGAATCATAACCAAGAAGAATTGCAGATTCTGCCCAGCTAATGGGAGGTCTAAGACACTGAATAACCCAACATTCGCTCTGTAGGCCATAAAGAGACAATGGTGGAGGATTTGTTTTAACATTTTTCAAGCTCTCAGAAAGAGCCGAGCTACAAATCAGTGCAGTGATGTATGCCTTTTGCCTGACAAAAAACAAACCCCAAACAACCCCCCACTTTATTCACAAAGCACAATAAAATATGAAAATACCACCACAATGCACATTCCTTGATTTTTGTTTTGTACTTTACTTTTTATTTATAATAGAACAGTCCGGATGTTAGGAGATGTTAATGAAAACACTTATCATGCACAGAACCTAAACATATATCTCAATTCCCTGAAACCAAAAAGGCTAAAAATCTAATAGCTCCCCCATGACCTAATCCTGCAAAAATACATGCAGGCAGAATTTTCATAACCCGTCACTGAGTTTAACAGGAGACAATCCACACGGAACTACCTGCAGGTATTCACCGTGAGACTGAGGCCTTCTGAAGGGTATTCAAGAACATCTTTACATGCTTTGCAGAATCAAAATGAGTACAGAGTAAAGTTAAAGCTTTACTAGTAATACAGTATTAAACAGCATAGTTATGATTCTTGCAATCTGACTGTATCCTAAATTAAAGTCTGATTCAAGGGACAAAGCATTTACCTTCTTTGCCTATTTAGCTATCAGGCTATCAAGCATAACTCCCAGAAAAATAAAAACACTAATTAAGACTAACTGGGACTTGAAATTCTTCCCATACTCTCTGCTTTGAGTAATTTCATTTCACATTCCCAAGTGCTAACTCCAGAGAGTTACATCAAAGCCTGCAGAAATTTGTATAAACTGTAAGGTCAGAAATGAGAATATTCCTTTACTTTAGATGCAAGTTTATTGGGCATTTCTCATTTTACTGTTATTTTTCTCTTGTGCGAGACGCTAGGTAACAGCAAGACAGAAGACCAGACCTGGATTACTGCATGCAAAAGCATCTACATTTGCACGTCCACTGCAACGGTAAATTTTAGAAAAAACCCTTTTTCCTTTTTCTTTAAGCATTTCTGAATGCTATTTATACAAATTACATTTGACCAAAACGCGGCTGAATGCCATTCTCTTGACAAGAGTTTTTTCAATGTATACAGTGAACCAACTGCAGACATAAATTGCATACAAGCTTGGGGTTTTTTTTCTTTCCCAGTGGGAGTGGCAACGGAAATCTGGACCTTTGCCACATTGGTTGTGCAATTCAGATCACAGTACTTATAGAGACGAGATGGTCAGTGCACCAGCATACTAATGCACCTGACTACTAGACTGCCCATTGTTAGTATTTCATAAATTAAAGTAAAACCACAGTTTAATGTCAGAAAGACCATTCCACGTGATTTTATGATTGAAACATAACTTCCAGTCTCACCACCTATTTCTAAGGGACAATTTTGTAAACTCACTGTTAAAGTTTTCAGCTGCTGTAACAGCGGCATTGAATTTGAAGTTCTCAAACAATATATTGGAAAGATGACAAACATTTTCTACCCTTTTTATCTTTTCTTTTCTTTTCTTCTGTAGCCCACGAGTATACAACTCTGGTTTGCAATTGTGCATAAGAATTACCTAATAATTTGCTACAATCAGTTTCTGGTTAAGACAAAAGAGAAATTACCTATGTAGTACCATAAAACCAAGCCTAAATAAATCACTATTGCACTTAAGCGATTCCTCCAAAACATCAAACATGATTTTTTAAATCAGTTCTCCTCTTTCAGGAGTTACACACTGCCATATTAAACAACTTAATTTTAACAACAACAAGAAATAAATCCCAAGCAGTTGGACTATAGCACGTTACTTTTCATTATCACACCAAAAATTAACAAATCCACCATATTCAATGTTTATTTGAAGTTTAAAAAAAAAATTTCCCATTCATAAAACTTCTAGCATAAAAATAACTTTTCACGATGAAAAGACAAAAAAAAATCATGTGACAAGGTAGGCACATTTGGAAAAGCTGCTGTGATGAGCTCTGCATTTTCAGAGCGAAGTGAAACATTTTTAAAAGATATACTACTAGTTTTGGAAATGATCACTCTTTTTGCATGCGCATTAGGAGTAGGAATAACTTTCAACTCTAAGGTACTGACCGGGATTATACTGAATAAGCTCTGTTAGCTTTCCCTTCTGTCTAGCTTTTAAAGCATACTTAATTATAACGAAATGGTACTTTGCTCTGTCAACAAGTTGTGAAGTCACTTGCTCAACCTTTTTCCTCTCATTCCCTCTGCTATTCCTCTTCTCTGGTCCTGTTTAATTTTTTGCATTTCCTGATTTTTATCTTGGGAAAACAAAAGGCAGCTGCACTAAGTTACACGAAACAGCAAAGTGACTCTGCTAGTTAGTGATTTGCAGGTTCTAAACAGCGAGTTGTGTGAAATGAAAAGGGGAATGTCATGTTGCAAAAACTCTTTTCTCTCCCCTTTCTACAGCTGTATTTCTAATCAGCAGAAGATACATCTTGCTTGGAGTCAACCCCCTTTCTCTCTGCACATTCTTAACCTTCTATCTTATGCATGGATCACTGGTTAGCTTAGAAATGCACAGACACAAAAGGGGGAGCTGACATGTGAGGTTTGATGGCAATAATAGCTGTTTATAAGCCTAATCCATCACATTTAGTGGACACCTCCATTTTTGTCCCTCTGAAAAGGTATAAATAATAAAATGGTATAGCTTCGGCTCAGAGGTGCCTTGGTAAATATTTTAACTATTTACAAGATCACACCAATAACAAAAGAAGCATCTGTACCATCCATACAGAGGCCTCTGAATCATTAGAATAGTACCCAGATGGTTCTTACAATTCATCAACAATAAAATGTCTTCGTGACGGAGCTTTTGTGACATCATTGATATTTTTATATGCCACTGTTCCATACTCCAAACTTACATTCTTTTCCCCACCAACATCTTAGTATTCTTTCTTTCTCAAGGGAAGAAAAAAAAAAAGAAGAAAAAAAAAAGAAAAACTTAACAATAAGGATCCACACACAAGGTAGATCCAGCTGCAATCATTCTCTCCAAATAATCAAGGATCCAGATTACTAGTGTTTCTCTTAGAGACACTTATTGTCTGGAATACATCAAGGTTAGTGCTGTCAAATCCCTTGATAGACTCAGGCTGCTATTGGCTACTTGGGCAGTAGCAGCTGATAGTGTGCCTTTGATTTTACTTTGCTTCTATCAATAACCCATCCAAAGAGCAGCATGTCATACAAAGTAAGGAAACACAGGAAAGGAAATTCAACAGTCACAAAATTAATCTGATGAGTTTCCTATTTAAGATCTGACAAGTCAGCTCTGGGGATAAAGTGTTTTTTATTCTCTTTCCTCATAAGGCAAAGCACTTGGAAGCGGCAACACATAGGTACGTAGACAGCATTATAGATCTTGTTTTTATCTAAATAGGGGCTTTGGGTAACTGGTTTTTAGGTGCCAAATCAAAACCAACAGGAATAAAGCAGACAGTTTTAGAAAAGTGCTGAGAATCCACTTGTTAAATAACCCGTACACTTAAAATGTTTCATACTGAGTCCTTAGTCTCGTTGAGAAATTTTAGCTGAAATTGGTAACAATTTTTTATAAGGTCAGTCTCTCCAGATTTTGGTCGCTTTTGATCTTATTAATGCATATTTGATTTTTAATCTTATGCTTGGTTTTCAATAGTCTTGCCCAAAGAATTTACTCAATTCCATAATATTCCTTAAACCGTTGAAGTTTCAGTCACTAAGTTAAAAATCTTTCTTAAATGTTACTTCAAATGGCTTAAACTGTTATTTTGCGACTTCTGTAGAGCAGTAGTAAATCTTTTGTCTTTAATTGATCAAAACCTTGATAAAATAATTAAATTCCACCAGCGTAAAGTGTACACAAGTGCAAACCTACGTAAGAAAATGAACATTGGTTCTAAAGAATACGATTATATCCATTCTTTATATCCCCACACACACTCTCACGCACACACTTTCTGAGAAAGATGGGAAAATGCGACACAGAAGAATGCTAACAAAGAACAATAAAACTACATATTTTTCAATCAGTAATACTCTCAGATAAAGTTCTAACCCCTTCTCCTTCCCAAAGATAAGCAAAATGGCATAGAAGCAAAGCAATTCAGAAGCATTCCTGAATATCAATGCTACCCCAATTCCAAAATTTGGTCAATAAAATTAACAGCCATCCTTTGAATGGAATATCACACCTCTAAATGAGTTCAAGCTGGTGCTGTTATTGTCCAGTGGAATGTGAGATTTACATTTCACAGCTCCTCACCAAAGTAATGAATGAATCTGATCTCGTAAACAAACAATTCCAGTTTCATGTTATTTCAATGGCCCTCCAACAATGTGTGCCTCCACAAAGAAAAATATTTATCATGTTTGTGCTCAGCTCCAATTTTAAATGGGACTGTAATAAAATGACACCATAAAAACCATTTTCACAGCTGAGTTTGTAATTTAATAAACAGATGCAAACAACAGTCTTTGGAGATCAACAGTTAAAAAATAAACGAAGTAGAAGACTCCCCACATCACAATGGGAACAATTGGAATGGCCTCCAGCAATATGTAGTAGAGTCACAAGGTATGTGTCCTTGGACTTTTCACAGGCATCAACCTTTAAAGTATGTTATCATGACATCAATGCAAATCAGTCAGATGATTTCAGGGAAACGCCAAAAGCGATTTGCTTGGTTTGCATGGTCCTAAATATTAAATAATTACTCCACAAGCACCGAATATTTTCAGACACACTATACTTGTGTTGCACTGCCTTAATAACATTTACTACTCCATTCTGTTCCTTACTCTCCATTACTCATCAACATTTTTTGCAGCAGGAAGGTTTTAGTTCATCAAAAAAACACCAGATCTTAAAAATAACAGTTTGATACTGTGCTGGATTTCACATGGAGTTTTCAGAAATGCACACAAGTAGCATAGTTCTTAGGGCTTTCATTGAAGTCAATGGGAACTTTCCCCTCAACATAAGTGAGAATAGTTAACCTGACTTCTTGAGAGTCAAACCTTTCAAATAATAGACTAACCTAAGGGTGACTGTGCACAGTACTTGGTTGCAATTGCATTTTAATTTGAGTCGTTGAAGACATGCATTAGATTATCATCAGTGGCCAGAGATCTCAGAAAAGCTCAGTAATTCACCAATTAAATCTCCTCTTCTCAGCAAATTTGAATCTTGGGATTACTTAGAGTATAATGATACCGTGTTGGATCAGTAGCATACAGTGGAAGAGATGCAGACAGACAAGAGTCTAGATTTCCAATGAAATTTTAACAACATGCCTGCTCTTTCTGGATTACAATCAGGCTGCATGGTTGTTGATTTTTTCCTTGAATATAAATATAAATCATTAATTTTACGAAATGGTAAGTGGTGGGATTCTGTTACACATTCAGAAGGATTACTGCTTAAGGTGACTAAAGGTAACAGACTAATACAATTGCATTTCTACAGTAAAACAATTGAAAACCACACTACTAAAGCAATCATAAATCTACACCATGACCTGAAGACCTTAAACTAAAATACTGGAGGGGAGAAGGGAATGAAAAAATCTCTCTTCACTTAGTTCCTTCTATGACTTGCACAGCCTTTCCCATTGCTACTAGCCCAAAATGAGATGAACATTTCGATTTTAACATTGCTTAGGCAAACAAAGTATTTAAATCTTAAGTCTTCTCACTTTGTAGGATCCAGCATGTGACACACTTCAGCTTAATATTTATTCCAGTATTCAGTATCTAATGTGCTAATAAGAAAACAAAGTGATTAAAAAAAATAATAATCCTTTCCCCCCTCTAAAATAAGCCTCCCAATAAAAGCAAATTTTAGTGAAAAACTGTAGTTCAAAACTCTGACCTGGCCAATTGCCCAAGCAAGGACTCTGCCTAACAACAGACTCTAAATATAGTTATCAGGAAAGAAAAACTAGCTGATGCTAAAATATATTGTGTGTCCTTGGCAGATTCTTCGAATTAATTAAGAATTAATTTGGCTTTTTGAATTGTCGTGAGAATCCTCTGATATATTTATGATTATATTTTGGTGGAAGTAGTGTAATAGCTAAATTGAGCATTGATAAGAGCTTCAAGGGAAATATCATCACCTGGAAAACTTCAAAAAGTTTGAAGGGGCTCCAGCCCTTTAGTATAGAACACACTGAGGATCCCAGCATAATTTCTCACAATAAACTTCACCGAAAGATTAGAAGGGCAGAAAACACAGTGCCACATGAAGCATTTTCAAACTGCCAAGGCCACAAGTTTTATCCCAATCAAAAATTTATAGATAAATGAGATGAATTTTGAAAGTCAAATGGTGAATCCCTTTCCCGTAGCAGGCTCTCCCACTGATCCAGACGAAACTGCTCTGATTATCAAACCAATGATACGATAATAAAACTAATTCTTAGTCTTAAGGTTCTGCATATGCGTTTTTAAGTCTGCATTTAAGTTACATTCTTGAACAGATCTTAAAACCATAGCTTGCTTGGAATATAGTAAAATTTTGCATACAACCTTGCTATGTGAACATACACATTCATTTTAGGGCAAGTATTTGTGAAATATGTGCTACTCCATAAGTGTATGAATTAAAAGTTATGTAAAGGTTCACAGAAAATGAGCTAACTGATGCTCCTCTGAAGTGCTAGTTAGAGCAATTTTATCAAGATAATCTAATGATTTATAAAGTGCAATTTTAAACAGTGATTTAAGAATGTGCACTTTAATACCTCAGTAATCAAGAACCAGCTCAGAAATTAATGATCACTGTTATGGTCGCACACTTCATAGAGCTCTAATCCCATCAGACAGTATTTTAAACACTGAAAGTAGCGTCTATTTCCCTCAAAACAAAGGTATTTCACATTCCTTTATAATTAAAATGACTTAAAATAATGGGCCCTGAACACAAAACTGCAATGCTTGTAAGGATCCCTTCAATGCAGTCAGGTAGCCAGCTGAGCACACTACATGCTGCATTTTTAACAGTCTTCTCAGTGTACAGAGGAAAAGCCAGGTAGCAAATTGCTTCTCAGGTGATTGTACAGGCTCTGATCCAAAGTCCACTTACATAAACAGGAACATTTCCATTTACTTTAACAGGCTTTGGCTCACACTCCAAGTAGTGCACGTCTCTCTCACATTCCAAGTTAGCACAGCTCCACTTAATTATTAAACATATGAGAACTAAGTGGACATTTCTATATAATAAAATTTCCAGTTACTGGTAAGAAAATACTGATACTTTTTTTTCCAAGTGAAATTAATGCTCATGGCAGGTGATATCAACAGCTTGAAACTCTATATTTTGATGGTGGAGGCTTGTATTCAGGCTTGCTGGAGCTGATGGTTGAAATTCTCCTTAAGACAATGACAACATGAGGAAAGGTACTTAACTTCACCATAACCTGCGTTCTTCAGATTTTTCATTTGCTTAAACTCGCACTGCACAAGTCTATTATTTTCAAAATGGGAGGTTTTATCAGACAAATTCAACCTATTGCTTGATGCATGTTGTATGTCAAATCCACAAAGGATGTGAATCTGATACAAGCCGAGTCTCTACTGAGAGATATGGACATCTACAGATCTGGAAGTTCCCACTTCAGTCACCACTGGAGCAATAATTAGCTAGATCAGACAGACTGCAAATGGAAACCACTGCACAAATATTTGACGTTTGATACAATTTTTTAGATTCCATTCGCTTTAACAGTCATACATCGCAATATCTCCAACAGATGTTTGTAAAACATCTCACACGTGAAGAGATAACATGATTTTGATGCAAAATTACTCTTATTCTAAATGTAATTTGGCCTTCACAAGCTTTTGCAGACTTTTCAAATACTAAAACTGAAGTGTAAAGCAAGATGTAACAAAGATGTCATCAACTACCCCACCACTTCCTTAGTTCCTTAGGTCACTCTATGCAGGACCAATATGTAGCAGAAAAAAAGACTGTGGAATACTAGCTGATAATGGTTCTGGAAGACTGACGTCCTGTCCCCTTCCCTTCCTCTTCCCCATGTGTGTAATTTGTTTTGATGACAAATTGAAGACACCTTTTTATTTCCACTGAATTCTCTTCATGCTATGGTACTTCTATCTGTCTCACATTTGTTATATCAACTCTCCAATAAGGGTTTGCCAGAAAGGAAACACAAAAAAGCAGTACCACATTGAAAGAACTTGTCCTAAATATTTAACATTTTCTAAGTATTGTTGCACTAGCGAAAGCCTTTTTACTGCAAGAAATTGCTGTCGGAGCCAGAATCACAGCCTAGGGCAGTATCAGCACATCCCTTCCAGGACCAAGCAAAAAAAGACTCCTCAAACTGTAAAATGGACAGACATGTTGTGTTTCAAGACAGCAGCAATTCCCCAAACATTTCCAAAACCAGGATGAACAGATGAGCAATTTATAGCATTTAATATACGCACAAGACCTAATTCTCGTCTCAGTTGGTATGAAATGTCTAATGCTTCTAATGACAGAGGATTTGATCACAGGAGAGCTTCGGTCTTCATTCATGTGGTGCAATCACAGTGTGCTAATTTTGGAAATGGTAGGGCTGATTCAAAGGAAGTTCACTGTATTGACACCAGTATAAAACTGAGGTCATATTTTAACCCTTTCACTGCAATAAGCATGGTAAACTCTCTACCAAAAGCCCTATTAAAATAAACCTTAGAATTCAGAAATATTCGTACCAGAGTGTAATGATGCAACTGTCTTAATAAGGATTTTACAACTAAGTGTTCAATACGCAATATAATAGCCTGACTTTTTATAATTTGCATTGGACACTAAACATAAGGCTAAAAGCAAAAGGGAAAAAAAAAATCAGGTTTCTTCAATTCATGGTCTTTCTCAACTGCTGGATTCATCAAGTGACCATTAGGCACATTTCATGCTGCAGTTTATGCCTCAGTTTCCCTACTTGTAATCTGAGATAAAGAATAAATCCTTTCCTAGAAACAGTTCTAAGCCTCTCTGTCATCTACATAAATTTAATCTGTAATGTTATTAGTTATCTACAACAAATTATTACTTCTTTTTAATTTGCCTATTGGCATGGTTCAAATTACACAGCACATAATCCACGTATGTTTTGTAAATTTAATTTACTGATTTTGGTCAAAAACATCTTTTAAATTAAATGCTGCTATCCATTTTATTGCTCAGCTTGTACTTTGCTTATTGCTGTGTGCCTGCCAAATTCGTCTAATCAACACAACAATCTAACTGCAATCAAAGACAGTGGGAGTATTTATAAATCCACTCTGCTGCAGCAAATATGAAAGAATACAGACATTACAGTATTCAGTAATAACAACCCAGAAGAAATCAGAGTATCTGCAGTTTTCAAAACTTTTTTTCTACTCCTTCTGTAATTTCATTTGCACTTTTTTTATGGGCAAACAGCCACGTTACCTTTAAAGGCATATTGCATATAAAACTTTAAGCTAAATTAGCACAGGAAAAAAATCAGAAAGTCCGTATTTCCAATCCATTATGCCAACAGAGCTAAGCCTTATACAAGAGGCAACTACGTACTTTCTGCCCACGGCAAGGAAAGACTGTGGGTTTCTGCCTGTCCAGGTACACTGCACATCTCATCTTATTCTGCACTTGACAGTCCATCACGCGTTTCCTACAAGCATCAGATTTATTGCAGACATGCAGATCAGGTCTTGGGCAAGAGTCTGCTGCTTAACCAGTTTTAGGGAGCAGTCTGGCAGTCAGGGTCAGAGTGCCACTGTTAGAGCAGTTGTCACAGTCTCTTTATCATGGCCTTTTACAGAAACAGGCAGGGATTAACTGTGGAAAAAGCTACTCATCTCTCCTGAGCTTGGGAGTCCTCTAAGCAAAGTTATGTTTGATCCTAGGGAACATGGAAATGAGGGGAAGATGCCTCCACCAGAAATTACTATGGGGAATTGAAGCACAGGACAAATGAATTGTCCTGGTAGGCTGAAAACAGACCTTCAATATCGAAACCATATCTACTGTTTTTACCGTTTTCCACATTTCATTCTTTTTGCTTTTTTCCCCTCAGTACAGTGGAAGAGGATCACCAAATGAAACGTTAGCCTGTACTCCTTTTACCTCCTCCTTCAAATTATGAATCAATGCTTTATTTAATATATACTCTGCAATCCCTGCTTGACAAGCAAGCTGCTAATTTCTCAACAGCTTTTCTATGACCATCCCCACTGCATTTTGAGTCCTTCCTAGAGCATTCATGCATTTATTTTTTATAATGATGATTTCAAATACATCAGAATTATTACGCCTCTTTTAAAGATAGGAAACCGCAGCAGAGAAAGCTGAGGTCAAAAGTTTCCAGTAATTCCAACTGCCCACTTTGGGAACCTTATGTCTTAACGGTACCATGAGCGCCCATAGGCTCTGAGCAACAGCAATGGCAGTCATCGTTCGATCGCACTGTGAAATCCTACGGCAAGACGCTTACACCAAACAATAAATGATCATAAATTGATTTCTCAATTGTAATGTAATTCTGTGCCACTGCTGATAGTGTCTATAGTATGAGTATTAGTTATGCCAAAAAAGAACTTGAGTGCATCTCATTTAGTTCACGTTAATTGCCTACCTGTATGACCAGATATTTAAACTGAAGTCAGTCCCCAAATCCACATCTAATTTTCTTCATACAGGCGCACATGAGAGAGAAAGTGAATGTATAAAAGCTCAGGGAACAATCGATGATTTTGGTGTTGAACATGATCTGACAGGATTATATGGACATGGCCATGTAGCCTGTGTGGCAGATGAAGGAATATATCCTGATTCTCCAGGGCAACATAAAACCATTTTCTTTCAACAGGTGATGCATCTATTTTCTAGCTTTCTTAAGCAGTCTACTCTAGCCTGCTGCATTTTATTCCCACTTTGCTGTCAACCTGCTTACAGTCTGTTTCTGTTCTCAGGCACATCTGTATTAAGCAGAAGTGACTCCCATGACTACATGGGCAAAAATGATATCGGAAACCATCTCAAAGTGAAATAAAAGTGAGGTATCAGATCCAAGGTAGTTATAAATATATTTTCATTGTATATGGAGCTGTGTTCAGGAACATTTTACATTTTTTACATGTGTGTTAATATGTTGGGCCAACTTCAGTCAGGGTAAATCAAAGGGGTGATAACAGATAATTCTGGCTCATAGCACAAAGTAACGGTGACTTACCCGATCTCTGCCCTATCAGTAACATTTCCCAAATAATACATTTTGGTGCTTTTCTAACAAATTATTGGACTGTCAGACTGTTGGACTGAGAGAGATCTGACCTCTTTTGGCATCATTTCATCTAAATGTTGCGGGATAGCCTGCTAATTTGTGCAGAAGAGCTCATGTTTCTCAGCAAGCTTGAATTGCTTTTAAGTGGACCTGTCAGAGGGCAGAGTTTTGCCAAGGCAACTGAAGTTTTAAGTAAAAAAAGCTATTTGTTGTTTGTTTGTTTCAGACCGGTTGAATGCTTTAGATCGAAAAACGCTTCTAGGTTTCTTGGGTTCATGGAAAGACTTAACCCAACCGTACTTTAGAGTCAATTGTCATGTATTACCACACTGAAGAAAACAGAGCTGTCCTGATTTAAACTACCAGCAGATTTGACCCTACAAGTTATTTGTGTTAACCAATATTTGGGTGAACAGCTATTTTTCAGGCAATTTTCTGTCATTTTAAGGTTTATGTTAGTAAGATTTGCAGTACTTGAACCATGCAAGAAATTCGTGAAACAATGTGACTTGTTAATGTGGAAGGAGAAAGTACGATTCTTTGAAACAGAAAAAGTTACAAGAGGAGAAGAAATTTAATTCAGAAAATAAACTTTTTAGAAAAAAACTGAATCTGCATTCAAGGCAAAGATCTGATAAATATTGAGAAAATAAGTTCAAGTTCATAGCGGTTGAAGAACAGTTCAACTTCAACCATATCATTGTCAGGAAAAACAAATACAAACTTGCCCCAAAGCAAAACAACATTAGAGAAATCAGGAAGAGCATAGATAGACAGACAGTAAGTTATGGACATAAAACTCTTTGTACCAAAACCAATTAACCCTAACCTAAGGCAAGCCTTTTTCTTCTAGCCCTTCATTTAAAGGTTTTACAATTTATAGCCTGTGTTTCTCAGGGGAGGTCTAGCTCTGCTCTGATTTCACATTTCACAGCAGCACATGTGTAATCCTGCTGCAGCACAAAGCACACGATCTAGCTGATCTCAGGAAATCCACTTCTCACAAGTTGGAAATACACTGGAACTGGCCTGTAATCAGAATTTGCTTCTATTGCAACAGACCATGCAAGCTTGTTTGCAGAAATGTCAGATTGAAATAATACTCGTCAGAAGTCTGCCAGTCCCATCCTGTATTTGATATCCTGGGAGGGGAAAAAAAGACCAAGCCCAAATATTGTTCTTTGAAAGACAACTAAATTTTTAAAATTGGATTTAAAAAGTTACATTTAGGCTTTCAAGAGGCTTGTATAATTGCCATTAATATCACAACCATGCCATTAATAAGACAACCATTTCATTTACTTACTGCCTTCAAGTACCCAGGGAAATGCATGCTTGAAAGTCCGCACATGATAGGAGCAAGGCACCAACTTAATAAAGAAAAACCTCCAGCTTGCATAAACTTGCATGTTTAATGATCTTTTAAATTTTGTATTATCTCAAATCAAAAATAAAATACATGTGTACCTAACCTGACTTCAGGACAGAGCTGCTCCAACAAAAGAATTCAGAATAGGATATACTTTGCTGTGTATCTGTAGATGCAGTCAGAGAGGAAAGTAGATCCATTCTACAGTAATTATTTTCAAATATACAAAACTTTATTCATGCCATGGAATTCACTAAATCGGTTTAATAATTCCCCAGAAATGTTTACGAAATTCTATAGCACTATAACACAATGAAAAATTGTTTCTTCCTCTTTTTTTTTTTAATCATACAAAAGGTTTATGTAAATGCTTAGCATTATTCTTTTCTGTATCTTCATAACAAATATATATTAATGTAGATGATATGCATCTGCAAAGATGCTCTCACTTGACATTCGTATTCTTAAAAAAAGTAAGGTGCAGGTTCCTTATGAAAAATTGTATAAAAACGAATGTTACAACTTACACAACTTTTAAAACATGTTTATCTGATCCATACTCATCTTATGGAGTCTTGTCTTTGCTGAGGTTTACCTTGGGAGACAGCTTTTCTAAAATTTCCACCAGCTTTCTATTAATTATATAGTTATTTTTATAACATGGGTTTTGGGTAGAGAAAGTGAATCCAGAAACATATATGAACAAAGGAGCACCACAGTATCAGAAAAAGCGCTCAATATTTTAGAGCATCTTAAGCCAGGCAACTTAACTACTTTATACTGTGTCCCAAAGCTATGCTGTAAGCAGATGGAAGTACTGTTTTCAAGGCTAAATATTCCTCCCTTTCATCAAATCCACAGAAACACCTGTGCTAAACAACTTTGGTTTTCCCATTGTGAACGGAAAATAGGTTGTAAAATTATCTTATTTCTTAGGAAGAAATACTGGTCCCATGATGGACGGGAGTAAAACAAACAGGGACACTGGTTCAAAGCCACTTTAAGATTCTATTTTAGTGTATGATACCTACAAAGTGCAGCTGTGCTTCTTATACATTGATACACGTTTACTTCTGAGTATACACTACACATCTTAAAAGTGACTAAAAACTCAGAAAAGAAACAACCTATTTTTCTAGCGATCGTCTAATTATCTGTAGAGTTTGAAACCCAGCTCACTTAAGGCAATAAAACAAAAAGCTGGTTTATAAGCTGTTTCATGGTATAAATGAGCAGCCCACCAGCAAACCATATCCATAAAATACAGAGATGAAACCACGAAAGCAGTTTGATAGAGTATCAAAAGCATACGTATAGTACCCTTCTCAAAACAGGTTTGGGTGTTTTCCCAGTTGCTTATTCAGGCTTATGTTTTCTCATTAGGTAAAATTAGATTCTATATCCTTCGAATTCCTAAGCCCTGTTAGGGAAAATTATTCTTTGTATGAGGATGTGTGGTCACCTAATGCAAAAGAACGTGTCTGCACACAGAATAGATTACTTTTTACCTGAAGAAAGGCTACCCAAAAGTATATGCTGTTCCCCCAAATTATTTTTCTGTGACTAATCTACAATACAGCTGCATACGAAGACTTGAAACAAATATTTCTGTACAACTAATGAACTCAAACCAGTAGTATGCTCTGAGATCCCATTATTCCTTTTCGAAAGGTTTCTGAAATACCAGGGATGATACAATGAACGGAACGCTAGCTTCTTACCATCTGAAGATTGCACTATATCAAAGAAATACAGGGAACATTTAATCCAGCCTTATTTGGCTAAAACAACCTTATTCTGGCTCATTATGAATATCAATGAGCTTCTAGTCTGCAGTATGTTATCTTTATACTTTCACAGAAAGTTACTTCTTACTTAAACAGGGAGATGGATCGAATTTGTATTCCCATTTTCTGATCATTCCCTCCCTACTCCTGCTACTTCCAGATAAAATCCGTAGTCTGGTTTTTAGTCCTATCCTTTCTGTGGTTCTCATCCCCAGCCCAGCATCGTGCCACAGACCTGTAACCAGATCGTCTGGGCAAGTGGCAGCGCATACTGTACTTAACCAAAAGCGATACCTGTGCCAGTAAATGCACAATGACCAAAGCCCTCGCAGGCTCAGAAACGGTAAGATGCTCACAGTCTGCCCACCTTTCCCTATGTGGGGCTGTTAGTTCACCAACCTCCCAATTTTCACTAAGCCAGTATCTTTGTAATCTTTAATCCTGTCACATTTAGGAGCAAGACAGGGGCAGAATGAACTAAGAGTATTTGTCACCAGTGAAATCATACAAGCCTTGTTTCTTTGGAATAAATCTAAGGATTCTTCCAAACATTCATTCTCCCTACATGACATAATACCTGCATGACTGAAAACCACAAGGATGTTGCTCTGGGCAAAAAAAATTCAGTGTAGGTAAGCATAAAAAAAAGTTATCTCTGTTTGACAAACAACAACAAAATGGGGAACAAATAGTGATATTTTTTCCTGCTATAGCAGTAGTACTGGAAGCAAATATCTGTGTCCCCAAAATGCAAAGAAACCTTATCCAAATTAAAGAACTCAATGCTAACTATGTATAAATACAACAAACTTGAAACTTCCAGGATGTAGAATTTGTGTCATGAAATGACCAGGCATTTCACAGAACGTGGATTCTTAGAGCTGCTTCAGAGGGGGGGGGAAAAAAAAAAAAAGAAAAAAAAGAAAAAAGAAAATGCAACTGTTAATCCAGAAAACCTCAATGTGACAAAAACAAATGCTTGTCCTACAGTCAGAGAGTTCATTATTATGCCTTCTGTTTTAAGCTGAGATTTTTCAAAACGACTTAAGCGAGATGGCTTTTCTTCTCCCTCATTCTCCAGTGAGACACACAGCACTTGAAAAACCCTTATTACATTTCAGTTTTTAGAATCAGTGGTATTTCTGTAGACCCGAATGAAAAAAAAAAATAATAAAATTTCTTTAGGTCATGTTACATGGTTCATTTTGTACGATTCACAAATGTCCCTGTTAGCACTTCACTGAGGAGCATGTCAGGTTAATAATTAGATCACAATTGTTTTCAGTGACATTTGTGAACAGTAAAGATGAATCTGGCAAGCTCCTCAAGATCCCAAAGACCTCAATCTGTTAAGGGATGATTCCATGCCAATCTTTACCTGAAATCTCACATATGAGCCACGCATTGCAAATTATTTCCTTTTAGGTAGCAGTGATCTACGCAAACTGATCCTGCTGAACAGAAAATGAGCTCAAAGCACTTGTGTTTATTTGATATTGTGCCTTAGAGAGCATTTCAAAATTTATTTTCATAAATTTATTTTTGTAAATAATGTAGCACTTTTTAGTTATCTGTTTCCCAATGTAAGCAATTTAAATTACTGGAACATCACTTAGATGAAAGAACTGCTCATCATGTAAAGAATCCATAACAGTAACAAATTTTTGTACAAAGGGTAGACAGTATTAAGATTACATTTAACACATATGAGGGTACAGCTTGTCGTCTACAGCATGTATAGAAAGACATCTCCCTTTTTATGGTAATATCACCATCATACACTTTTAAATGTGTAACAGGAACCGCCAGTCTCTTGTTTTCCATGCTTAAATAAATTTATCAGCCTAGTCCCTCCCTTGTTCATGGGGGATCGTGTACGATCATACTATGTTCCTGCAACGTACTCTGGGTCCACATAACTCCTCTATGCATTTTGCAGAAAATAGGAACTTGGAAGGTCTCTAACAAGTTCACCCAATCTGTCCTGCTGCCTAAGCAAGGATCAGTTCTGCTCTAAACCACTGACTTCAAAACCTTCCAGAAATGACATAACAACATAAGGTTTTTTGGAAGCATTTTCATGCCTCAATAAGCCTACTTCATAAGTTGTTTCTGAATGAACGAGTTAAAACCTTGTCTTAATTTCAGAGATGAATGTCTGGAAGTGTTTCCATTTAATGGCCTCATCTTGAGTCTGTTCAGTGAGTTACCTGCGGAAAATATTTTAGAAAAACAAAGTGAGCAACATCTACTGGACATAAACTAAAAAAAAAGTGAGCTTTCTCCTCTTTCTCTCTCCAGCCTCTCAGGAGAAATAGAGAAACTAGGTAAGATAGGTGTCACCCAAGGTAAGCATACAGATCAACTCAACAGATTTCAGGTAAGACCCTCAATATTTGTGCTCTGTACAAGGGATAAAGTTGTGACAGACAGTTAGCTTGCCTAACTACAAACACCACTGGAATTATCTAGACATCCTACAACAACACAAGTCTGCAGAGTTGGATGCTCCACAGCTTCTCTGGGTAATACATTCTGGTACTTAACCATTTTTGTTCTATACCTGCCTGCTGAACAGTTTGCTGCTGTTGAACTGTGCTGAAATCCAGCACAGATCAGTACTGGGCCCATCCTTCCCATTTTGAATTTCTGATTTAGAACTTGTATTTACGTACTTCACCCATTAACTGGAAGCTATGTTGTAGCTGGAACTATAAATAACCAGTATACTAGAAATGCAAAGAAATCTAGTTGTAGAAGGGCATAGAGGGAGTGCCAAAATAAAGTAAAGTTGGCAGAAAATAATTCAGCAAATCTCATTAACGCATTGTGCTACAATCTCATAAGCTAACAAAGACAGATATTTAAAGCATGTTTAATCGACATTCAGTTTTTCAGCATATACCAAGGAAAAGTTTATAGTATGAAAGTACTGACAACTGGAAGTTATCTACAGAATTTTATAAGTAAGTACTTGCAGATGGAAATGTAAATTACATTTCAGACAAAACAGCCAGTGCAATGAAAGTGGCTTTTAATAAAACATGAGTGCAGTTGGGTTTTGCCAGTTAGTTTCAGAAAAAACATAATTATTCTTTTTCTAGCTAATATGTATCAGTGAACAACCACACTTTGCTATTGTACATTCTAATTATTTTGATTAGTTATATTTTTTTGTTTTAAAAATGTTTTATTAATTAGATTCTTTTGAAATAAAGATATATGTTTCTTTCAGCTATGCATTATGGCCTAAAAGTATAAAAACTGTTTTTACAGAATTACTCTTACAAATCCTTGGAGAGAACAGTAAAACAAATTATAGAGCTCACTTTTCAAAATAGCCAAAATGCCACTTACCACCACACACCAGCAATGCTTTGCAAAAGCATTAGTTGTCAAATAATATTTAATCAAGCTTATTTTGGAAAACGAGTCACTTGAATCTCAACAGGAAGAAGCATCAGAGGGGGTACCCATTTTCAGATAAAACAAACCATTCCAATTTTTTCAGACAAACCCTAAAGAGATGTCGTATTTTTACGTAGCTGGAAATGTGCATAAGGTACATGAAAAAAATATGGAGACCCTACAATAAAATCTTACTACTATATTGCAGGGAAAAAGCATATATTCACATACTCAAATTCACTAAATAACATGAAGTCTCTGGAATTATTTGCGCACTTAAGGTAGATGCATTCTTAGAAGTCAGATTACAAAGGTCACTTGCTCTCTGTCGTGATTAGCAATGTAATACCAACCCTCAGAGGAAACAGTTTCTCAGTCTACAAGAAGTCAGCTTGAAGAAATAAATGTGATACTGAATTTGAGAAAGACTAAAAACCTGGTCTAATATTTGACTGTTTCAGTTCAAAGGTAGTTTAGGATAGCAGATGAGAAGCAATCTACGCTACAAAGGTTACTTTTCTGCAACAAAATAAACAAGCTCATCACCATTCAAAGTAGTTCCGTGAAACACATTTGGTTTTTTTTTTTTTTGGTAAAAGAAAAATAAAATTGTATATTGGATCAATCTAGGAATTCTGAATAGTGGGTTTTTTTGATACACTGACAAAGAACACTGAAGACCAAGCAAAGCACAGTTCTCTTGAAAGAAGAGCACTAGATAAAGCAGCTAAGCAGATAAAATGTCTTCCTTAAATATTTTTTAAGTGGACCAGATGATACCAAAAAAACCCCCTCAACCTCTATGTCTGACTGCCTACGTTCCAGCAAAAATTGGATTGTGTCAAAACTTGCTTTGAATTGATTGAAACAGACATTAGAAATAACAAGTAAAGGTAAGATAGGGTGAAGGTGAAAAGCCCACCTATGATAAAAGCCTTTTGCAGATTTGCATACTATAGCAAGAAACAAAGATTACGCACTGAACTCTTCTTGTAATGATGACAATAATATCAAGGTAAATGACAGTACAACTGTAAGAAGCGGTTTCTATTAAGCTTTGAAGGCAATAATATATATTTTTATTCAATATAAAAAACAATGCAAACTATGCGATCCTAATCGTGGTGACATTGATTCACCAACGAAGAGTGTAGAATTTGCCATGAATTTCCAACATATAAGTGGGTTCTAAAGAAATGTGTAACATTATGTATCAAATACAAAGCATATAATGATGTTCTCAGGAACACTGTTGAAAAGGACTCTGATAAGAGTGATGTTGAAACTTTGAAAATTTTAATAAGAGCCTCTCTTTTTTGTCTACTGTTTTGAATGCCTTTCTTGCCTAATGTGTTCACTGATTTTGAGGTAGAATCTTAACCTAAAGAAGTGTAATTTTGAAATTATATACATATTTGATATAAGCACCATTAATTGTGATTTCTTTTAGATTTCAAATTAAAATCATTAGGGTTAATTTCTATTTTGCTTAAGAAGTAACATTCTACTGTTCAACAATCTAGTACCTTAAAATCATTAAAAATTCACCATAAGATAAGGTGAAATGACTAATTCAAAAGCCACAGAACCTGGGCAACAGAAAAAGGCAATAAATAGTTTTAGTTTTGTTAACTCTTGGCAGGAGGATATGACAGGGAGTTCAGCCCTTCAAAAAACTTGTATAAAAACAAAAAGTTGCTGTTTACACTTTTCTTTTTTTCCAAACATTCCTTATCCTCAAATAAAAAAAAACCAAAACCAACCGAAAAACAAGTTGAAATCGCATTCCTATTTAAACTAAATGTACTGCAACGTTTCAAAAAGCAAAGTGGTTGACATAGTGCAAAATAAAAGCAAACTAACAATTCAAAGCAGAGGATATTCTTCTATTGACTCTTACAGAAAATACAGCCTTCCAAATATGCTACCAAACAACCATTTGCTTCCACTGCAGCAATAGTAACTCAGAACTAAATCAAACTATCTTTAAGCGCTATCGCTTAAATATGAGCTAAAGCTCATCCTGGAAAGCATCCAGAAAAGTTGAAGCTGATCAGGATAATTACAGCTTGCAATCAGGGGTTCCTCCTGGAGCCTCCAATTCCCCTCCCCTCAAGCCCCCCCACCTTCTACTTTCAGTTCAGAGAAATATTTCCAAATAAATATTTGTGAAGTCGTCTTACTTGGCACTTTTCTCAGCTATATTAATCATCCTGAGACCACCCCTCCTGCCCAGAAAAATCTAAACCGGCCCAAACCTGATACTGATTTTTTATGAGATTTACTATAAATTCCTTAGCCTGTTAATGTCAACAGATTATTTCTTTCAGAACTATACTTGAAACAAATGATAAGAATATTGTTATTTTGCTTTAGTCAATATGCTGCCCACTCTAGCTGTGCCTCCAAAACGTGAACATCCCGTTGCGCGCATGGAATTGTGACCAGATGCCACTGATATGCACAAACCCAGCAAACACAAATGAAAAAACCTCTTGGGCCTAAACAGGCATGCCCCAAAATGTTGCCTAATTTAGTAAACCTTTAGTAAACAAGCACACGTAATCCCACTGAAGAGTTTCCAACAACCCAGTTCAAAACAAACCTCTGGCAAATCTGAACTTCTATATACAGTTGGTATGTAACAAATAGAAAAGTCCCCAAACCCTTCTGTACAAAAGTTTCAACATAAAATAAAAATAGGTTAAATTTCTTATTTGTTCACAGCCTGCTGCTTCTCTTATTGAACGAGAGAGCTACATCTTTGGTTTATACAGGAATTTTGTTTAACTGCTATGTAAAAGACTTACTATACACTCAACTCAAAAGATAATAATTAATCAGACCTCCCAAATTATGAAATCTGTTATAAATTGTTTTATTAGTTTGCTTTCTATATTTGAGTACTCAGGGTACGTTCAGGTCACAACTTGTTCTTCCCAATCATATGGATCAACCAGACCGCTCTTTGTTTCTTCTTATATGAAAGCTTGTAAGATCCCATGATCACTTGCCTTACTACACTGGAATTTAGGAGGCGTGTCAGCTTACATGGGACACAGTAAAAATGCAAGACTGGCTTCAGGTAGTTTGCATTTATGCAAATAACGATCAGATTTAGTACAATGGATTTACCTAGGTCCTGATAGAGATAAGAACACATGCATTGCTTTTACCACAGGATCTTTTCTGATGAGTTAACGTAGCTTCAAAGTGCCATTTACAAACAAAACAAAGCCAAGCAAAGAAGTCCCCAAAATACCCCTGGACAGAGCCATAGTACCTGATGTTACTGTAATTACTGATGCATAAATTTCCTTTTGCTGTTTGAACTCCTTTGGTAACTCTGTGCATGTAAAACAATTAGTATATTAAGAAGTTCTCAATGTCTCTTTTTCTGAGCTTTAGCAGTAAATGCAGGCAATAGGACTTGCAGATGTCACTGTCCAGGCTCCAGGCCTAAACACACCACCAATGAACAGCAACATAATAATCAACACAGCAGAGGACAGTAAATAATTTTGCCTATAATCATACAATCCACAAAGAAACCTCCAGCCAGGTGTGTCTTAAGACATCCAGCAGAATTAAGACATGGATACTGCAGAATTAGGAAATTCTTCCTAGTGCAATTCCTCCCTCTGTGTGTGAAGAACGGAACAGTGGCAGACCTTATGATTAGGTTTGAAGGAACAAAGCAAAGCTGCAAGAATTGCCAGGATGGGATCTACCCACCACCAAGCTGTCTCTCTTGCTTGCACTTCTTCGCAATTACAATACATCTATATTCTCTTTCTCTTCTTTGTCAGAGAGCAATGGCGCTACATTATATTGGCTTTGCTTTGGAACATATTCATAAACTGCATTGTTTAAAAGCACTGACTTGTTGGGTTGAACTTCCTTCTTGCACAATTTGGACTGACTAAATACCGTCAAATCACACACCTAATTTAAAAAAATAAATTGCACTTGACATTTTATTTATTGAACAAACAGACCAGGCTACAAAAGCCAGGTAAATATAAGCACCAAATCTCCTTGCTGATTTACACCCTGTTTTAATTAACCACATTGCCACTGTTCCTTTATACAATTTTTTTAAAAATACCACTGTAACTAGAGTTTGTTACTCCCACACCTGCTCTCCTATATGTTCCATTAGGAATTCTTCCATCTTTCCATTTTGATATTTTCATTCTGCTGAATGCGTGAGTAAATAGTGTTTTTTTATCTGGTATACTGATGATTTAGTCTAACACGGTATTAATGAAAATGGTATCTATATACTGAAAACCTACACCCTTTAAAAACCTATCACTATGGTCTCTGTAATATCACAAATTAGAGAATAATTTATATTAAAGCAGCAAGACTTGTAGACCAGTACAATGATTTTCAGATGCAGTGAGTCTTGACAAAGCACCGCTGTGAGTAGTCATCTGAAATGGACTTAGATTCATCTCTCTTGAGACTCAATGTCAGCATCAATGATGAAGGTTTCATCTACATTCATTAAACTAACAGTGATGAAAGGAATTCACGATGATCACACTTGCTCATCTTCTCAGGGGTCAGTCAACTTAAAAACATATTGCCTTGAGGCACTCGGTACCAAATGTCCTTATTTTTAAGAATCAACCTGCAGCCAAAAATTAAAGCTGAAGTTTACTATATGCATCTATAAGCTGCTACAAATAACAATACATTGTGCTGCCAAACAATAAGCTAATGGCTCAAATTCTATTTTATGACAACATGAACAACTTTTACTGTCTCTTAGATATTCTAGAATTGTACTGGAATCTAAAGGAATGTAAATGAAATAATAGAGGAATAGCAGAAATTATGTGATAAAAGTGTTCAATGGAAATAGAATGAAACAGTATTTTAAAAGAAATAATTACACCCTCTTATTAAAAGCCTAGTATGGTGATGATGAGAGGGGTCATAAAAATATCTCTTATGCCTCCTGCAACAAGCATCTAAGAAGGATCGTTGCTTCTCTGTTTCTATGAGCAGTTAAATCTCCAGTGCATTCTTTGTATTAAACTATGCGTGATAACACAGATGTCAAAGCTACTGGTCACAAAAGCCAGCAAGTTCACAGAGTGTAGTTCTCTGAGGATGTACCAGTATAGAACCATAGCATGACAACACACAACCTTAAATTACTGCTTTGAGCCAGCAAGAACCTTCTCTGCCCGGCTGTATTGCACAAGACAAGAAATATGCCACTAGCTGCAAAAGTAGATGTTATGGAAGTCTTGATTTCTCAAACAGCATTGTCAGGTGAGTTCTAGTAAGCTGCGCTGGGTGCTTTTGAATTTACCAACCCAGCTAAACAGCCTACCCCTGGCCTGTGGTACCGCCAGTAGAACTAAATGTACATTTCCCAGTACAGTGTCGCAAACTGCAACATCGGTGCAGACCAAAACTGTGGGTTTACACCTGTACACATTTGCTTCCTGCCTTCACGCTTTTCATTTCCCCCGCACCTTGAGATATGAGTAATCCCAAGCAGAAGATTGGAGTAGACGGTTTGGGGTGGCCTTTTTCAAAATGTAAATGGCCATCTGAGATTGGCTTTGCTCACACACTGGAAAACAGTGAATCAGTGCTCTGAGCCTCAACACCACCTTCCCTTGTACGCTGACATATTATATATTGTAATGCCTGCCACTGGCCAGCAACTTTTTGTCTACCCCAAGAGTTGGTGGTTTGATTCCAGTGTGAGTTACAGTAATTTATGGACATTCCTAAGTTACAGTAATTTAAGGAGACTGCGTACAGCCTCTGATGAGGAATCCAGTGCTTATGGAGACAGTGTCCCATGGAAAAAAAAAAAAATCACTATGCCCTTCTGGGTGAGAAATTAATTAAAGGACTCTCCAAACCAGATGTCAGTGATATTAGGAAGCCATTACTACTACTGCATTACTTCTACAGCCCAAATACCAATATCCCTGTTGTAACTGGATCCCAAAGTTTAGATATCTCTCACCCGAATCAGCAAAGATGACAATCAAATCCCTGAGTCATTTTTTCTTCTGTATACCCTCCTGCTCTGGAAGAAAGACTTCAGCTTTATGCTTCTGACCTTATTAGTTATTCTTTCCTTTCTCTTAGTCAAAAGGCTAGCAAGAGATCTGTTTGCCTGTTTTTTATGAATCTCCAAATGGCTTTATCAAATGATCATGGCAGTATTGCCTAGCAATGTGTTCTTTAGTTATTGTATTGCACTGAGCAGCAGCACCCCTTCATCGAATTGTGCCACATATACATGGATTATTGTCAATAATTCATTCTACCAGGTGTAAAAGTTTCTTCTGTAAACTCTTCGAGGTATTATTTCAACACAGAAAACAAAAGACAGAGGAGGTGGTAGACAATGCTTTACCCGAAAAAGAGTTTTGAATCTGACAGATACAAAGAAAAAAAAATCCTATCAAACATAATTCATAAATTATAAACATAATTAATAATAACATAATAAAAACACCACTCTTCAAATTTCAACAACATACTTCTATAAAGAAAAAGAAATTAAATTTCCAGCTGTCAATCTGCCATTCATAAACATTAGTCAGAAATTAATATGCAGATCAAGTATATTTTTGTTGCATATCCATAGTCCAAAGGAACACAATGGATTTTAAATCCAACAGTGAAAGAGAATTCTTTTTAATGTCTGAATTATGAGCACATGCAGTGGTCGCAAATGTCTACTGGAGATATTCTCTGCATATATCTAATCCTCAGCATCCTAACCTTCTAAACACAGAAGCATCAATAGCCTTTTGAGATCTATAGAACAAATATCATCACTACATTAGAGTTGGAATTATAGAGATAAAAAGAATTATATTGGTTTAATTATTAAAATACTTAAATGGGTCAAAAATGAGAAACGTTGAGAAATCAGGTTACAACAAACAACTAAATCCACCAACAACATACCATTATTTGGAAATCTCCTATTAAACACAGTAAGGTGGATCGCCTCTGCCTATGAAATAAAGCATTTTTTTGTATATCCTTAACGGTTTCTGTACAGGAAAGCAAAAGACTTCACAGTGAATACTGATTATTTGCATGGACAAATTATGAGTTTTGTCTATATCAGCAGGATTGGATCATTACTTACAATTAACTATTTCAACTAAGGAATGGAAGATGAAATACCTTTCTTTCCTCCACTTGAGCCCCTCGGAAAGAAAAAGGGCCTTTTCAGACACATACTTCAGAACAATGATAGTATTTGAGGTGGTTGAAATTTTCTCCTCCACCTTTTCTTCTTTTCTTGCAAACCAGGGCAGGAACGACTGTTAACAGGACACTTAGCAGAAGGAGGGGTACGACTGCTGTCCTACTGGAAGCATTATACACGAATTCTTGGCCTACACTATTTATGCCAGTTTCCATTATACAGCTTTTCAAAAAACCTGAAATTTAGTTATCTAGGGTTGAAAGAGGTGGGACTGATGAATCATCTAAAACGAAATAAATGTCTATTTTTAAAATTTCAATAATACACATAGTACTTGAATTTGAATGGGCTAATTTCAGGTATTTCAAAGCAAACTTCAGTTCATGGAACGTGTGTATCTCTACTCAGCATGTTAGCAAAATACTCAGATGGCAGCACAGACAGCAGTCTGAATACAATAATGTTTTCTGGTGAGACAACAATTTATGTAAATAGAAATCATAATTAAAAAGCAATGAATACTTTATCTCAAGGTGTAATTTTAATTCATAGTGAAGGTTTATTAAACACCCATAGGCTCTTTTCAGCACCATCTAACTTTCTTAATAGATCCAAACATGCCTTCCAACAAAGTGCTATAGAGCTACAAATGGACTGAAAGTGCAGAGAATAAGAACTTTTATATATAACTTATATATGAGGGTTTTCGGACAATTTAATTTCATATTATTTCCTTTTCATATACCTGTGATTCCAAAAAAATATCCGTCTTAATAAAAAAATATCAGTTCCACCCCCACCAGCCCTCATATTTATAAAACCTAAACACTTTTCTTTTTATATTTTTCATCCTCCTACAGGAAGGAAGCTGGGACATATAAGACTGATTACGTGGAATTGTAACGGATCTAGCACCATGAAAAAAATACACTGATAGTGTGTTCCACTCTCTGACGCTCTACCTGAAAAAGCATTTGGCTTCATTTTTATCATGTATATAGTAGAGGTTCAACCAAATTACTAAGCTACAGTGTCCTATGTCTTCTATACCGTTTTCTCTGCAAACATACTTAAAAGAGCAGGAACTTATCTCTGTTCAAGGCTCACCAGAACTCTCCAAAAGAACCAGTGTATTTTAACAAATGCACCTTTAAAGAAACATGACATTTGACTCCCCTGAAAAAGAGCAGCACTGATGACTCAACAAATTGATATGTGCCATGAATATATACCTGCCCGTTGCCTTTCTGTGCAGCATAATTCCATAAGTAATGCAGGTTTCATTGGGTAAGATTCTAAGGTGATGTCTTTCAGCAAATTTCAAAAGTGAATAGTGCCATACAAATTCATCTTAGTGGAACCTGCCTCTAAATCTCTAATTTGGGTCTGAATTTTGCTAAGCCTAGGACAGGAAAAGACATTTCATCATGTAGATTACCTAGATTATCCAGCATAAAGGAAATAGAATCATACAATCATAGAATCATTTAGGTTGGAAAAGACCCTTGGGATCATGGAGTCCAACCATCAACTCCACTCTACAAAGTTCTCCCTTACACCATATCCCTTAACAGCACATCTAAGCTAAATACAGTATAAGGCTAAATGTTACTGTGGAAAATTACAGCTTCATGGAACAAAACAGTGACTGAAAAAAATTTATGCACATGAAATATATTTTTCATACTAGTAACTAAAAGTCTGCTACAGGTATGCATCCAGATTGGCTAGTATCTATTGCAACTTCCATGAGCCTCTGAGTCCATAGAATCTTAGAACAAATCCATATTTTAGTGAAACAAACTGAATCATAACCTGAGGTTATCATAACCTGAAATCATAACCTGAAAGTTCATGTTACACAAAAAAAAAAAAGAATGTGGAGGAAAAAGAGGAAGAGAACAGAAATCAAACACAAAAATGAAATGCAAGACAGTGTAATTACTAACAGTTTTCACAATTTCACAACTTCACAAAGTTCTAAGGTAGGTTTGCAAGCACCTGGGGCAGGAGTGAATATAGGGAAGTATAAGGTTAGCATTAGAAAGACACTTAAAGATACTGTGATTTTCTCTTCTATGTATGATACATTCAGAAAAATCCAAGAAAAAGCAGGAAATGCTTGCAAGTTACAGTTATTGCTGCACTATTAATATATCAGTGCTAAAAAGAATTTTCCTTTCTGAACCTCAAATTAGATGACAGTCACTGCAAAATAATCATACACAGATATGCTTCAAATAAAGAGCAGAAAGCAGCCAGACAACCCGTGTTCAGCAGTCTCCTGGGACTTTACCATAGCCACTGATACCATGATTAAAGAGCCCTGTTGGTTATGTTGGTACTAAAACTTGGCACCAGTGAAAAAAGTAAAATAAAGTTATGCTTTGAAATTATTTTGCCCTTCCTTTTCCATGGAAAACAATGAGAAGTATTTCATCTTCTAATCTGAATTCTCATTTATCAACTTTGCAAAACGGCTTATTTATTTTGCAGTAAATCCTAGTGACTTTCAAAAGTCCTTCAAACCATTAAAAAGTATTTCCAAACTAGGATCTAGATCCCTCTGATCATAAACTACCCAAATATTTAGAGGAGCTCTACATTTCCTTGGAATGATTATGTCTATTGAGTACAAGTCAGTAGAAAGCAGAGATACTTGAGCTAGCCTGGATACAAGCAGCAGTATTAACCACATGCATGTGCTTTTATCCCCAAGGAAAAGACACTGCTACAGTACACTGCAATTGGTCTCCAGACTTAAGCTTGCTTATTCAGAACTCTACATTACATACAGACTCTATATTATTTCCTTCCTACTATGCAGAGGCTGCTAAATCAAATCCTACGGGTAAATTGAGGTAGAGCAATTTTTAACTCTTTCACTATTGCTAGAAGAATTTGCTATGACACTGGCATTAGAAATATAACGTAACCATACTATTCTGAAACTCCCTTTACTGAAAAACTTCGATGGCTGATTACAAATCTGTTACTGCATCTGCTGCTTCACACTTTGTTTTATATCGAAACACTTACATGACAGTGAGAGATCCAGCTTGTTTATCTGAAAAATATTCCAGACTCGCACTATTAATAGTCATACTGCAATGACAGAAACTTCCACAAGTCCAAACACTCATAGGATCCCAAAGTCTTTAGGTTAATGATGTTTCACTGCAGTGAGTTAAACAATGAAAACCACGAAACAAACAGGAAGGTTACAACCAGTACACTACATTATGAAATAATATTCTGATGCAATTTTGTAGATTATGTTTTACAGACAGAAATAAACAAAAGAAAAAAATGGCCATGGGAACAACTTATTCATGGTCTTTTATCAAGCAGTTTGCTGAATAACAATTGTTCAGGACTCCCAGAAGACAATCTAAAGACAAACTAAATTCTTGCACAATATTTCAGAAGTATTACTGCCCAGCAAAATGCAGGGGAAGCATAAACAATTAAGTCAAGAGAAGGCTTTGCCTTCCCCCTCCCTCCCCAGCTCCAAAAAAAGATGTGGATTTTAGCTTTGATTTTATTATGAGAGAAAGAAAAAAAATCCAAGATGATTCTATATAAAATTTAAGACACTGTTTCATCTAAATCTGTCCAGCACTTCCCAGGCCCACTCACTACACAAGGAAAAGTTAAACGTGGTTTGACAAGAAAGGAAAAAAAATAAATGCACAAAGATGCCCATTGTTTACTACTTTGCCCACAAATTTGGGCTAGTTCCCAGTGTATACTAGCAAAGCCATCAATCATGGTATCATTGCAGCAGGCTGCCATGATTGAGACGCAGGGAGGATCTCCTCACACCCTTTCCCCAGTAGTTGTACTGTCTGTGCCATCACCGCGCTCATTACGCACAGGAGTGCTCCTCTCTGGCTATAGTGGGAGGTAAATTGTTTTAATCATTCAGTTACAGCAACAGTAGGAAGTAAAGCTGTGCAAAGCAGCTTTGACTTAGAGGAGAATTAAGACCTTAGTGTAAATCTGTTCCTATGATTTGCATCTACGTAAATGTATGTTTTTCTTTAAGCTATGTAAAGAAGAGCTGTTGTTCATACACATGACAAAATCCCTACAGCTTGTTCTATGAAAATTCCTGTGCATTGTTTTTTATGCCAAGACGACTTTTATATGTGCACACACAGAGAATGAGTACGCACACATCATACGCTAGAAGCAAGTAAAGAACATTCTGTGAAACAGAAATCTTGCAGACTAGCTATTAATGAAGTTATAATCTCCCCGAAAATGCTATTTTTTTTTTTACTTAAAGCAGATGTGCAAGTATAGTTCTTTATTAAAAGCCCAATTTCCACTTACAATATAGTGATTGTCTTAGTTACATGACCACAACCAGGTTCTTAGCTGTAAAATACAAATGGAAGCACTAATCTAGATGTCATAAATTAATCCAGGTTATTTATGGATTAAGGCTCAAACTGACTTTGACATACAAAATACTTGAAAAATTATTTTACATGATTATAATGTTGGAATTACAAACATATTATGCATTTGTCCAGAAAAAAAACCACCACCCAAACAATGAACCCTAACCATCTGCTAAAACAGGGTCTGGTCTCTTATATAGGAATGTTTGATTAGCCTTTTCACCTGACTGAATTTTTAATCCTAATACTTTGCTGGTTTAAGGCATTAATAGAACAATTTGTTATTGTTATGTCTGTTGTGCTCCTTTAACAGAACATAATACCTGTATTAATATAAACTCAAGCAATATGAAATGCATGGGATGTTTTTACCAATAAAGTAATTTTCATCAAAAGACTATGCTGGCGTAATACTACGAGAATCAAAGAATAGAAGTTTGTGTACAAGATCAATGTTAGTAACTAACTTTAAACTAGACTTAATCAAGAAAGGATTATTTACTTAGAAAGCATTTACACAAAAAAAGGTTTTTTTCCTGTCAAAATAGACAAAAAATTCTTGATTCTTACAGTATGTTTATGCAAACAAAACTAGAGCCAAAATAAGACTTTCCTTCCTATCGGTATGCCTGATGCATACCGTATCTTCAAGAAGCTATCATTTTTCAATGAAGGAAAAATGGTAACTATTTAGCACTATTTTATGGGGAATACAGGCTGCTTTTTTAAGGGAACAAAATTATTACCATAAAAACACAATAAATGACAATTCAAGCTCATTGTGATTAAAACCACAGCTAACTACTTGAATATCTTGATTCAAGACGCATGCTATTTAAAGAGCTGTGCTTACTTCCAGCTGACTCTGATTCTGTATGAAAACAGCTCCTACAGCAATCGAGGTTGAAATAAAAAAAAAGTTCTACAATTAAGAGTTCTAAAATAGTGTATGCTGTGTACATATCACTCTACAAAATTATCTTAATCTTAAGCATACAGTTTGCTTTTAAGTGAAAATCTTATAAAATCTTATTTCCCTATGTGACTAACAACTTTTTTTTAACCTACAATGTGAACTGTTTTAGGTTAGGGTATGTTTGTAGTCACTTAAAAAACCACCATGTACCTCCCTCTCTGCTTTTTTCTATATAACAGACCCATCTCACTTTGTACACGTCTTCTCCAGTGAACCTAAGCAGCTTTTAAAAATTATGGAGAATGCACTATATCAAAAGTAAACAAATTTCAAAATTTGAAATCCGCTCAAATGGCATTTGTAGAAAGTAAATGCCTTAAGTGGCTTAGAAAAGAGAGAGATGATTAAAGAAAGCAGAAACAGTGGAAATTGTTTTTGCAGGTTTCTCAGTTTACCAGCAAGATTCCAAACTTTTAAATTTTTCTAAACTCCTCATCAACGGTTCATGTTGTGAACCTGTCCTCTGAAAAAAGGGCGAATTAATCTGAAGCCCATCCGGTTTATTTCCTCCCATTTTGTCTCCTCTCTGGCAGGTTATCATCTAGCATTGTTAAAGTTTAGCATCCCTTCTATGTGTTTCCCTACAGTGCACAAAAGCAGTCTGTCACAAAGACTGTTTATTCTCATGAAGAAAGAAAGGGTAGAAGTACATGCTGAAAGTTTCACCTTGGCGGTTTTCACCATTGACCAAACACTTCAGTCTACCTTTTCAGCATGGCCATATCCCAGCTTCCCTTTTACTGGCACAGTTTTGCTGCGTCACTTTCTGCTTAGGCAAACTGTAGTCTTCACGTTCTGCAGTTGCAAAATTGAAGAACAGATCTGTTTGCACTCACACTTCAAGAGGATATCAAAGACTCAATGAAGTTTGCCAGAGGCAGCTTTTGGGATTAGTCTGCAAAATCACCTGTCTATAACAAACTAATTACAATGCTTAGAGCAGCATGCTAATAATTAGCTTTGAAGACCAACCTACTTTAAGTTCTCAAAATGGTTTTCCACATTCGAGAACCAGAAAAGCAGGTGCAGAGTAAAAATTTACTATAAACCCATTTGAATGAACATTAGATTTTATATAGGCCAATATGCCTGCCAAATCTGTGCCTGAGAAACTCTAATACCTTAGCTGTCAGATCAAGCCAGAGTTTTCCCAAGGCTGTATTTGGCCAATGTCTCAGTCTGTGTCTTTACCTGAGCTTCCATCTATCTGAATAAAGACAGAAAGTAACAACTTCTCTGTCTCTGAGGTTTGTTCTGTGGCACCTAGCTCTCACACAGAAGGCTTCTGGGAAGAAAATATGATCCAAAAAGCTCCCTGCAATGCAAAGCTTTAGGTCACCTGAAGAGTTTTCAGGCGATTTTAAAATACTATACTTCCAAAAGGTGAGCCTAGGTATGGTTTCAAACTCAAGAGATGAATGCATTGTAAACTACTGGTTCAGCACCCCTGCACTGATAAATTTTCATCAGGAAAGGAGGTGTTGCTCTTCAATTAGTCAAATGAAAGAGGATTAATGATTATTTGGTAATCCTAACATCCATTCTTTTTTCTGACTTATTCTAATAACAGAACATTTCACAAGCATTAGTGTCTAGCTAGAGTCCGTCCTTCTGTCCCAGCATTGTAAATGCAAACTTCAAAATTTTTTATTAAAAGTATACCAACTCTTATTTTGCTGTAGAGTTTCAATTTTACTGTTAGCAAACTTAAGACTGCAAAGCATTAAAATTTTGTCTATGTGCACATTGCATATAAAATGTAAGATGACGTATCTTTCCATCATTCAAATAAAACTATAAATTCAATTATTATGTTTAATACTCTACATATAAAGAGAAAATACACTGAATAGAAAAAACTTGATTCATGCAAAAATTTAAAAGTTGCATCTGTTCAACAGAAACGCATCATATTCAACACTTGTTAAAATCAGTGGGAATTTCAGATTTTCAGCCCATTTGAACCTCTGGCCATGAGAACATTGAGTTTATATTCATTATTTATTGTACTTTTGTAGCACATACCATTGTTTACAGGGATGCAAAGCCTTATAGAATTATTTTTATTTACTATATTATTAAGTGAGATTAATTTAATTAATTTACTTTACTTAATTTACTATATTCTTAAGCAAGGTTAGATTACCTATCCAATTCTTTTGTATTCCCCAAATTAATGAAGGAATAATTAATTTTTTGAGGGAAACTAACATCAAACTTAGAAGTGAAAAAGGAGAGGTGAGTGGAAAGTAGGAAAGCACCTGGATTTCTGCTTTGTTAGATGCTTGCTGTGGAAACAATCTGCTCAATTTTAACGAGAGCTGACATCATCAGGAACATTCCCTGCCATCATTTCACAGCTAGCTGTTCTTCGCTGATTTTTCTTCTTTTAAAGTATTGAGTTAAAATTTTCATGCAAAGAGAAATTAAAGAAAAAAAAAAAGCTTTTAAGAAATTACAAAGGAAGTAGAAAAATCCTCCAAATGTAAATACTGAGAAGCTGTAATTGGGCTATGGAGATACCCAATTATCTATGCTGCTGCTTTTTTTTTTTTTTTCCTTAGGTTTCCGAATGGCAAGTTTCAGCTCTGTTGAATGCCAGCCAAAAATCCAAGGTGGTATAAAACATTTAAAAAACATTACTTTTTAACAATGCTGAGAAACAGAATGGTACCATTTTAATAGCCATATGTCATAAAGACTATTTTTATTTAGGAAAATCTATTTTAATTTAAACATCATAAGCCCATGAGCTATAACAATATTTTTTTACCATATGCTCTGAATTATTGCAAAGAAAACTGTTACTTCTCCTCCCCCTTCTTTAGAAGTCTGAATATACATGTGTGTTTATGCGTGTGTGTCTGTTTACGGTGAAGGAAGGAAACCACTAAACTCCATTAGTTAATGTAATGGCAAAACACCAAAAAGGACGTCTTCCCTTGGGGTTGCTTTTTATCCCCTATCTTTCACTAGTCCGTTTTCCATATAATCCCCTTCTTGCAACAGTTCTCCACAGCAAGCTGCTAGTAGTAACAGCCATCAACCCAGATGATGTGGAAAGTTGCTATAATTTCTTTCATCTGCTCTTTGCCTGAATTCATGCACTGTATGGTTTGAAGGAAAGTTCCCTTTACCAGGTGCTAAGAAATGGAAATGTGTGCGTGCATTTGTGAGCGCTTACCTGCTCGGTACTGGAAGGAAAATTACAGACTCTCTTCCTCTAAGTCTTTGAGCAGCATCACTAAGAAAGAGTTTTTAAGACCAACTTTTCTTCTGCATCTTTTCCAGTGCAGAACATCAATGAAACAAATGTATGCATGGGGCTGTGTTATTTTTTTTTTTTCAATTTTTATTTCGTTATTTATTAAAGTCTGTGAATAGATATCAATAATGAAATTGGATTTTAATTTCTTAGGGTTTTTTTAATTTTTTTTTTAATATAACATTTAGAAGTTTGAGGGATGATTGAATGGTTACTTCAGGTGCTTAAAACCATGACTATGCACATATGATAATTTACTTCAATGTTAAATTGCAGATGGCAAACATTGCTCACATTGGACTGCCCTGTGAGCTGGCAAAGGATTTTAAAAAAAATCAAGGTTCTTCCATAACTGCTAAACATAAAGCAAACCTGTCATATGCTTACCACTGCTTTACTTAAAGCAAACAGAAAGCCACCCTATGCTAAAAGCTGGAATTTCTTATTTGAAGAGGTTTTACAAATAAATTAGCCTGGCCCTCGAAATAGTAAAAATCATATATGCAACTAAACTCATGACGCAACTGAGAGAAGTCCGAGAGGAAAAAGCGTAATTCACCTTAAAGTGAACAAAAAGTTTAATAAACCAGTAATAAAAAGCAATATAATTATTCATCTGTCGTTTTATAGATTTCAACTAAAAATCACATATATTTCTATGTTCAGAGCTGGGATATAGTCTAAACCAAGAACCTTATACTCACAAAATTACCTCTTCCATAGAAAACCCCAAACAAACAACAAATGCAACAACCCCCCCAAGCTTTATATTCCTAATTAACCTTGCTTCACAGCAGTATACTAAAGAAGATGAGAAACAAAGCAGAATTTGTAGGTAAGAACCTATTTATCTATCCTTAAAATTGTCTTAGACTCCTACTTAATGTAGGAAGCTTTTAGGAAGAAGAGTATTTAAAAGCCTCTTCACCCTTACCTCCAACTCAATCTGTGGCTTGGAAGAGTTCATGAAATTCTGTTTTCTACAAAATGTGGATATGTACGTGGCTCATTGTTGGCTCCTATGAGCTACCACTATGCACCTACAGTGTGAAGATCTCTTCTCCAATACAGCTCTGAGTACAATTCTTGTGAGCAGAGGCCAAGCAGTTGCCACAGCACTGGGGTGTACCAGCTGCATGGCCATGGGACCAGAGGAACCCTGGCCTCCCAGCAACAGCTGAGGCTCACAACACTTGCTCATGTGGGCAGCGTACTTGCCACAAGCATCTAATCCACCAAACTTGGCATAACTTGGTACAACCCTTGACTGATAGAAACATTGTTATCTTAGAAGTAAGTTGTGAGCTTATCAGGAACAGTGTGGTGAGCACGACTAGGGAAGTGAATGTCCCCCTGTACTCAGCACTGGTGATGCCCCACCTCAAGTGCTATGTCCAGTTTTGGGCCCCTCACCACAAAAAAAAAAAAAAAACATCGAGGTGCTGGAGCGGGTCCAGAGAAGGGCAACGAAGCTGGTGAGGGGTCTGGAGAATAAATCTGATGACAAGTGGCTGAGGGAGCTGGGGGCGTTCAGCCTGGAGAGAAGGAGGCTGAGGGGAGACCTTATCGCTCTCTACAGCTACCTGAAAGGAGGGTGTAGAGATGGGGAGGATCAGTCTCTTCTCCCAAGTAACAAGCAATAGGACAAGAGGAAATGGCCTCAAGTTGCACCAGGGGAGGTTTCCACTGGATATTCATAAAGATTTTTACACTGAAAGGGTTATTAAGCATTGGAACAGGCTGCCCAGGGAAGTGGTTGAGTCACCCTCCCTGGAGGTATTTAAAAGACGGGTAGACACAGTGCTTAGAGATATGGTTTAGTGATGGTTTTTTCCAACCTAGGCAATTCTATGATTCTATTACATGAATTATTGTGACTTACTTATCTTCCAATTACATGCTGTCTTTTACTTACTAATTTCTAAAAACCACTGTTCCTTTCGAAATATTCTGTGCTTTATTTTCTGAAAACCCCTTCATCTCTACGTCTTTGTAGGTACCAAACATTTGCAGATGCTATTTGTGATTCACGCAGTTAAACATTCACGGTATTTAGAAGACCAACAAAATTGCAACGTGTACTATTTGTCTATGCAAAAAAACCCCCAACACTGTTAGAATCATCTAGGATTTTAACTCACAACATCTAAATATGACCACTAGGAGATTCAAACAGAATCCATGAACGATTCAATTTTGCTATTACTTGTATTGATGGTTTCTATTGAAATACACATTTAGATCCATACCAATCAAAATAAGTAACACCAACTGAGTCAAACCCTAAGCACATTCCTAAGTAAAATGGACGAAACTGTAAATCCTTCCTCTGTATTTAGTGCTTGGTAAACTTGTGGGCAGGGACCATGTACAGACTTCCAGAAGGACTGAAGTCTGTTCCTTTCTGAGGTAACAGTAGCTCTTGTAACATTCTGCAAGCACAATTGTGATGGCTCCATGCTCTGCCCATAAAGGACCCATATGTTAGCCTATTCAGAGGGATAGCTATTTTGGGGTAAATGGAAGTTCGAAGGTCAAATTGTTCTTACTATTCGTTTCTGTGGCATGCAAAAACATTAAGCATATTAGCAAGGATATCGTCCTAACTTCTCTCTCTCTGTATCCAGTTTGTTACTGCTTACATGAAACTCTTCAGAATTATTATTAAACAAACTAAACCTGCTCGTCTAAACCAAACATCTTTGAACTTCAGTCAGACCCCCTCAAACAAATAAGCTGTTTTGAAAATTATTTCCAGGGCGATGCCTGTTGCCATAGAGATGACATTAAGTGAAAAGGACAAAAAATATAGAGGGTGATAAACTGCATGGTTGGATGACACACTTGACTTCCAAGTCTGTGTTCAAATGAGGCATACATGCCAAGATTTTTTATGAAAGACAAAATTAAAATGTATCACTATCAAGCTGTAACTGACAAGGTATTGTGTGGTGGCTGTTAACATAATGCTCCATATATTTATTGTTTGTCATTTTTCTGGCCCTGATAAAGGTCTTTTACAGCTGTAAATCATACCATTAAATCTGCCACTAGAAACAGAGGCTGTTTGGGAAAATGAAAAGAAAAGAAAACACAGAACTGAATCACTACTTACAGGTTTCTGCTTCATGACAGACCTTAACTATCACATCAGAGATGACATTTATTCTTTGAATTTGGCACATTTTCAAAAGTCAGGCTGTTGGCTTATGACCTAACTTGAGAAAAATTTCTCTTGAAGGCTAGGCGGTTTACCACGGCAATGTATTGTACAGACACAATATACAATTAAGTATATATGGCTTAAGACAATATGAAGTAATTCACTGTTTTAAAAATACTGATTCACTCACAACAAACATTTATATTTACAAAATTAGCTTTCTCTCCACATTTTGTTTATGCAGGGGCTAGCATATTTTCATGATGATCTTGATTGGTATTAGTTATAATAATAAAAGGCAGTAAAGCATCTGCTTAGGGTCCTGCATGAACACTTTGATCAACATCTTCCAAACACACGCTTAGAGACATCTAAAATTGACAGGAACAACACAAAATGATACAAAACTTGGTAGAGATCCGATGGGAAAAAAATGATGCGTGGCACACAGAGGAGAATACCTTCTTAATACTTTCAATATGAAAATTGTCTTCCTAATCCAGATCACAACACAGACCACAATCCATATCACCTACACAGACTACCCTGCCCCAACACTGTCCTGTAGCAAGTGACAGAAGTAAGCAAAATGACAGCAACAACAGAATACTCCTGTATAAAACAATACAAGTACAAAGTGATGTTTTATCTTCAAGATAAACACTATATAGGTTCTTAAAACCTTTCAGGGCAACTTTTTAAGACGGGCTTCACAATTTGGGACTAAGAATATAGTCTCAGCCCATTAAATGGCAATTTTGTCTATGCAGGATGTCAGCTGAATTAACAACGGAAATATTATTGGACTTCACACAAGTGTATTTGATAGAAGACACATCAGAAGAAAGGCGGGCCTGGAGAACAGCCAGAGACCATTCAAGTCCCTGGTATAAGCAATAGCATCAAAAAGATGGCTACGTTTAGAACCAGCTAATCAAAGGAGACAATTCTTCAGACAGGAAACAGTTGAGTCCTCTTTACACATTAGAAAGATGTTGCGCATTTTCTACTTGAGCCAAACCACCCCTTTTAAAAAACACGCATCTTTCAAAAATTCTTGCTAAGATTACGCTTGTTTTCACTCTATCCCATTAAAACATCACGACGTATTTTGTGTGATCTGAAAGAAAAGTACATGATATAAATGCAATGCATAGAGCAAGACCGCAAGACAGGTGAGGCACAGTGCCTGTGTATAATACATGCCTCTCATTAACTAGAAACAAAGCATAAAATCAATTAAGGTAATTCTGCCTGGAGCTCATTCTGAGAGCTCCACAGAAAGTTTTACTGAAATCCCAGTTACACTCTTGCTGAAAACAAAATTGGTAGTTAACACAATGTCAGTTATGCATAATTTAACTAAGATGATGCCTTTGATATTGTACATACTGACAAAATGCTGCATGGGCGATAACAAGAACTGCTGCAGGCACAGGAGGATAGACAGCTGTGTGCTTAGTAATCAGAAACTTTTTGAACATCTGACTATAACTAGGTACCCTTTATGGCCTACTCTTATTAATGAAACGTTATAAATTTTTTATTGGATTTGTCAGTTAAAGTTAAACAAATAAACAGCCTATTGCAGTGTGAAACCACCTGATTTTATTCCCCTTGTGAATCAATGACCTTTGATGAATAAGCAGAAAGGTAAGAAGGTGTAGATTACATAATTTAGAGTATCTCAGGTTCATTTGTTTGCACAGAAAATTGAATGTTCATATTTCATTCAAAATTCTCTTCAGAGAAAACAATTTTCTTCATAGTATAATATTCAATAGTTTTCAATGCATTGGTGAAATATGATCACTCGATCACCTGCATTTCTTATACTTTCCCAGGCTATTAGAAAGGATCTTTTTTTTCCTGTTTGTCCTTAAAATTCTTCTCAAATATAATCCTAGAGTCAGCTTAAGTGTAATTAACACCAAGTTTTTATTTTAAACACAAGCAACAAGGGAAAAACACAGCTATTAAACCATTTCTGCTGGTGTTTATGTATCAGATATTTTTCCCAGAAATATTTTCCTGCTTTAGCGAAGAAAAAGCATTACAGTTTATTGCAAAATTAAGATATACATGAAAGCTATGCAGAACAAAGTGTGGAGGGAAATATATTACTAAAAATATGCCTCAAATCTCTGAGGAAATCTAATTTATATGGAAGATTAGACAATTTAACAATAATGTACCTTAAGAAAGGTACATTGCAATGACTGTATCTCACCAGTGATACATAAGCACCATGAAGATTCTGCTCTGTCACTTATCTAGCCATTAATTCTAAACACTATTCTAATGCTTATTCCATAAAGCAGCAGGTACTTCACAGTACTTTATCACTAAAATTGAAGAAAGGGACTGAACTAGTCAAAGGTAAAATCTCTTATAAATGCAAAACCTAGAGTGAAGAAACTGTCATTTTTAGGAACTGGCCTTTCCCTAGCTCACTCATTAGGGGTAACACTGATACTACATTCTGTTACCTTTATACATTTTAAAATGTGATGTAGCTGAAAGAGACACTGGAAGATTTTAACATAAGTGACAGGCACATTTACTTCAAGCAGCTGATAATCAGTAATCAATGATATAAAGGAAAAAACTGAAAGTGATCACTGGAATTAAATAATCCTAACCAAGACGTGTCATCGAACTGACTATTTTGTCAACAAAATATCTTCCTACTGTGGAGCTATAGAGAGAATCTATGTATTTATTTACTGTTTTAAGACAAATGCCAGTGTGAGTGAAATTCAGTTCTCAAAAAGTCCAGGCAAAACATCTGCGTACATCCTGAGCTCCACTTAAACTCTCATTTTGAAATAAATGACTGCAAATGAAATTAATTTTAACCAAACTTTTAAACAACATATAAAAGTAATAATAATTAAAATTGTAAATAAGCTTCCTTTGCTGTAGATCTGAAAGGGGCCAGTAATTCTCAAACAGCTTCTGAAATCTCACCTCTTTTGTAGTCTAATTGGTTACATCAGTAAATTGCTGGGTGAGTGCTTTAAAAGGACGCAGAACAGGAATAGAAATACAGCTTTATGGGAAGTGAGGTGTGAGGCCGTTAAATGCATTCACTACATCAGAATGTTTTTAATCCTACTGACCAATTAAGTAAAAGGCAGCTCGGAGCAGGCAAATATAATAGTCCTGTTGCCGACTGTAATAACAGATATGGCCAATGCGATAAAATGTCAACATTAATTGTTAATTAACTTGATGAAAATATTTCTTTAGTGACAAATTCTTGAATGCTTCTCCAAATCACGTTAGAGGAAAGAAGAAGAATGAGCAGACCAGTCCAAAATAGAGCAATCTGAATATTAAGTTTTAAAATCCCAGTCAAGGCAAATTAGTAGATTTATTTCAAGAAAAACTACATTGATGACTTTTGTGCCCATTTCTGAACAAGAGTATTCTTACTTCGGATACTATGTGGCCTTATTTCCTACTAAAACTATAAATTACACTAACTTAGACTCTATGTTTAAATCTCAGAAATTCCAGAGCTTGCCTACAATTGATGCCATGCATTGGGTTTATCAAAAATCACTGTAAATGTTTTTAACTTGGTCAAAATACCTATCTTGTTTAGGCCCACTTTAAAGAGCATTTCTTGCTACTAATTAAACTTCCTACAGTATTTCTAAGTTCCTAATTTAACTATGTGAATTAATTAGATCTCAGCTCTACTCCCAAATTCCTTTAATACCACTTCCTCTCCCTTTGGTTGCTCCACATGGAAGAAGAAAGAATATGTACTTTCCTTTATAGAGCGGTCTGAGATCTATTAAAAGAAAACACTGCATAAGAGCTCCTTATATTCAGAAATAAAAATCAGCTTTAGTAATTAAAGAAAATGCTTGGTAAGTAAGGTTAAGGCATTTGTGGTAGATTTAAAAATCAGAAACAGCAAAACAGCACATTTGGGATATGTAAACATCAAATTCGGTATAAATGAAGCATAACGAGCTTCCAAAGATGCTTATGGAATAGAGACTAGGCCTAGTTTACACAATATCAACTGCCTAGCTAGTTTGTTTTTAAGATGAGAATTAACTCAGGAATTTGACTAAACAAACAGCAAGGGATCCCCTTCAGAGATTAACTATGAAATAATTCTGTTTCCTTTGTTCAATAATCTAAAACTGGTCACTGTGTTATTGATCGGCATGAAACATGTTTGGATAAACCTGATACGGATCAATGTCAAATACCAAGTCTGACAACTCCAAACTTTGTGATACTAATCTGGTATGGTCAAAAAAAATTAACTTTAAACTTTTAACCTCAGCACACCAGTGGTCATAGTGTTCTGGCTCTGACATTGAAAAGCTATTTGTGTAAGTGAATAAATATTTATCGTCCTATGTGTACGTGGAACATATACTGGTGACTTACAGCCTTAAACTAGAAATTGATCGCATATGCTCTTCACTAAGTTCGTAGTTGTTATTAATATAGGTCATCCTAATAATGAAAAACATTAATTTGAATTTATACATGAACAGTAAGTGTATTGCTTTTAGGGCTTGGGCACTTAAACAAAACAGTTCTCTGAAATGGATTGAATGAATAGTCCCTGGTTAACTCATGTTAAACTATCATTAATGACGCATAGGTATAAGGAACATAAACTCTTTACCTAAAAGACACGAAGTAATAGAAAGATGTAAAAAAAAGTGAGATAAAACAAAACAAAAGGAAAGTTAATGAATTGCTTTCTATTATCATAGTTGTTTGTGCTTTCTCTACTGACATTATAGTTTATTAAAGGTTTATTACTTTTTGAGCTACTCCAATAACGAGGATTTCCCCTCCCCACCCTTTCTTCATAGAATGAGTATCAGAATTATTCACTTGTGGTTTGAGGAACAATATGACAATCGGTCCAAAGTAGCCCAACAGAACAGCCTAAAGCAGGAGAAAAGCAGACTGCTTAGAGGAGCCTTCCTCTTTTTAATATTTTAAACACTGAGGACTGTAGAATATTGAGCAGATAGCACCTCTGTTCTCAGTCAGTATAAACCCAACTTGAAATAGGACATGCAATAGGCCAAAACAAGTAACTCATTTTTATAGTTTAAATGATACGTAGCTGTCCTAATTCTCATAAGTGAATTTTAACAACAAAATCACCATTTGCGCCGATGATCAGGTGCGACACAAGTACAAGGAAACATAATGTCTTCACTTTATACAGTATTTCATGCAAGATCTGGTATACATTTATAAGTACAAAATTTTTAACTTATGAAAATGTTCCCATGGAAGTTTAATGGAGCTACTTATAAAAACCTTTCAGAATTTGTAGTACAGATGGAACTGCCCATAAGATACCTGAGAAAACTAATGTTTACACTTACAAAAAACAGATTAATGCAAATTTCAAAATTATAAAGATGAAAGAAGTGGTTATTAATTTCCTTTCCATTTTCTTTAATTATCACATTTTATAAAAAAGACCAGTTTTGTCTGAAAAGGATGAAGTATCCGTAGTACAGAAAATTACATTCTGGCAGATCCTTAGTAATGGTCCTGTAGGTGGTCGACAATAATTTCCCAAATAACAGCCAGGAATCTGAATTTGAAAGCAAAAAACCTCAGGCCCGTCTTAAAAACATTTTCTCTCTGTTTGCATCACAGCATTACATATCAGCTCTCACAGAGATTCATGGCAGCAGCAAAAGATCATGACCATCTATTAGTTTAAGTAGTTCAGGTATTTAAAAGAATACACTTATTCATATAAAGCACATGCCCTGAGGGACACGGAAGGAAAATAAGGAGGATGCCTAGAAGGCAAAGTTGAAAACATTCTGTGTACAAGAGCTTTGAAAGTAACATCCTCTTGGTTTATGATACCTTCGATTCCTTAAAACTAGCAGAATAGAAACAATTTGCTGTGACTTAAAGAATTCTAAGTAAAACTCATTATAGGTATTACTCATCCCTAAAAACTGGTTTCTTCACTATTGCTATTACATGTATACATACAAAAAGAACACAGGTATATAGCTATATACATATATCTGAAGCAAGATGGATGTATTCTCCTCAACTAGAAAAGAAGAATATATATTAACATATGTATATATTAATTTGTCTTAGTTCACATTGTCTGATTGGAAGTTGTCAAATAAAATGTTATGGTCAGAACACTTATTTTAATTTCTTTTATTTATTATTTGGATAGATTTCACCGTACTGAAGTCCTACAAGAGAAAGTATTACGGTCACATTTAAAGAGAATACAAATTTAGGAACCTCTAAAGCTAATGAAAGAACAATTGTGATTCTGATTTTAAGAACAAATTGTAATACTCGGCAACATTATTGTGAGACTAAGTAACAAAACCTAATAAATATTATAGAAACTTTTTAAAACTGAAATTACACACTGTACTCACTACTTGCTTAGTTATATTCAGCTGCACATCTCTTGCTGTCAATAGGAACAATTACACATTCAGCTTTCTGCAGAAGAAAGGAAAAAATATACATTTGAAGGAAATTTACTGGACCACCACTAGGCTTTTGAATTGGAGAGGCCTTTGGCCATCAAAACCATTAAAGAGTAATGTTCAAGCCTGCTGGAGACTGGAACTTTCAGGTCTACGTTCTGTCTCATATCAAACACAGATAAGTGGTCCCCTGTAATTTTTATGACTACGGTGTCAAAAGTCTTCCATCCAAATCGCAATAAATATTGTAATGAAGTCTGGAAGCAAGGCCATTTGTACTTGCTCGGGGCTGAGAATTAAGATAGCCTGTTTCTAGTTAGACAGTCATTAGAAAGATCTAACGTCCATGGTAAATGGTTTCCTGTTCTGAGTACTTAAAACTAGTTTTAGTAAAATTGACTTCCTGAACGATTTCTTATATCTTCTCCAATATATGAATTTGATTTTTACACATTTTTTAATGGTAAGTTCTTCGCAGACTGTCCCATAAGTAAGTCTGCTTACTTCAAATGAATTAAGAGCCTCATCCTGTAGGTAGCTCTCTATACTCACATATTTTTATGTTGATCCAAAGCAAGTTATATCAAAATACAGCACAATGCGGAAACATGTTACCTAAGACTTTGGGGAAACAAGATGTGATATATCCTCCTCTACTTTCTCTAAAACAGAATGGGTGAAGATCTATCTTTTTTCCCCCTTTCAATTTCACTCATTATTTCAATTCACAGCAATAAATTAACATTACATTTGTTAAAAAAAATAACCGAATTTAGCTCAAGGATTTACAGATGCATTTTCATTAAGATTTCAAACCTAGTCTCTCTGCTTATGAATTTCGCTTAAACATTGAGGAAAAAAGGTGAAAATTGCCTATATCTAATATAATTAATACAGAATGCAAACACATGCAGTTCCCATAATACTGTGAGATGATTCTTCTGAAAGATAGTGTGGTAGATTTTTTTCAATCAACTAAGATTATTATTATTTTATACAAAAACATAAAACAAGATTAGCTGACAATGTAGTTACAGAGAATGAAGCTCTCTATATGAGAATGTATATTATAATTATTTGAAAACAAATTGAGAGTATTTGCTAGTCAGATTGGCCAAATAAAACGAGTCACTTTGGAAAACTTCTCCGTCATCCTGTTTAAGATCCTGTTAAAGACTGTAAGGCTTTGGGTAGACGGCTTACAAGTATTTTGATTCCTAATTCCCACAAAGTGCCTACAAATTCCCATTAGGACAGCTTCTGAGACACTATTTTGTGTAGGTTTGTACAGGACTATTTAAGAAAATGGAATCAGACACGTTTGATTACAAACAACACCCACAGGCAGGAGTTCTATGTCTAAGTACATTTGTGGATGAGCACCCAGGTGTCTACTGAGAATAAAGAAATGTTATAATTAAAATAATAAACTCCCTTGGTCATCCCCAAATTGCCAAAATCACCTGTACCAGCTTTCTGCAAAATAAATCTTAACAGAATATTTCATGCATGTGAAGTCAGAAAACCTGAACGTGAACTTTTCATTCATATGCTCTGTCCACGTTGGTGGACAATGCACTCGGTTCTGGACTTTGCATTTCTGTGTGTAGCATTCATCCACTACAGTAAAGAAAAAAAAGTCTGTAAGTAGTAAATAGACATCACTACTTATACTTCTATACCCGTTCAAATATAGATGGTGCATTTAAATCTGTATTTGATAGAGTAAATATTGCTTTTTGTGTTCCTTGACAAACCCCATGAATTATTAATTTCTGCCATTGTATTCACTGAACAATTGTAATTGCAAGTAAATGCTGAAGTTAATGAAAAAATTAAGGAAAAGGGTTTCTTTATAAGAATTAATGAAACATTTCCACAAAATCTTTTCATATACCAGTAACATCTCATAATTCTTTATGAAGCTGCACCTCCATCTTCAAAGCTCATTAATTATAAAAAATGAACACTCACTTATGAAAGGTTTTGGGTGCTATTTAAAATCAAAGCACTGGTTGAGATAAGCACTTGGGAACGTTCTTCATTAAATATGAATAGTTCATTGATGTCACTTTCACCTTAATCTCAATCTTTAACCTTTTATCAACAAATTGGCATATACTACTGCCTGGACAGTTAATTGCTTCTTTTTAAGTTTGGGGTGTGGTGGACTTTTTTGTTTGCTTGGGGCTTTTTTTATTTGTTTTTTTTTTTGGGTTCTTGTTCAGTTGGTTGACTTTTATTTTTTTTTTAATTGCTGAAACTGCTGCTAAGATTTTACTGTAGACTGTAAGATGGTTGAAGAGTTCCTTTTCACTGACAGTTGACAATGTACATGAAAGCACATATGCAGCAGCTCATCCTTGACAGCCTTCTGACCTCAGAGGCTGTAGTAGTGGCCAGCATGAAAAATTGAAATACTTACAGTTTTTACGAAGATAACGAGCAGATTTGAACTCTATGTCAAACGCTACTACGAGGAAGAATCACCTTCCGCTTTCCAAAGTTTTTGCCTCTGTAGAATAGCTGAAGCATTCTAACCAGCCGATCTGCTCTGCCAAGGCACTTTTGTGAAAGGCAATACCCTAATATTACTTTGAATAAAACTGACATGATATTTGAGAAGTTTTTATTCTACGTATCCATGATTGGATTTACAGCATGTAAAGAATTATTGTATCCCTTCATTTCTATTGTTAGTGGTACCTTTTCAAATATTCCTTGAATTATGTTATTCTCTTCCCCTCCATATATATCTTTAAAATAAGAGCTGTCTATCAACCAGTACAGTACTACAGAATTTTCTTCTTCAGAACCTTCTAAAAACGCTGTTTTATCTTAGTTTGAGCTCTCTATACACAAAGGGGAAAAATACATCAACTCTGGTATCAGCGTTCTCCCATTCTGTAATTTTATATGAGCACGACATAATTACAAGAAAGTACTAGTGAAGAATGTGCACAGGATCATTGCCAAATTCTTCAGAGTTGCGGGTATTAAAATACCATGTTATAATACTTCATTTGAGAAACACATATATCTTATATAGATGTCTACCTATATTGAGATGGACATCTTTTGTGTACTTACATATTAATAAAACCTAATAAATTATTAACGGTGACAGCCAGAAGCTTGAATATTGGTCTGCTTGAAAGTACATAAATGGCTCAGACAATCATCTTCTGCTAGAACTAGGAAAACACACATACACACACACCCCCATTGTTTGCAGTTACAGAACTGAAGAGGTTGGCTTAATCTGAAGGTAATATATGCCTTTATTTGTCAGCAAGTGAATTCATATGGACTTCATGTGCTCTTATTTCAGAGAAATACACCTGCTGTGGGATACTTCCAGTTATGTTAGTGATCTATGATGAAGATTAGACATAATTATGTTGGTAGGATATGCTGTAAATGACAATCAATGAGCATGCCCGTTTTCTTCTAGATGACAATTAGTCAGAGACGAAGAGAGCCACAGAACTGTAAGCAGTGCCTTCATTTTAGTTTATGATTCAGTGGTTTGTATTTTAGGATTTTTTACATTTTTGCCTCATGCAATCACATCAACTCCCATTACCAAACAGGGAGATGCATTAACAAACTTGCAAAGAACTGTCTTCTACTTTCGTAGTTATTTCAGGATGAATACTATTAAAAATATGATCAAATTGCTTCAAGGAATGTGTGTTGTAAAAGAATAAATAGGCAACTTTCCTAAAAGTCCTGTGTCTAAACCAAGTTTAATCTATCCCTGAGAAATGGACCAGCTTTATTCAAGAATACTTAGACACTACACTCGAAGTTATCACAAATCCTTCTAAAATACATGTCAACCACTTGTTGGTACTTGAATGACAGAGAAAACACCACACATCAAATTGCTACCAGTAAAAAAATATGCTTTTTTCTAAGTGTTTAATAGAAAAAAAGAAAACTTACCACATTTTTTCTGGACTACCATTTTACTTTGGTACACTCTAATTAAAAAAAGGAATATAGAATACAGATTCTGTATTAGTAAGAGGAAATGTGTAGTTTCTCACACAGCTGTATATATCTTCAACTGTCTGTAGATGTGAACTCACATTTTAGACCACTACACATCTAGAATCATAGAATCATTTAGGTTGGAAAAGACCTTTAAGATCATCAACCATAAATACGAAATCACTTGGTTGTAAATTCAAACTTCAAGTGCATGTTAGAAATTAATTTTAATATGTATCTGTTTGAATCAGACATGCAGGATGAAAATGTTCTCCATGTGGTTTTTTTCCAAGTCAGATTCAAATTTTTTTCTGGTTTGTGCAGAAGACTGGTTTATGGCGATTCGAGTTAATGGTGGTTTAAAGCCAGAAGTCTCACTTCAGACATTCTCCCAGAGAAGCAGTACATGAAGGCTAGATTTCGTTAGGACAACAAAGAGGAGACACAAATTTTTCCATGTGAAGGAAAGCATTTCTATACATTTTCAATGCAGTGCATTTTATTCTTAGTTGTAGAAGGGATGCTTCCTGACTCTTGAATAGGTAAGATGTTGACAGTATACACAGAATTCCACCTAAGCAGAGATGTAAGACTGTGGCCGCAACAACAACAATTTTTATATGCAGAAAGCTATCTTCCACAGTAAAGGTAACTGGAATCACTGTTTTTCTACATGTCTGTCTCTTTCTAAGAGGACAAAGATCACTTTTCAAGAAGAGCTATTACGGCAACAAGGCACGTCATCAGATGTTATACTTACCATTAGCCCTTGACAGAGGCAGAAGCTATGGAACTTTTTGTAACACTGACAGAAGTGACAGAAGCTACGATACAAAAGGCATTAGTCAGACAGATAAGCTTGTTTGGAAGTCTCCAAAAACCCCAAAGACTGAATGGGTCTGATCACGAAAGTAGGATTAAGAACTATATTTGGACCTAATTTAAGTAGGTGGGCAGTCGTACACAAAGGTATTTCCCTGCTTAGAAAGGCTACATTTCTTGTTTAGGAACTCTACCCTGAAAGTATCCTTTATAAAATCCAAGCACCTAATACATTCTGTATAGAAACAAGAACTTCTTTCTGAGAGCAGCTTCCAACTGAAGTAAGTATCTGCTTAAAAACTTCAACAGCTTTTATAATACTGTTTGCATGAATAAAAATTCTTAAATAAAATAACCAAGTAGGAAGTGTATATTTTATTTACAAGTCATCAACAGGCATCATCGCTTGCTATTATAATTCAAGGACAATCAATGCTATATTATTTTCATTAATAAAAAATGAGTCAATAGGCACAAACTTTTAATATAAGCCTAATTATGAGTGTCTCTTTGCATGAAACTAAAGATATTGAAAATGTTGACATTGGAGATGTGCCCTTGAACCAAAAGCCAAGTATAAGTCAATAATCTATTATGATTTTCATTTTGCAGAAGTAGTGCCATTATTTCAAAAGGTCTCAAAAATCAATTTAGCATTTAGTATATCTGTGTAATAATGACATCCTAATTAAAAATCCCAATCTGAATAGCACAAAGGATAATGTTTAATCTCTAATCAATGAGCACTGAGAGAAGAAGTTATAGGTGCAATAACCTTTCTTAATGAGGTTTACTGTTTTTTCATAGATTACATATTCCTTCATATTTCTGATAGCCACTCTTAGGCTCTGAAAGCATACACATGCAGACATTCTCCAACTAAAATCTCCAACTACAACTGAAATAAATACAATCACAAGTTTAGAGATAAATAATGAAGAAGAAAAATATATCTTTGGCTATTTATGGATTAAGCTGCTATTAGTACATAGGGAACTTGACTGGTAATTTTTTAACACAGAAGATGTCCAAATTGATAAGCCACCCCAAATTTAATGTGATTACTTATATATCCCTAGACCCCTCTCAAGCTATTTATAGGACGAAATGTATATGAGATTCTCTCTACTTATCAGTAAAGGTGGCATTATACTTGAGAATTATTTCTCAATTTTTAAAAAGAAATCCTTTCATTTCACAATTACCCTTATTAATTTGAGACTGCAGACTCTAAATAGCTACCAAAAAAAAAAATTCTGCATAAAATTTCTCACACGGCAATGAATACATTTCCTTACAAGTGTTCATCTGTGCACTGGCTAGCTGCTCAATTACCTGTGTGTCAAATGATTATCTGAGAGCTCAATTTCATCTCCATTACCCTTCCTTCACCTCATATTTCAGTTATATATTCTACTGAAGTGTTAACACATCTTTGAACCTGCTATTTCTTCAGTTAATTTCCCACTAAGAGGTGCTGGAGTAACATGTCATAATTATTCAATTATTATGCTCGTTTTACATTCTTTCAAGGCTTTGTATAAGATGGGCGCACTGGACATTAATTTCAGGAGCAGTGCAATCTTATACCACTACAGCCTGCTGTAGTACTCCTCATATGTGAGTAAACGAAGTCTGATCTATGAGACTATCACAGCGGTCTGTCAACTTTTTGTCTTTTAAATGCTCAGATTGGTTCAAACCCAGGAAATTTACGTATATGGCCACATTTTTTATTCTGTGGCTTTCTGTTACTTTCGAGAAGTGTGCTGATTGCTCTCAAGCATTATAATTTTTTTAAAATAATTAAAAGAAATGCAACAACAAGCAAGTTGCAAAGTAGTCTGTTTTGAATGCTATTAACAAACTTCATTAGCAGGTTACTTAGAGGCTCATTGTCCATACAAGCTGAAAGATCACTCACGATAACCTCTCCGTGCAACTGAAACAGCGGAAAATTGTTCCCAACAGTTTAAAGTTACTTTAAAACAGATCTGTGCTACTGAACACACCAGTAACATGGTAACACAGTTAATGAGGGCTCACAGCACCCTACAACTGAAAATAAAGACCTTCATGTTATATTTCCATAAGTACTACCGCACAACTTTTTACTAGGATTGCATGAAGATATACATATGGAGATAGAAGAATAATGAAGGAAAAAAAAAGGTAATCATAACCAGTTGGCATAAGACCTTTTCTGTATCAAACACTGAGAAAGATGTAATAGAGTTTATAGGCCTCTAAGAACTTTGGGAGAAAAAACCGCCATGCTTATTGCAACATGCAAGATATATCTATACAGTAATCCCTTCAATCAAAACAAACAAACAACTCACTTTGTAACAATGCACATATTTTAAATTCAATGTACCACTGATCTGCTTATCTAATTTTCTGCTTTAAATGCGTACCAGGTCCCTGACCCTATCCTCAAGGTCACAGAAAATCTTTGACATTTTAGGATTTTTTGTTAATGTTCTAAAACATGGGAAGTCACATGTAGTAAAGAACAGCAATAAAGGATTTGTTATAGAAAAGGAAAGCAACATTAGTCCCCAGACTGCAGATGCAAAAGGATGCCAAATAGACCAAAAGCTCCTAGTTGAGGTTTGGAACAGATCTTCTCCCTCCTTCCTTCCCCTCTACCAACAAGACACTAGAATTATTCTCAATGTGTACATACATACGCATTGTGTCATCTTCTTATTTTCTAAAACACTGATTAACTTCTATATGCAAGAAGCCTTTATGTATCAGAAATGACTATTTTTATATGCTATACCCTCAGGGTGTAGTACAGTATAATCTATACTTATGTGCTTTTTCATGTAAAGTGCTTGTAGCCAAAACGTGAGAGCAGCCATGAGAAAATTAAATAGAATAAGAGTTGCCATGTGCTCCACAATTAAAGGAAACGCTAAGTAGCAGCAATGGGAATTAAACAGGACACTGTGTTATGCCAAATACCAAATGTGAAACCAAAATATCTGCCAAGCCTTTCCCATTTGTTACAATTTTTCCATATTTAGGTAAATTCATGTAATTATGTACCCTGCAGGGGCAATAGGACTGTGCTTTAGTCCTTTTGTAGCATATGCTGTTGGCACAAATATCCTCTTTGAGGGGAAAAAACCCCAACTTGGCCAAGATTATATATGTTGATTTTATATTGGCATCCTGACTGTGCCTAACAGCTGGTCCTAAATGTAATGAAACTGCGCTGGATTTATTCAGTTAAACAACTTTGCAGACTCTTTAAGTGTATGTATTTCTTATAGCTCGCTACGCTTTTGAATCTGCTTTCATCAGAGCACCAACAGTTGCACTATTTTTCTTAACATTTGCAATGTATCTGTGAGACAAATAATAGGTATATTTAGGATTTATTTTCTTCTTACACTCTATGACCTCAGTTTTAAACAACAGTGATCACACCCACAAATCTCTCATGATTTTTTTAGATATACGTGCTTAACAGAAGGTGTGAAAAGAACACGTTCCTGCCTGGTATTTTTTCCCCACAATCACTAAAGTGTTCAACAGTTCTACAAGCACTAAGACGTTCAAAACTTTCTCCTTTTTTTGTGTGTGAAAGACATTGTGGAAAAGGCACCGCTTTTTTTTTTTTTTTTTTTTAATAGATGCATACTGGGTGATTTTGTTGGAAGCACTGCAACACCTATGTGAAATATTTTCCATGACAGAGAGAATACAGATGCAGTACACCAACCATACTCCAAAGGTAAGTCAGGCCTCCTCCAGCCAGAGAAACTCACCATTACAATATGTCTGCTATTCCAAGGAAATTTTTGATATGCACAAATGCTGGAATAAGCTCAATATTTAGAAGTCCCTTGAAGGCAGTAGCAGCTATTGAAAGTGAAGACAGATTCTAAACAGCTGTCTCATAGATCACAAGCAATGACATCCTGCAAACACATGAACATATCTAGAAAGCAGTAGAACAGTCATGAGGCAGAGTTTAAATATAATAAGATCACACCAAGTGCAGCATCATCATTGTGAATAATTTTTAAAACAACAACTTATTCATATAACTATTTATGTTAGTATACATTTTATCATCTATAAACAAAAAAGTTTCAAATGACAAGTTCTAAATGCATAAAAATGATATTCAAGAACACACCAATATCTGTATCTCAGTCTAAAATAGGAGTTAGTGAAGCAGCAATAGAAGAAGGTAATGCTAGATCCCATTATAAGGATAGAAATCTCACTTTTGAAAAGTTTCTAATGCTCCAGTTATCTATCAACACTGTCTTATTTGTACACCCAGCGTATGATTTCCAGTCCTTTAAAAGGATGAGGACAGATTGAGAATTATCACTGCCCAAGTAAAAGAGACTGAGAAGTTTGCTAATGCTTCTCAAGGGCATTGCCACTGTCTGTACAGGTGTGCCCACATTACATACATGGGAAAGTCTCACGTTTCTAAGAAAGAAAACCTGTTGTGAGGTTTGATCTCCTGCAGAATGCAGACCACCTAGCCTCCCTGGATAGGATTTTTGGTAGGAGAATTTTTTATTTTTATTTTTTGAAGGACTAATCTTCATGGTAGGTCCTGACATAAGTTATACCTTGTTGGCTTCCTCTAATATCTTCAGACAACACTGTTATTCAATCTGACATTCTAGTCTCCTGAACAAACTAAGGGAAGAAACCAGTTTAACAATATAATACAAATATTTATTTCCCTCAAAATAGTGAGATTAAAGTGCATTAACCAACTCCCCCTGTCACCACGCCATAAAAGGAAAAGTGAGCTGGGCCAAAGGGAGATAGCCTAGATTCACCTCTGCACCACACAAACTTCTACAGGATTTGAAGCGTTAAGACACAAATCAGCCTTTATTTCATGTGAGGCAAGTCCACACTTTTGAACACCTGATGATCTTCAAAGGACAATGACATTCACAAAAATCCTATCTTCTAAAATGATTTTATGTTACAAGTTCCTCTTTATAAACAATCCAGCTATCTTAATTAGCTGAGCAGTTTTAGAGCATTTTACAATAGTTACAATAACAGTAGATGATCCACAATAGCAGTGGATGATCACATGCAGCATTTACCAGTAGTCTGCTACAAAACTTTCAGATTTACTAGATAACTAAAGTCTTTTAAATCCCTCCATCAAACTCAACAGCCTCCAGATTAGAGATTACAGACTGTACAAAATGGCAGTTTCAGTGACTCAAGATACTGGTCTAAGCAACACCATCTGATTTACACTATGTACCTTCTCCTTAAATGTCTGTAACAGTAAAAATATACAAAAAACATAGGTAAACAAAAATATTTGCTTTCCCAAGCAGATACAGAAATTAGTCTGGGTTGTTTTTTGGTTTTGGGGTTTGTTTTTTGTTTTTTTTTTTTAGTTGGTTTTTGGTTTTTGTTTTGTTTTTAAATTTATGAGTAACTCAAGGATGTAACTTAACTAGCACAGCTTCTTTTATTTGATGAGTAAGGAAAAGTAAGTACAGGAGTACTTTGCTTGTTTCCAAGGAGAATAAACTTGTTTAGAAGTCTTTCATCGGTGCTTTTAAAGACAACAAATCTGGTGTGAACTTTTTTTAAGAGTACTGGAATGAGAAAATAAGACTTTGAAGAATTAAGAAAAAAACAAAAGTTTGGAAAGATTTATCAGAAGTAACTACAGGAGGTCCTTACCTCTTGCTCTAGCGAATGACACTAATACAACATTTATTTTAAGAGAAATATGAAACAGGTTGTATGTTCATAAAGATTTTAATATATATTTATATATATTTTTTTAAAATATATGTGTGTATCTGTGCATATATTTATATATGCAGACTACACTGTAAATGAGCAAAGTCTGTACCTTCCTAACCAGAATGGCTCACACTCCCAATCTTTATGGTTGCGCAGTGAAAGTACTATCATTCCTTGTATAACTACTGTATCACAGCTGTCTGGTAATACAGTGTAAAATTCCTTTCTCTGTACCTAATAGTATATTGACTCATATTTGAGACAAGCGTTATATATCTTTTTTATAAAGATTCATAGTTTTAGCTTACTCTGTAAATTGTTTGGCTTTGAACTCCCCCCCAACCTCCCCCCCCCATTTTTACAAAAGCTGCTTCTATTATTAATCTTCAGTGGAAACATTTTTAATGTGAGTTCTGATAGGAGCAACTATTCATTTAAATTAATATGGTATTTCTACCTATACACTGCATTCAAAGAATTTATCTGAAAAAGTATTTTAATTGTGCCATAAATTGGAGGGGGTGGGGGGGTGAAGGAAGCACTTGAGTGAATTTTCACAAAACATTTTAGCAAAACTATGAATCATTTAGGGAAGAGGAATGACTTTGTGAATTGTAACATAATCCTACAGTACATGAATATGCCAAGACACTAATCTTTTTTGTATAAGAAATTAAAATCAGGACTATTCAATGTTACTTTATTTTTTCTGCATAAACATAAATACTGGATTCCTGTTCTTAATTTAGTTCAACCGTCTTCTATGCATGGCCAGGAAAAAGAAAAAGAAGCCAAATATTACCAGTGGCCTTAAAATTTGATCCAACTTTTTAGTAGCAATTACTATTCCCATAACACCTAACCAAGTTTAGCAATTTATAGTAGCAAGCAAGCTACAGATGCTTCTTGTCAGGAGAATATTAAAAACAGGAGAAAAGATCATGGAATTTAATCATTAAGAAAATAGGTTTGCGCTGAATTGAAGCGATTCAAAACTGGTTTTGGAGTTTTGGTTTAAACGTGAAGAACACATGGCAATTATACACCTATTCGAACAACTTGCTCTTCTGCACCCATTCAGAATACCAACGCTGGAGACAGAGAACTTCCACAACTTGTGGAAGTTGTGTCCTTAGCTTGTGTCCTTAACCTGAGTGAAACTAACATCATATATTCTCACCGGTGAACAGTTAGCTGTCTCAAAAAGGACCACTCAAGGTGAAAGGCAACAGCATATCATAACCTAGTCATATGCAGTATATTGCACATCTATAGCAGATTTAGACAAATTTTTAAAAAGTATACAAATACGGCCCCCGACCGCCCCTCCTCCACATTTTGTAGAACACTTGGAATATAATGTAGGAAAAAGGAGATTTTAAAAGACTGTATGGCTTAAGAAAATAGTACAAAGTTATCTTCTGTTCCCAATTCACAAAAAAATTGAGTTAGTAGTAGTTCAGATTAATCATGTAGCTTCCCTCCAGTGTTTAGATTCAGAAATTCTGAGTTATTAGCATTGTAGAATTTCTGTTAATCAGTGTATCTGAAGATTTCACTTTTCACAGCCAGAGTCCTGCAAACACTAAGACACCCTAATTGTTCACATTACAGGGAAAAAGCTTCAATTCTGGCGTGTGTTCTGATCAGTAGCCATCTTTTATACGTGGAAAAAAATATATATTACAAAAAAAAAAAAATCAAACCTCAATTTTCAGCTAAGTCCTTTAACCTAGCAAATCCTCTTAGTGACATTCTGAATAGACTTTAAGTGCATGCTGACCATTCTTCCAAAGTTTAGGCCAATACAACTCCATTTGCAATTATAAACACAACCAAAGTGACTAAGAAGTTTTGAAAATCGTAACCAACTCTTCAGCAAGCTTACAATTCTTTTTTCAGTTTTTAACTGCATCTGTATTTAAATCCACTTACTCTTTGACAGCTCTCTTAATACATTCTTAAGCGTTCGCAAAACTTATGCAAGAATGTTTCAACAAGCCGTATATAGTTCTGTGTATTAAGAATTTTGTAGGAACCAGAAAACATACAGGTACATTTTAAAGCCACCATAATATCTTTAACATTGTATTTTCTTCCTTTATTCTAAGCAGTGACAAAACAGCTTAATGTAGTCTTGCCATACACACCGGCAATGCTTAGAGTAACCACACCAGAAGCGCGGCACAGTCACATCTTGTGAGTCTGTTACATACCCATGCTTGAATAACAAGGTAGCGCCCTATTCCACCACTTGCACTAATGAGGTAAATTCTTTTGTGTTTTGATTTTAATTAGTTCACTTGTGGAAAAAAGTCTTACATAGCATGATTAAGGGCAGCAATATAGCCCTGGGTAAGGGCCAGACCTACTTTAAAGTCTAACATAATACACAAATTGTCAGTATCATAAAATCTAATTTTACATACATATATGAACGCATGTTTTACTACAGGATTTTTTTGTTTTAGTTTCAGTGGTCTGCTTGAAAGTTTAAAAGACTGCACTAGATGTATTATACCAAATCCTAGTGGAAAAAAAAAAGATGCTAACCATTAACGTAGGACAGACCACTGAAATACTAATTGTAGACTGGAATACAGTGAAAAAGAAATTCATAGAAGTATTTACAACTGAGAAGTTTATAAGATTGCCTGTAGCTGTGAGGAATTCAATGATACATACAATAGGAATTATCTGCACTGAATATAAAATCAGACCTTCATTTCACTGATGCACTTACATGAATGCTTAATATTGTGATTCTTCTGACTGTGTAGCTATTACACATATGTAGTTTATTCTCAATTGCATTAAGTAGGACATGATAGTTGTATCCACATAAATTACTGAAAGGACAAATCACCAGACATTAGTTCTGTACATTAATGACTAAGCATTTCTAGAGTACATATCACCTAAAATAGATGTACACTTACGCAGTAACAGTTACATTGTTTGATAAATAACAAGTACTTTTTTATGACTAAAGTAATTCTGACTTTTTAGTTCTCAAATGAATTATTTCTTCATTCTGTTCTACAAGGCTCTAATCATTCAACCTTGTAGGTGCACTTCAAAAGCTTTAAGAATCTTACATTTGATTTCTGGGAAGTATTTTCTCGTTAACGTCTAACATATGTACCCTGTAGGCATGATTCACACGAGTCTCTGGAATTCTAAGGAAACGATGATCAGTCACGGAAATGTGTAAAGATTCAAGAACTCTGGCAATTTTCACTTCAAATGTTGTCAGCGAGTTACTATTATAAAAGTACTTTTCTCACCATATCACTGAAAACACGCTATGTACTGTGCAGCTATGAGAAAAGTTACACATTTAATGAACTCTACCACCTGAAGGTATATTTCCTCGAAGTTGATAACTGAAACTGTTACATTAGAGAAATGCTAATTATAGGTAAGGGATGCTCAGTATGTCCTGAATAAAGTTTATACCTTGCTGGAGGAAGCAGGGTGGAGAAGGGAACAGCTAGCCAATCAGCAGACAAAACATATGCCTAAATATTCTTGGTCCTAATTAGTCACAGAAACCATACTCCAACAATAGTCTAAATGTCAACAATATATTTATGTTTAGTACCATCCTTGGAAAGGCCAACTCGTACATCTAATAATAACGCATATCTTTAAGTAATTGATTGGTTGTTGTTCAAAAATTGAAAACTATTCCTTGAATCGCTAAAGAGCCGGTAAAAATTAAAAGTAATGAGCTCATTTCAATAAAAATTTATGAGACTGGTTTCATGCTGACAAAGTGGGTCCTGCAGGCACTACCCCTCCACCTGCCTGCCAGAAAAAGAAAAATCCTCTATTTCAAAATATTTAAAAATCTTTTAATGAGGTATTAAAATACGGCTACAACTGTATAGGTAAACTGAACAGATTCTGTGCATCCTTGAGATTACTATTAAGTTTTTACAGTACAAAAGAATTTTCTGAAGAAACCAAAAATCATATTTGTCAGCAGTAATTACTACAGATGGAAAATTCTCTTGAGGATGTATCAGAAATATGTATAACGAGTGACGTCACAATATCAACTGAATCCTCCCAAACAATTTTTATTAAACTGTAAATACGTTATAAGACGCAAAAATAAAGCACAAAAAATAAGACAAAGAATTCAACTCACATGGACCAATGTAAGAACACTTGCTCACTTCCCTCACGGTTGGACAAAGGTAGGCTTACAATGGAGAACTGCAGCAGCCTCATCTCTGATAAAGGACTATCAAATTCATCAACTTTATGCACTCTGACATGCAAAGTGTTTGATTTGCACACAATTATCTAAGAACGTAAGAAACAAAATAAAGCAATAAGCCAGACAAAAACAAAGGAGTCACTTTAAATATCTGCGCCTGGAAGTATCCACCAGTGTAAACCCAATTATTAATTCTAGTTATTTTCCAAACGGTACAAATGTCTGTTTACATAGTGTAACGGTATGCATTACATACGAAGAACAAACAGCAGCATTCTTAATTAGATGTTTGTAACAGAATTTCATTAGCTTGAAATTGTCAATATGGACACTGGAAATTTAAAAAATAAACTACTTTGACTTAGTTTTAGGCTTTAATATCATTTAAAATATGATATATGATGCAAATTATTTTGTACAAAAAGTGACCTGAACTCAGACAACCTAATCTCTGCATTCATTTACACACGAATGTTTTGACAACAGTATGACAAATGGCCGGTATGTAGTAAGAATTAGATACCCCTGATAACCAAACTCTGTGAGTGTCAGGATACTGGTTAAACAGTTGTTAACCAGTTCAAGTAGGTAGAAAGAGAGAAGCTGGGGGTGGACTTCCCCATAATGATGGCCAACAAGGGTACAAGATAACTTCTATGCCCTGGATAAATTCCAAACACAAGAGATGGGCAGAGAGGAAGAGATGTCAGCAAAGTTGGAAGATGATATAATCCCTCAGGGAAGAACATGGAGGCACCTTGAGGTAGCCAGTTGTATCGAAGAAGTTGTTCTTAGGGTGGCTCTTCCAGCAACATTTATATATCAGAACTAGAAACACCAAAAATTTTCCTCCAATGATCATGAGCAACAGTTCGCAATTAAAATATTTGTAGAAGGCCTCAAAAGAACTCTTCAGAAACTTTAGCACAAATATTTTATTCCAATGGTGCCTCTTTTTCAAAGTGGATTTGTATTTCCACCACCCTTGATGCAGATACCAATGCATCATGCATTGATGATGGGCAGATGATGGGCAGATGATGCCAACTGGCAAAAGGGATGTTTCACTAGTGTAAGTATTCTGTGAGAAAGCTAAATATTTATACAACTTTTGAAGAAAAAAAAAAAGTGAAACATTTCAGCCATTCTCCAGAATGGTTCCACCTCCACACACACTGTTTACAAATGAAAATATGTGTATGTACAATACATCCAAAATAGTTTTACAATAAAAAAGATTAGTCAAACCATTTTCAAAAGTTACTCACTTGAAAAATGGGAAATGTAAGAATAATTGTGAAAGAATCCATTCAGAGTTGTGGTGTTCCTGACTACACTGTAACTAAGCAAGGTAATTAAAAAACTGGGATTAAGACACCTGATAAATAAGCCATCTCCACTTCCAAGAACTACTTTAGATATGGATATAAAAGGAAAACATGCTGATATTTATAAAACTGATGAATATCAAACATCTTTTAAAATTTGCGCTCTGAATCTCAGGACATGGAAAAATAAGTGCTGCTTTAAAAGGTATTGAAAAAATAAAAGTCAGAAGCATAACGTGAAACTGCATTAGGGTAGATATAATTTATATTCATGTCCTTGCAGAAGTAATATATGTATTAAAAATGGGCCTGCTGTAAAACCTTGGAGTTTTAGAGATCTTCGCATTACAACCATGCTGCCAATAAAACCAGAAGCTATTCTCAAACCAACTTGCACATTAAGAATGTTACGTTGTTCATCACTTTCACCATATTCTTTTTTCTATAGAGTCTTGATTTCTTCTAAATTCAGAATCAGGCTTTTGAAGTACAGAATATTGCAAACTGATTAATAAAGCTGATGTTAGCTTATACATTTTTTGTTAAAACTGCAGTAAAAGATGGTTTAAACCAAATGACAGGTTAATATGGAATTGAGGTGTTTTTTTTTTGGTCTCTGAAAATCTGGCCATAAACTAAGCTTCTTGCTCTTCTGTGAGATAAAGTATATATTTGAACAGATTTAAACACAATATATCTTCAAATATGTATTCACATATACAAGAGATATTCAGAAAAAAGTAGAGACCTATTGTCATTTCAAATAAAATAGAACTTGATCTACCCCACTACCAAATCCATTTTTTTTTTAGTAAAGTGAGACTTTTAGTATTACACTGTTTTTCTTCTTTGTACTGTTGTTGACACTCTCAGAACCATCTTCAAAGCACCGTACGCTTTTGTGTGGTGTAAAACCAGTATGCTTCCAATTTTGCCATCAATCATCTTTAATAGCATATGCTATTAATGTAATTTTGTTATTGAAGATTCCTAAATCTATTCAGTGGTTTGCACAAGACAATTACGTTTTTTGTTATATGCATGCAGGCAATCAGATAGCGGCTTTTTAAATTAGAGCAATTAAACATGGTCATTATAAATGGTAGATTATTAAAAAAAAATCATGAAGTGTCAATATGACATTCTTTGATTTAAAATAAAATGGTAACAGAATGGAGAGATGCATTTTAATTATTTCATTTCAAAAGTGTACTTTAAAAATCTGCTTTATGAAAGCTTGCTGATGTTGGGAAATGTCTTCCATAGCTTTTACAGTGCTACGGATGGTTTTACAGATATTTCCTACCGTCTCAAAAATCTGCTGAAAACTTTATCCAACACAAAAAGTCCTCTATACATCATCTAGAAAAATAATTAGGAAATATGGTCACTTTCCCGGTATAAGCGGGTTTTTTTCCTAATCACACTGAAATGCAAAAAAAAAAAAAAGTCAGCATTGGTACAGTAAGATCTGTTTAGTCAACATTAAACAAATTTCTACATCTTTGTATACGAACAAAAATTAGTATAGTGCATATTGCATATTTTTGTCATAAGTTAAACAGCTACATTATTTTGACACAACACATCTTTCTTCTTGCTGTCACTGGCTACTCCCTGTCTACCTTTGCAATATCAAACACCCCCATTCAGGGAGGAACTTAAGCATATGCCTAATGCATACACAGTCCTACTGGCACCAAAATTACTTTAAATCAAAGTTAGTAAGTTCCTATGCATTAGTGGGTAGCATGCCATGCTTTAAATCTTACTGTAAGCGTAGTTGATGAGTATCAGAAAGAACCCTAAACTTCCTGAGTGTTCCTCCTTCCACATCTTACCTGGTAGAAGTACAAGGAATCTGAACAGGAATATCTAGATCATCTCCATATCTGATGAAGTTTGAAATATGAGCATGAAATATGAACTATGAAGTCTGATAGCTTTTTACACCCAGATGAATTGCAATGAAACAACTAGAAATTTTGACATTGCACAAATATCCTCCATAGTACGAAAGCCCTGTTGAAATTGCTTAAAACATGGTCCAGAATGTCAAGTACAGCACTTCACTCTCCCAGTTCAAAATGTATGGCTGTATCCTGTAGACAATCAGGTACAGTTTAAGGGAAGTTATTTGTAAACATAGTGCTTGCTTACTTACTTTTGTTCCTTGGACCCTTCTAGAGCGCAGTAAGCTGAGTGGAGCAAAACCCAGCTGTTTTTAACCTGCACCTAAATTCAACATGCAGACATCAGCCTGGTAAAACTGGATTCTGAGATCTTTATTTCTGTCTTTGTTTTTAGGGAGGAATAATTTCTGCAGGAAGTCTACTTTACATACTTGAATAAAATAGTGCCCACAGATTTACTTATAACCACTGGGCATACCTCAAGAAGTGTCCTACCAAATGAAGATTTATACCTAGAAATATACCAAGAAAACCATAAAACAATGAAAGATTATAAATGTTCGAGTGTGATGTTATTTACCATGCTACTGAATATGAGTAAGGCACAGCTCTTAACTCTAAAAGAAGTGCTAGCTCTGATTACTAAGAACAGTAGTTAAGAGTAATAAAGATTGCCCTACATGTTCTTTTTTGAACTTCACTATGGCTGATAAGCACAACCTGCCTGGGGTTGATTATAAGCATTTTCCTTCTCCCATCTTGATTTCCATCTCTCCCCTCCCACCCCAAGGGCAATCATTAAGATGCGAAGGATCTCCTGTACAGTATCTCTCTGTATTTTACCACTGATGCTTGAACCATAACACTACAATCAAGACAAGCAGGGCTAAAGGTATCATTATAAAAACACCCTTAGTGACAAATATTATTGCCTTTCACTTTCATTGTACCTGCTTTTTCTTCAGATATTGACAGAGTTCTTGTTCAGAGCTAGTACAGAATTCTTCCAAGACTGATAGTTATGAAGAACATATCTCAGTTTCTCAGGTCTGTTTCATATTCAGCAATAAACAAAGCTGCCTACAGAATTGAACTTGGAACGGGCAAACTACATATAAAAGTAGACTCTGAAAATGAGTTGTTCAAAGAATCGCTTTTTAGGAATGTGTACCTCAAATACAGACATAAAGAGGAAAAAACCAATATAACCATTTAGCAAAGAACAAAACAAAGTATATGAAATGTTAGACCTGCATCCTCTTGTGAAAGAGCTAAGCATATTACTGTCTTCTACCTCAGGCCAGCATGACTGTTTTGAATTATTTCTTTGAGGAAAGCAGGTAAGGAGTGGAGCAGGAGTTTAGTGAAAGGGCAGACAAAGAAATCTGCTCTGGGAAAATGGTGAACTTCAAAACTGCTTTCAACTATAAAAATGAGAGTATTTGAAGATTCTCAACCGAGTGGAATACACAAAGTAGTTTTAGCTTGCACAAGTTATACGGATAATCAACAGCGTAAGAAATAAATCTATGTGGGATATCAAAAAAGGTGAGAAGAAATATCCCCTTCCATTCAAGCATCTCTCTGCACTTTGGGGTCATTAATTATCTAGACATAGTTGTGAATATATTCTGTTACATTTTGGTAAGTAATGTTTAATCCGTTTTACAGATAGATGACGTCAACTATACCTGACCTTATTAGCAGCAGCAAGCCTAATACAGACTTGTACCTACCTGTCACCTTAGATCTCCAGACTTATTTTCAGAACAAAATTTATCAGAGAAAAATATTCTGTACAATTAGCTTTTTCTGCATTGCTTAATTTGATATATTAAGGAAGTGAAACAAAAAAAAAGGAATCTATCACCTATATTAATGGATGTTTCAGATCAATTTAACCTGAACCAATATATTTTCTTAATGACAAATCAATGTCAAAAATAATGAAAGAACTTAAGTTTCTGTGTTCTTTCCTGAAGTCTTTGCTGTTAAACAGGGTTGTACAGCCTGCCAGTCTTGCATTATTTATTGGCTGTGAATATTATTAGACCCTGTTGTGGTTTACAGTACAGAACAGATAGAAGCCAATTATTTCTGCTACATTCTCTCAAGAGCTACACAATTGAAAAGGAAAAAAAGAGTCTTTACATCAACTAAGTAAAATGAAGAACTTCAAACAAAGCTATAAATAAACTGCAAATGAATATAGTACCAGTTTAATTTTCTGTTATTGGTACAATTTTACAGGTATATCTACGTTTTCTCCAGGTGATTTTTCTCTTGAGCACATGGCTAGATGCTAAGGTCAAGAATCCATACAAATGATTCACACATTTATTATAGCTTATTTTAGAGACATTTTGCAACAAAGAACACTTCAAGTGAATAAAAGTATGACATATTGGCAAGAATTCACATTCACTTAGCACTGTAAAAACAAGCAAACAGTAGTTCCCCTTCTTATGAAGGCTTTTAAACTTCAGGACGACAGGTGGGTACTGTGGTTAAAAGCACAAAAGGTAACAGGATGATCACTAAAATTTAGCTCAAAATATCAGAGGCGGTTCCAAAGTTTTACTTAGTTGACCAAGGAACGAAATATTTACTTACTTTGCAGTGCAGATAGCTGAAGTGAGTCTTCCCTAATGTCTACATCTACCCATTTAATTTCAAACTGAGGAGACTTTTACTGTCTCTCCGTCTCAGAACAAAAAGCTTCAAACCTTCCTTTTTTCTACAGGTAGGAGGAAAGGCAGACACCCTATCAGCTAATATTCTGAGATTTTGGTGAGAAAAACAGAAAGCATGAAAAGATGAATTAAGAGAAAGGAAAAAAGAGCTTACTCTTTTGCAACAAAGCTGGGCATCACCATTCCCTAATAAAGTCAGGGATGACAACTCTACAAGACGCAACCCGTAGAACAGAAAAACTGAAGCGGTCCTTCAAAGGAAAAAAACAAGTAATTTCTGTTGAACACAACAGTTAATGGTGTGTGAGTACAGTTAAACAGAAGTGCAGGCAAACACATTGTTAAGGCTGTGAGCCAGAAAAATGATTCTACTTATAGCAGTATTTTGAATGACTTGAGGTAGGGCAAGTTGTGATTTACCGCACACAGACAGGAGGAGGCTGGCTAGTCAACATTTGTTATTATTAGAACCCATATGAAGGATTTACAGGCTTGTGGGCATGTGCACTTGTGTGTACGTATATGTATTTATAAAAAGCTGTTGGGGATGGCGGGGGCGGGGGGGGACCAACAAAAAAATCGCCCACAACAAGAAACAAAAGAACTTACCAGGCTACACCAATATAGACTCAATATGCACAAAAAATTACCACTGTAAATAATCAGATAGAAAATGACAAAATTGATCAGAGGGTTTAAACAGCAGTAGGGTAGAAAGTATAAAGACTGAAAGATTGAAACAAATGAAAAGAATGCATTTAGAGTGAATTGTTAATATGAGAAAAAACCTCACTGAAGTTTTCAAAAGCATACAAATTGCTAAAGTTACTATTCCTAATAGTTGAGGTTTGGACTATTTAAAAAAATATTTAAAAAAATACCTGCAATGATGTACAAAAAATAAAAGCAACATGATGTTATAGCCTTCTGCATATTCAGCATTTCATTTTGAATTTAGATTTAAATAATTAAAGTTTATCTATCCAAAAATATAGGAAAATTAAAAAACTAATAGAGGTTGACTGCAATGATACTCTACCCTATGCTACCATCAGAAGGAATAGATTTGCATTCTGCTATAAAGACTGATAATTCTATCAGATTAAACAAGGATATAAGCAGAACATGTATAACTATTTACAGGAATTTGCAAAACTTTCAAGTCTGTTTTTGTTTTTAAAAACAGCCTGTATAAAAAAATCGGATCCTTAAGACAGAACATAAAATTACAGAATTATCTTTAATGCCAAAACATGCCTGTACCTTGCAAACCCAATGTCATTTTAAGTGCTGGGCAAAGATGAAAACACTGGCCTTTTTTATTGAGAGTGGGGGGTTAGAATTGCAAGGAGCAGTTTGTCCGTCCACAAGGGGCTGTGCTAGGGTTACCAAGCTAATTTACCTTGTGACCTGAGCTAGACTTTTGAACCCATTCCTTCAAAGGTGAAGAACTAGGGTATTAAGCTTGATTCATTTAAAAGTGCCCTACGAACATAACGAATGTTTTTAATAAGATCTACAACTCTACCGGGAAAACAGTATAAGAAAAGCCCAAGTGCTCCTTTAATGTTTAAAACTTGATTAAATATTTACAGTAGCATAAGACTGAAAAATCAGAAAGCTCCTCCCTGACTTGATTGCATCAATTCATGTTTATGGTAGCTTATGAACAATTTTTACCATTATTAGAAACAAATACAAAAGCTAAATTCAGATATACAAAATTTTATAATGTTTATCGCGTGTGTGCATGATTCCACCTACTTATCAAGGAAAAAAACAGGATTAGATATACTGAAGCTAACTAAAACCACTATTCCCATTTTAAAGACTGAGGCATTTGATAGATGACACCTATTTTTCTCTCCATTCGCCAAATATTTCTTCTGGAGTATGAAGGCTTATTTCGGACATTTACTTATCAAGCAAGAATTTTCACTTTTTTTTTTTTTTTAGATTTTCAGACTTCTTTTATTGTCTTTCAGGGTAACAAATACAAGCCCCTTAGACAAAAAGTTTGCTTTTCTTAGCTGCCTCCTTATAAATAGCCCGTACAGTACATGCACAGCTTTCAAATTACTTCATGTTCTGAACAAGCATTCACTCCTTATTTGCATGGCCTTCAGAAGAAAATTTTCCCATGGAAGTCCATGGACCTGAGAACAGAATCTTGGTTCTAGGAGAGTTCTTATAATGCAAAAAGTAGACTGAATAATTAAAAGTCCTGGTCAAGAACCGAGTTTGAATGAGCTTGTTTTGCTTCATAGAATCATAGAATGCTTTGAGTCGGAAGGGACCTTAAAGACCATCTAGTTCCAACCCCACTGCCATCACCAGGGACACCTCCCACTAGATCAGGTTGCTCAACTGTCCAGCCTGGCCTTGAACACCTCCAGGGATGAGGCAGCCACAGCTTCTCTGGGCAACCTGTACAGTGTCTCACTACCCTCACAGTAAAGAATTTCTTCCTAATATCTGATCTAAATCTCCCCTCTTTCAGTTTAAAACCATTACCCATTGTCCTATCACTACACTCCCTGATAAAGAGTCCCTCCCCATCTTTCGTGTAGGCCCCCTTTAGGTACTGAAAGGGGCTATAAGGTCTCCCTGGAGCCTTCTCTTCTCTAGGCTGAACAACTCCAACTCTCTCAGCCTGTCCTCATAGCATAGGTGCTCCAGCCCTCTGAGCATCTTTGAGGCCCCCCACTGGACTCACTCCAGCAGGTCCATGTCCTTCCTGTGTCGGGGGCCCCAGGGCTGGAAGCAGTACTCCAGGTGGGGTCTCACCAGAGTAGAGGGGGAGAATCACCTCCCTCGATGTGCTGGCCACGCTTGAAGGAGTTTATATGTTGAGATTATAAAATAGACGATAAGTGAGAGAAAAGAGAAGAGAGGAAGTTATTTGGCCAAAGTCATACTATAATCCAGAGTCATTCTCAGCAAATGAAGTATATAGTCAAATATCTTAACAAGTGTTAGACATCTAGCAAAGCTGTTGAAGCTACAAAAATCTTAAAAAATCCAATTCTGTCAGGAATGCGTTAGCGTACTAAAATAAATATCATGGTCAGCTCTTCGCAAATGAAGTCACAGTACGTATAACAAAAGAATTTGAAGTTAAATCACTGTTGTTATAACAAAACAATTTGATTCTAGTTTTGACAACATCTGGCATGCCTGGGGAGTTAGGTCTTTAAAAAGACTGCCTATAGGCGCTCTTAAGAAGCTAGTTGTTACCTTGAAGAAATTTGGAAACCTGCATGTTCCGAAGTAGTAATACAACTATGTATGCCCAAAAGCGTATCTGAGCATTGATGCACTAAAGCAAGGAACCAAGAAATCCTGAGAACACAGAAAATAGAAATCCCACAGCTTCCATGGTCCAAGGTACGCCTCAAGGAAAAGGCAGAGAAGCTGATGCTTCCTTCACCCTCCAAAAAAGCTGCTGGAAAACCACAAAGGTTTTCCTATAGCCAGTCAAAAGTACATGGAAGCCAGTATGCTTCCATAAAATACAAATCAGCCAGTCAAACTAGTTTTTCCAGCCAGTGGTACTCATTAATAAGTACATAAGGCAAAAAAAATATAATTTATTTCTCAATTGCATGCTTCTCAAAACAAGAAGCAAGCAATGTGATTGACTAGCCAGAGAAAATCATCAAGACTATGAAATCGGACTCCTGATGTAAGTCAAGCTGCCATTTTGTGCAAGTTACTAACTTCCTTCTGCCTCAAGCTTCCCAGATGTACAGTTTGGCAAAAATACATTTTCAATGAAGAACAGATGCTTTTTCAAAAATGGGAGCTTTCAAGGATAAATAAATGCTTTATATTTTACTACACACAAGATTTCTACATCTCCTTTAAAGAAGTGCACTATTTTAGCTATAGAATTTTGGGTATGAGTAAGAATTCCTACAAAGAAGCCTATCGTTGCTAGTCACCTTTCATTCATTCATATAAATACGGAGAGCATATATATGGCAGTGGAACTGCTTTTCATGGATTACACTACTTTGCTGTAGTTTTCAGCTTTATGTACTTGGTAACAAATTACCATCTGTACCATGCATGTTAATAGCTAGATGATAGTATTCATACATAGAGGCAACCACATTCCATCTGCCGTGCAGTTAGGCCACGCATAACTCAGTCCCACCTTTAGACAAAACAACTGCTGTTTACTCAGACTGACAATGAAATTAAATGATGGATGTCACGGGCAGCTACCATCTAACATTCAACCAAATGTGCACTTAGCATTTAGGCGTCACCTGTTCCAGGCATAAAACAAAACGGGCTTTTTTCACAGTAATTATTTGTAGAGGAAAAAGTCTGACACTTCACCCAAAGCTCAGCACAGAAGTGACTTGAAGTAACCACCAGAGAAAAGTTGCCCTCCATCCCTCACCCCCTTATTTGACACACTATTTTTAGTTGTATGTTTAGTAGGTATATTGCATTTTTCAGAAAAACTTGCCTCTTTTGCCCTAACAATGTTAAAATATTCCGAGCATTACCTGAAAATTATTTATCAGAGTATTATAAACTTCCACTTTTAAGCAATACAGATTCCAATATTAAAATAAAAACTTATTTTTTTAATAATTATGAGAGATCTAATATTGATACACACCATCTAGCACTCAACTGCTGGAATCAAATAAAATCCCTCTAAGGTTTCAATGCATTCTTGGAAAGCAATCAAAGGCCTCTTTTTCCATAAGTTTGTTATTTATAGAAAAGCATTTGATTGTTGCATTGAAGTGTGCACTCTATGTGTAAAAAGGTGTTTATGGGTTTTAGTACAGTATAGTTAATACCCAAGCAATACCTAGCCCTTTTATAATAAAGAACCCTTACTGAGAGGATATATATTGTACTTTTCATCAAGTGTACAGCATACAATTACATTTGCTGGTGGTCTATAACGTAGACCCAAGTTGAGTCAGCTTATAGATTTGTTGTTCCGCATGTAACAATTAAGAACAGTTACATTTTTGTACTCAAAAGAAAAAGTAAGATCTGAGAGAAATGTTAATACTTTATTTGAAAGCAAATTATGAAAACTTGCAGAATAATTTAAAATCAAAGCTACACTGCTTAAGAATTAATATATTCTTTCTGCTAGTTATAGATTGATAATTATACATTTTCTCACAGACAAAGAAAATAAAGGGTGCAAAGAACACACAAAACAGACCTTCATGCAGACAAAAGATATGGTCACATTAAGCATAAATGTGGTAAACACAGATCTAGCAAAACTCCTACCCACAGCAGAACTTTAGGCATCCATTGGGCTGTGCAGTTGACAATATTTCAAAACACAAGAGAAAAAAGCCACTCAAGAAAATTAAAATCTCTCCCATCACATAAAAATCATAATAAAACATTATCTATTCCATACCAATTCCATATCATACCAATTCAGTTTCCCATACATGAATATAAATAGGTATCCCATCACATAACATTTAAAGATTAAGGTTATATTTAAGGTTAGAAGGCAAAGTAAAACTCAAGCTTTCACATTTGATCTATTTCAGCCTCAAGGCACAATTTAAATATGCGCACCTTTTTATCAGTTTTGCATTTTGGTTATTTTCTTTGTTTTTTCCCCATTTGTTTGAAGGTTTTGTTTGTTTGTGAGGTTTTGGGGTTTTTTTTTTGGTAGTGATGTTTGGTTTTTTTTTTGTTGGTTCCCGCCCCCCCCACACCCGAGTATAGCAGAAGAGAGAAAATTAAGTTATTTAAGATCACAGAACTTGCAGTCCTGGGAAGCTTCATTTTGATACCTACGGGAATTTTGCATGGGTATAGGCTGAGGGACAAGTTCTTAGAAGTGACAAGTCTTTTTAAAAGATACATAAGCATAACTAGGTAACTGAGTTGTGCACCAATGGCATAAGAAAAATTAAATTCCAATATGAACTACATCTTGCGCAAATTGTTGTGGCAAAGTTTAGTCTCCAAAGTTAGGGACCTTTCACTTCACAGACTGCAGTTCAGTCCATCATACTATAGCCACAATTGAGCAAAATACTTAAGCACATTAAACATGTCAGATGGAAAGTCTCTCTCCAAGCTCCCAGAGTTAGAAACTCTGTGGCAGAGATTATGCCAGTGCTGATCACAAACTCTCCAACACTTCTGACAGCCATGGTAAACTACATGAGGTGCCTACTGCCTGGCTGAACAATCTTGATGCAATTTTGGTCCAAAAAAAGCCATCTACATACCCATAAGACACAGTTCCGTTAGAATTATCTTATAGTTAAGATTTAGTAACACATATTTAAGCCCTTTCCTTAAATTGGGCCTTGCACAGAAGCTTTCAAGAAAAACAAAGTAGTTCAGAACAGAAAGTTACTAGTCCAATCCTGGGTATTCTTCTGAAAAGCATTTTGGTGCATTCAAAGTTAATTCTCTGAACAAACATGAGATCAGGAATAACAGAAGTTACATAAACTGATTCTTTAGGCTATATAGGCAGAATTCTTACCCACCATTCTTTAATTATCATAGAATCTGTTAGGTTGGAAGGGACCTTTAAAGGCCATCTTGTCCAACCCCCCTGCAGTAAGCAGGGACATCTTCAACTAGATCAGGTTGCTCAGAGCCTCATCAAGCCTGGCCTTGAATGTCTCCAGGGATGGGGCCTCCACCACCGCTCTGGGCAACCTGTTCCAGCATTTCACCACTCTCATTGTGTATGTACTTACAGATCTTTAAGTATACTGGAAGAAGCACAACTTTTTAATGGATGTATATAAACTTTTCTTACTGTAAAATAAACCAAACTAAGCAAGTGTAATGTACAGTAAGTGAATATCTAAGAGGACAGAGAGGTAGATTAAATAGAAATGCCAATATGAACAGCCTCACACAATCCAACAATTAAGTCAAAGTGAAATACGGATTTAACATCTAATTACAAGACGGAACTGTGAAGTACGTTATAAAGTCAAGTGTTTGCACAGAAATATATTTTGCTAGAAAGCAAAGTGGTAGCTCATTTGCATATTTCTTTTTGTTAGCACACAAAAGAGTCAAACTGCTAAAATTAAGATAGCAAATTGTTTGAAAACCTCATTTTTAAGCAAAATAAAATCAGGCTGAAAACAGCCATTTTTATATAGTCTTGATTTTTGCAAAGTTGATCCAGAACGCATCTTTCTGAAAAATCAGACTAGAATAATTATTATTTTAGGTTACATAAAGCTTCTGATGATTTCAATAGATGCTGACTGCTCTGATCACAAACTTGTTCAGTACTTCATTAACATTAAACATACAAGCAGTTAAGCAGGTGGTTTAAGCGTCTTGCTGGTTCAGAGCCAGACTTCTCAGCACCATAGGAGTTCCCCCCCCCTGCATCCCCAAGTAGGAAAATTTCTTTCATCTTTACAGAACTTAACCTTCTGGAAAGCAGCAGTTGTTTAAAATGCTCTACCATTGTAAAACTAAAAGATAGGGTAAATTCAAGATTGAGTGATAAAATAAGCTACAGTATGGATCTAGACACTGATATTTTCAAATTAGGAGAGCATCTACCCCACATTTTAACATGAAGTGCAGTAAAGAGGCATAGACACCTTTCCTTGTGTTTCACTGCTGATCTGAAAATTTGCTTAGAAACATTAAATATCTAATAGGTCTCCAACATCATGAGCCACAGTATTATATGGGTGGAACTTTCCACAAAAATATAGGTGAATGGCTGTTATCTTGATGACTGGGTAGATTATTTGTTTGAGTCTGATTTCATAACATCTACTTTTTTCCCTTTATCACATACAGCATCCTTCACTCAGGCTAATAAACAATGATTCTCCTCATTCCAACATTTTTGAGCTGTTAGGAAAACGATGCATTTAATGAGTTGAAGTTGAGGAGAATGGTAAGGTGCACAGGCTCATAAGGAATTTGCACCAAATTAGTTTTGTGAACTAGTCACATCCTCCAAGATATTCCTACCTACTAGTGATGGATATGGGCTTTCAATCTGATACACTATTGTTTATTTCAAGACTAATTTCAGCTAAGCATTTAGTCAGATCAGGCACGTTGGGTTTAAGAAGTTCCTACAAGCCAGTTAATACAAAATATGGTGAAATAAATATCTGCCACTTGACCAGCAAACTTATCTTCTAGGATTAATTCAATCATAAAATAAAGCAATCTGTTTACACAGATGATTAACGATTATGCTATACTATGTGCAAATTCAACTTTGTTTATGATGATTAACAGATTACCTTTACAAAAAATGTTTGCTAGTAGTTATACATTGTTCTTGTAGAGGAACTCAGAATAAACAGATGAAGTGAAATCTGATAAAGCATGCATAATCCAACACGCTGATATTGTACACAACTTAAGCCATGTGTTTGTACAGGAGAATATATTAAACCCCATCTGTTTTAACAGTTTTTAATGTTATAAATTAGGAAAACATCAAAAATGTCAGGAGACAGCGAACACTTATTTGTTGTCTTTCAGCTCTGTATTTATTAGACAAGTTTGTTATCAAACTATTCCTCCAAACATGAAAAGAACAGCAGGCCTTCTGGAAAACCAGATGGCTGCTGTGGTTTCGAAACATGTTCTGGAAGGGATATATAGTTTACATTTTTTGTTTTTCATAAAGGATTGTGTGGGATGTGGCATGGTTCTCAGACACAAAACGCCTGCAAAAAAACCCAAGGGGTATGTGGGTGGGAGAGTGAGGGACTACATGAAGATACAAAAAGAAAGTAAAATTATCCATGTCACTGAATCCAGGAGATCTTCTGGTAAGAAAAGAGAAAGATTTCAGCTACAAAGGAAAAAAGTTACCGCTGTAAAGAAAAAAATGCTTTCAGGCTGCACAGTCTTAGGCATTTCACTGCCTTTCTCTGAAACAGAAGGGGGCCCTAGACACTGAAATTAAATAAGGGAACAGAAAGAATAGCAAAACATCAGAAGAAATATGTTTGATAGGATGAATTACATGCATGCCAAGAGGAAAAAAAGAAAAAGGTCAGTCTATCAAACTGAGAACATAATCATATTCCAAAAGGAAAAGTGTTTAATAACATTTGGCTAGTCATTAAATCAATACACACTAGGAGGAAAGCACAAATATAAAAGGACTCAAAGCCCAATTATGGAAAGGATTGCAAGAAAAAGAATCCATGATTACCTCCGGTATTTTGTATTTTTGCTGTTTGCCATGACATTTTCTATCACAATGTTTTGGAGCAGAAAAAAAAAAAGATTTTTTTAAAAGTATTTAATTCCTAGGACACTGTTTTCAGTGGGAAAGATGTAATTGATAACTCAGCCTCTGGGACAGCCAAACTTCCTGACCTAGTAAGGGGGACATGCGAGCCAGGTGCCAGTGTTATTTTATAACCACAGCCCAGCATGCCTCCCTGGCTCTCCCTTACCTGGGCATTCTGGTTATACAAACCTCTTCCCCACCTCCCCAAACCAGTTGCCAGTCCTGTGATATAGCCCTGCTTACACAGTCTGCTTCTAAGCTGCAAGTAACCCACCTGACATGAATTTATACCAAGTCTGACAGTGGAGGTCGCTGAGATCACAAGCCAGGCACTTAGCCAGTGCATGCGGTGGGCGAACAAGAGATCGTGAACATGCACTGAAACAGGGGTGGTTCTGACTGAATATAAGGGAAACACTGTTCTGATGAGGACCTTGCCTAGAGGGGTTGTGCAGTCTACATCCTTGGAGGTTTAAGACTCACAGGACAAAGCCCAGAGTAACTTGGTCTGATATTGTAGCTGATCCTCCTTTGAGCAGGAGGTTGGAATGGAGAACCTGGAGGTCCTTTCCAACCTGAATGATCCTATGATTGCTCTGAAACCATTAGGATTCCCAAGAACACTCATTTCTTAAGCCAGTCTATTTCTGTGACTGATCATTACAAGACACCATCAGTGGATGGCCTGCTGGATAGATGAAAAAAATAGGGGATGAAAGAATTTAATGAAAATAAGCTGAAACAGTAACTTTTTTTTCTTTTTTTTTTAAATCAGAGCATGAATATTTGGCAGATATTTTGACAGCATGTTTAGCTAAAGACATTCATGGGAGAGAGAGACCGACATTCCAAAAAGCTGGTCAAAGCTGAGAAACATTTAACTCCTTTTCAATCCAATTCTTTAACACACATACACACACACAAACACTTTTACTCTAGAAAAGTAAACCTTGAGCTTGGCTTCCACCATCTCTAAAGGAAAAATCCTTTACTGTCTCAAAAGGTTAGTTTTTATTTTAGTGTACATAAACCCAATTAAAAAAAAAAAATAAAAGATGTTTTGACTTCCCTCCCCACCCCCATTACAGAACACGGATAAATCTCAACACTCCAAACCTGCTGCCAAAGGAAGTTTTCTGAACAATTCTAGTTGCAAAATTTCTTTCAAAATAGGAATTGAGAAGAAATTTTATATTGATGATATGACATGAAATTAAAAAAACCTTGCATCAGGATTTTTTAGCAAGTTTTAGTGAGTTTAACGTTTGTAAGACGACGTTTTATTCTGGTGTCAAAGATAAAAATTTAAAGATTCACTAAAAAAATCTTTCTTAAAAAATTTAAAACACTTTCACGTTTCCCAGCAAAATCTACCTTTTTTCTGCTCTCCTTTGGTAAAATTAACCATTTCATGAAGCTTTATAAATATTTTATTTCACTGAAAAAAAAAAACGTTGCTGTTCTTTTGTCTAGGCTGTACCAGAAAGAAATAGATAATTCCAGTAAGGTTGTTTCACGTCCTACATCTTGGTTATAACATATTCCAACAGAGACATGCTCCACACAAGAAAACCACAAATGCATAGTGGGTCTAGGGCATCCAAGACATATAAGTGCACACATGCCAGGATTTGCAGACAGAGGCCGTCAGACTAAACATAGTGAGAACTAGTACTTCAGCTCTGGTTTTGGACTGCTCCAGATTTGATCCCTTGACCAAACACCTTAAATCCTGCTCAGACAGAGGTTCAGAGTGGAGACAAAAAGGACACATTGGGGAGACAACAGTGCTTTATCACTGCCAGAAAAATATTTTGTTGGATATTCTTTTTGCTGAGACCTAAGCAGGAAAACACAAATTCAGTTTCCACGCATGAGGTATTACAATTGGTTGGGATGAATACAGAAAATGTGAAGCTATTCTCATACTCATGAGTTCTGATGTTTAAGTCTACAAACAATAATTTTATTGTGCTGACTATATTCCCTATGTGATGTTCTATGTAGAACAATGTGGAAGTAAGAGTCACGTGTAAACTTAATTGACATCACTCAAAAATAAGAATCAAAGTAGCCAAACTAATCTGGTATTTGCCACATGCACATGGAAGGTGTGCAACTTAAGTGTTTTCCTTTCTTTCAAGTGAATTCCAGTTTTTAGAAGGTATAAGAAAATCTAATAGCCATTGGAATAATATTTTAGGCAAACACATTTGAACTGTTAAAGAAAATGATAAAATAACAAAGCACAATTAAAACAATATAAATTGACTGAATTATATATTATTTGAGAATCCCACTTAAAGACTTAGCAAAAAGGACAAATTTGTTATCCTTTGTTCCAAAATCCTTTTTCAAGGAGTGTCGTGCAAACCCTTACATTTTGAATGAATGCTGTATACATCTCAGTGTACACATCTCAGTATTGTAACTAAACCAAAATTAACATGCATGGAGAAAACCCACAGCTACAGTACATGAATAAGACTGATTCAAACACTTGCATTGTAAACTGTATATTTTCACTAACATTTTTTAATGAGAAGCTCATTTATATCCCAAACAAAAGAAGTTTCAAAATTTGCTTTTTTCTTATCTCTTCTCGTTTTGTAAAGCTGTTATAAAAAAGTATTATTTTTCTCCAAGCTATTATTAACTCTTGAATTACAGTGATGTATTTTAGTTTTCATCACTCATCACATTTAACCACAAATACTAGTACATTTTCTTCACTGAAAACATATCTTTTATTGATACTGTGTCTGTGATAATGACGCAGGTGAATTTTATCATTCCTTTCACCCTACTAGTAATGAACAAATTCACTGCTTATTACTTTGGACTTGATCTCTAGCAAAACACTACTGGAACAAACAATTTGATTTGTCAACACCTTTACAAGGACTCCTCAATCAATGTCACAAATCCAAATTTAAACAGCAAAATACATTTGACTGCAAGACCCCAGACTGATTAGAGCTCCGAGTTCAGTGAATTGCACCAGACAGGACAGCAATCAGATTATTAACTCCACTTGAAAATACTCTCTGCTGCCTGGGATTAGCATGCATATTTTGATATAGATCGATAAGCAATCTCCTTTCTATAAGAAATGCCTGCAACATTCATTTGGCTGATCAAAGGTATATATCAGCTTGTTGTGACAGCTAGCTATTGTTTCCCTCTTTCTTTACAGGAGAGTCTCTATTAAAAAAAAATCCCTGGCTCCCTTTCACCTAATAGTGGAAGTCAACAGAGAGTCACAAAATTCCATCTCCTCAATACCCAAACACAATTAGTTCAGAAAGGACTTTTGCCTTTTTTGAGGTAACTTCACTTACTTCCCCTTTTTCATTCTTTCCACTCCCTGCCCCCCGGCTCCTGAAACTGTGAAGGGTCTTTTCTAGCCTTCCAAACATTTTCATACTATTATTATCGACTTCATCCACAATTTAATTAGAAATAAACTGACATTTCAGTGTACGTATTTTGTAATTTGGTTAACATTTTCCATATCAACAACATATTCCTGGCTTTGGATTAAAAAGAAAACAATGCTTAGAATGCTAAGGTGTTCACACAACAAAATCTATTTCCATTTAACTCATCAGAGAAAGAAGGCAAGATATTTTCTCCATAGGGTAACATGAACTCTTAACTGAGCTCTGGATTTCGTTGCATCTGCAGAAGAGCTGAAAAACCAAAATTTATCTGCCAAATTTTTTCAAGATAAAAGCACAGGCCTTTCATCCCTCCTCTAATTACATATGAAATAACCGCTATCTCATCTGAGCTTTTTATCTTTTTAATAAAAAAGGCATACTTTAAAAAAGACAAGCACAGCCTGTGAAGCAAACAGTCAAATGTGAGATTCGCCACAAAACAAACTAGACTCCATGCCTCAAGAATGAGGCCATCGGAAAGTAAACATGCATTTTGATGCTCTGAGAAGGAGATACTCTCAGATCAACATGAGAAGAGAATTCAAAAATTAAAGTTTTTCCAGCAGTACTTGCAATAGGTTCTTGGAGGAAAACAATCTGACCCAGGTGCAGTTGTGGTACTGAAGTCCTGAAGCACAGGAGAGAAGATTCTCCTTTCAAACCCACGTTTCAAGTACAGGCAAAAGGACCAAGCAGCTTTCACTGCTGGTTTTATAACTTTTTTTGGTTGTTTACAATTTTAGTTGATGAGCTTCCTAATGAGATATTTTATTTAATTCAGTAACAGTGTACTAAATTCCCATACCATTGAATTCAGTGAGCCTTTCCCACTGCCAATGGCTTTGCTCTTATGCCTTGTCTCAGAACAGCCTATTTTGGGTACACCCTGTGCTCTAGGACTGCTGGATGCTTTTATTCTTAACCTGCCCTTACCTCCATGCTGATGCTGCCCCTTCACACTTGAGAGAGCACATGAGAACTGGACCCATAGTCCAAATCTCGTCCAGTACATATAATTTCTCTACATTTATCAGCATAAATTTTAGTCTCTTCCAATTTTCCTAATACTTTATCTCACAATACTGCTTTTGTTCTACTCCTAGGTGAACTCCTATTTTCTAACATTCTATAAATAAAATAGCTCCTTTACCACGAGTCCTTATAGAAAATCCTGAGCTAATCATGTTAACTCTTACAGTTAACAAGCAATAAAACAGGACTAGGAACCTCAATGTCTTTTTAACCCTGTGAGTATATGCTGTTTGATGTACAAAATAAGTCTAGGTTTCCCCACACAACAGAGACAAATTCATACAGAGAAATTTCATCCATGTACGTATACCTTATGTACACAATATTAACTAAGACAAGAGAATTTATCATATTCTAATCCTTGTTAGATTTTTCCCCCTAGTAATTTTCAAACATTTATAATTTCTGGTATCACAGCACAGCAATGGAAACTGCTATGAATAACACATCGTCTCTTTTATTATTATTTCCAATTAATGAATTTATTCAAACTGGACAATCTGTAGGCTAGAAGATACAGTGTTAGTATTCTGTGTGTTCCTTTCAGCTACAGATACAAACAAAAAGTATATTTTAGATGGAAGTAATTTCATGCATTAAATACAAATTGAATATTTAAAAAAATATTTCCTAATTGCATCTTTTAAAAAAAGTCATATAATAACAATGAAGTATTTAGGGAAAGATAAGCAGTTCTTCAATTCATCTCCATAACTAAAACTGCATATGGTAATGTATAGCATAGCAGGGGGTTTTGTTGTTGTTGACTGTTTTATTTGTATTATAAGTGTCAAAGGTTTTTTTGAACAGTATGTAGAGGGATGAGGGGAAAGGAAAAGCATCCTATGAATAACCCAACAGCAAGTCCTAATATTTTCCAAGACAATCTTTTTTTTTTCTTTTTTGCAAAGTAATCCTTTTGGTTATGCAAGATCAAAAAACATCTCCCTTTGCATCTTATGTCAGTATATCAAAGAAAAACTTGTATACTCTTATTACCTGGAACGCCTAGACATCTCCTTATGACATGAAAGATTAAATTTAAAATGATTATCCAGATTATCAAATCACAAAGAGGATCAATGGATTTATTAATATTCTTAATGCAGAAAAGATAATTGCTTATTCTTGCTGAAACTAGCTGGAAGAACAGGTACTGCTTCATCACCTTTCGCAAACCCAGGAAGTTAAACTCGATACCAAAGTTTTTTTCCTTTAATGTCTCTTCAGCAACCAGCAATCTAGATCTAGTTAGCTGCAGATAGCAGCTTCATATTTGATTAAGAAATCTTAGATGGAAAACAAAGGATTTCAAGATACAGGTCCTAAATCTTTAAGCTTCTTAACATGCTCATGATTTCTTTAATGTAGTAAGTCAAACTCAGTAATACATTGACTGATTTTTGTTGTGAAATTCTAGAGAGTATGTTGTGCAAGAATGAGAAGTGGGTCATCTTATTAGACATAATCTTCCTTTTGCAGCTATTAATAGTGATAAAAGATAAATAAAGAAGGTATCATTTAAGTACCACCTTCGGTAATGTAACTATCTCTTCAAAAAAAACCAATCTCAAAATGTTTATAAAAGGGATCATAAAAAATATACAATAAACCTTCAATATTTTCTACTTATCCTACTAATCTGTTGGGTTTTCTTAATTAAAGGTTAATATCATTGACTCAAAAAGTTTGTAAGACCGTTACGGAAGAATTTCGTTACTATATAATTAGATGATAAACTACAAAGCGAAATTAAAATTAAAAAAAAGATAAAGTGTTTATAAAGTTCTTTTTATAAACATTTACTGCTTTTTACTTGGCACAAATATGTATTCGATAGGAACACTTGCTCAAATACCTTAATGGCACAATACCCTGATACAAATAACTTATGTCCAGTTCCTATCATTTACGTTACACATAAAACATAAATCACTCTTCTCACTCCTTTCTCAACAACATCTCAGCCTAACTAATAATACACTTTGAAATCAGTCCATAGCAGTAGAATAGGTCTTTTTACCAGAGGAACTCACTGTTGGCTCTCTTCCCAAAAGCAAGTAGAGTTTTCTGACAAGGAGTGTACATTTGTGTTCACAAACAGGAAGAGATGAAGCCAATATCCCCCCCATTTCATCAGTCATTTTCATCAGCCATCTCCCTCAATTAAAACAGAATAATTTGAGTAGTAGCTTAATTCAGTCTTGCATACCTAGAACCACAGTCTATGCAGAAGGACATTTAAACTACAACCTAACCCAAGTAGCAAAAATGCAAATAACAAATGGTAATTTGCACTTTCAAGTAATTTACTCATATTGTATATTACTCTACTAAATCTGAATTCATTGATATTTTTCATCTTTGACAAGAGTAGGCCCTTACATAGAATATTCATTCTGAAGGAAATTAATCTTCATTAATCACAATGCCTGTATCATTGACACAGTGCCTACATTAATTCAATTAGACATTTTATTTTTCCATTCCATACTAGTAATGTACTTGTTTCAAATTGAGAAATTATTTGTGCTAGCTATGATTTTGGAAGAAATCTGTTGTTTAACCACATAATGGGAAATTATTAGGAGACGCAAGATCTTAGCTAGGGAAAGAGATGAAAGAAAGGATGCATTTGAGAATAGCATTATGGATACCAGAATTGTTGTGGGCTTGTTTTTAAAATAAGCTAATGTCTGATGTCCTGTTTCAAAACATGACAATACATTACTTCTAGATCGAGATCTTTTTTGACGATCTAGGTTCCATGCTATTAAAACCGAAGAAAAAACAGTTTCATGCATCCAGTGGAGCATCTTCAACTGAGGCTATTTTTAATCTCTTACCTGTAACAGCTCTAATCATGCTATTCCATCTTTAAAAAAAAAGAAATAAAAAAATCAATGTCTTCATCTGTGATGTTTTCTCCTACTTCTCAGTAGGAGAAACTCATAGCAGTATGAAATCATTCAAATTGTATTGAGGATCGACTGCATAGTGCCTTTTATGTGCTTCTTTGTGACACTGAACACTACCTCCCCCCCCCCAGTGCACAGAAACAATAAAGCTATCCTGTAAACAGCCGTGTACCTATATACAGCAGCTTATTGTTGTATACTCTAACTCCATCTAACTTTCAAGGTAAATGACAGAATCGCAGAATGTCTGCGTTTGGAAGGGACCTTGGGAGGTCAACTGGTCCAATATCCCTGGCTCAAGTAGGACACCACAGAGCTGGTTGCCCAGGACCACATCTAGACAGCTTGTGAATGTATCCAGGGAGGGAGACTCCATGATCTCCAGTATTTGTATTGTTCTGGGAAAGCTATAGGGACATGCTAAAATTACAAGTTTGACACAAAAAAAACCCCAATACAAGTGTAAGTAGAATTTAATTCATCATATTAGGTATGGCCATTACCAACATATTAGATAGCATCATATAGGCAAGGTCTAAAAGAAGCATGACCGTCAACGTATACATTAAAGCCTTTTTTTCCTCTTTTAGTTCTGTCTAGAGCTAACCTAGCCAAACAGTCAGGAATAATGACAAGCGTTATGTTACTTGTATCACATAGCAATTTTAACATTTATTCACCTGACAAATAAAAAAAAAAAAAACACCAAACAAACCAAACCTTGAAAACCTTATGAACCAGGTTATGCACCTTCATAAAAAGCCCATTACAGACATTTTGCAACACTCCCCCAAATTTAGACTGTACTCCGCCTGGTGTTCACCTTGAAAAGAAGCAATTTAAGCAGGTGCAATTGGTAGGATACCTTACACCACTTAAAAGGGAAAACAGTCCCCCATTTTCAGCTTTTCATTAAATTTACATTTCAGCTTGCAGATTAAGTGGATTGTCGTTTCCCATTTAATTGTAAGGACTGAGAAAAGAACACATTTAAGAACATTTAAACACCAATGCTTCCAGCAATGGTTTCACAATCTTTGTAAAAGGAATGGAATCTTAACTATTGACTATTTTTCCATATAGACATCAATGACTATGTAAAAAAATCAGATTTCTCTTCGCAATACAGACTTGCTGCCTTTCAGTATGCCTTTCACCTGTCTAACACAGGATGTAGAAAGCAAGGAACACTAAATGTGTACGTGTGATCAGATGCAGAGTTTTGCCCCTAAGCACCTCTTAAAAATGGAAGCAACTACTTTTTCAGGCAGAGGAGAAGCAGCCATTACACAGAAGGGAGGGGGGGAAGAGAAGTAAAAACCCAAACCCCCATAGCTAACTCTCCTTCTCACACTGTTAATGCAACAAGAATTCTCCAGAGGCTGCTTGGCTCAACTGAAATTCTGTCCTGTAATAAATGCATGAACACAGCTAGACACAAAACGTCAGAGCTGCGCTGACACTGATCTGGGCTTGATCTTTTGACTTATACAAGAGTAAACCAATATGAATTAGATGGGATGAAACATAACTTCCTGAGTTTTAAATTAGTCTCAGTATTCTTTTAAATACAAATATTGATGGAATTATTCCACTGGTGAGATAGAGGCATTCAACAGTTTCAGTGATAATTTATTTGAACTAAAGATTTTGGATATAAGGATACTATTGTTTTGAATAAAGGTACAGTTAGACTGTCGTTCTGAAAAAGCCAGATATGCTGAAAGGAAAACAAGATAACAAGATTAAATAACAGTGATGATGTGGCATACAAATAATGGGAGGTGCTAAATTCGTATTTAAGAGACCAGAGAATGTAGTGTCTATTTTTTATACCCAGAGCACTGTAAGTGTTCAAGCAATCCCCAGTGGTCTTAAAAGAAAAAAGCAGCAGAAGGGAGAACGGAGAGACTGGCTTTCAAACGATCACTGCTGAACTGTAGCATGTGAGAGGAAAAAGAAATTTAATCTGTTCAGGACACTTACTCCTTATCATAGTGTGTCTTCAAAAAAAGATTTAATTACTTAAGCTTGGATATATTTGTCAGTATGTAGCATGTTACTATATTGGGATTAATGCTCTGAAGCATCTTCCTTTGTCACCTGAGATTTTCCCTGAATGTGTCTCATGTATAACTAAATACCATGTTTAGCAATGAGTCTTATATAAGGGTCCTTCTGCTTCTGTTTCCACAGAGCTTACGCCAAAAACAAGTGACTGATTTAAGTGACATTGGTAGGCTCTTTGAGTGTAATTCTCCTTATTATCTTATCAGTGGTCAAGTTGCAGAAGTGTGAATCCTATCTAAGGATTACATCTGGAAAGGATCGTGATTAAAAAGACAATATCTCATAATCTATCTCAAATTGTTTATTGTATTCATGCTATTTATTACCTAACATATACTTAAATCCACACTATGTACTGACAATACAGGTATGTAGATTTTTCTGCATGCATGCATATATAATAGTATTGCAGAATTCAGATCTAGTTTCCCCTCAAGAATATAACAAAAAGTGAAACAGCAAACCCAAAAGGCAAAGAGACAAAAAATACTAGTCTGAGCACAAAAAAGGTCAAACTAATCCAAAAATGGAATGAAGCACAGTATCTGTATACAGAGACAGATAAAAGTAGGAATGCATTCTTCCCAATAGCAAAGAATTTCATCAAGGAAGAAATGTTAAAAGTTGGTCATACATGCACAGCCCTCCTCTTGCTCTGAAAAATTCTCAGTTCAGACTGGCATTGAAGAGTTGCCCCAGAAATGCAAACATAAATGTCTATTTCTATAACACTTGAAATTCTATATTATCTATGACCTATTTCAACTTTATCAAGCACCTGTTTTCTTCAGTCTGTCTGGAATCTCCTTTTTAATCTAGATCTCAACAGATAGCATACTGCATCCCTGCAGAGCCCCAGCAATTTCTTAAGGGACTCTGCCTGGGCCCAGGGGATGAACAATGCAAGTCACATGTGCAGATACTATCTGAGGAATTAAATTAATCTATAAACTAGATCTCTTATTTATGGGGTATTCTGAACTCCAGACCAATACAAATTACCTGCAAACTACACTGAAGTAAACTATTTTTTAAACACTTGCAAAGTTACAAGCAGTACAGTTACAATCCCAGGGCTTCGTGGACTACCTCGGTGGCACACAAACCCACCAAGTTCCCAGCATTCCCATAACAAAAACAGACGTTTTGTATAAAGAGAGAAAACATCTAGTTACAAGCCAACCAAGAGCTAAAGTATTACAAAATACTTTATATCTTTGCTATATTTAATGATATGATCAACCCTGGTACCAAGCGGAACCAATGTTTAGATTATATGCTCCTGTCTGTCTTTTATCCAGGCAAGGAACAACTCCTAAACCAGAAGTTACTGCATTATTCAGCTATCGACTACTTTTTAGGACAATTACTTTCCTCTGCGTTTCAGTGACAAAGATACTGTTGTCTTATTACAGGACATCTACATCCACTATACAGGGACACTAGTGCTCGGGCTTCACAGACTTCTCAAAATTGTTGTTGACATTCTGTTGGTACTCACACATATGTAAAAAGGAAAAAAAAAGACGCAGCAGTACTGTAAACATGACTATGCTCCACACACACCAGAATAAGGAAGGACAAAGCATAGTTCTGAGGAAATAAACGTCTGATTGCTTCAGAGTCATCTTTCCATTCCATGCTCAGCTCCCAGGTAAAAAGCTCATTTTCTTAGCTTTGGAAGGGCAAGCAGATTTGAGTTTCATTTATAGCAAGAGCAAATGGCACATTACTTGTGAAGTGGCCTTTGGCCATCTAACTGCCACTTCATCTAGTTATGTGGTACTAAAACTTTTCCCAGTATGCAAACCTCATTTATCCTTCCTTTACCACAGAAATAAAGTATTCATAAACTAAAAACAAAATGCCTTCCAACACCATCCAGCTTGTAAAATAACTCCCTGCAAAGAACAAATCTAACATAGTAAACTGGCCAGTGGCTTACCAACTTTAAATGGCTAATAGACAGCCAGCTGTTTGCCATGCCATTAAAGTACTCTGATAAACTCCTTACGGCAGGTGGGAGTTAGAATGTGATTTAATAACTGCCAAATGAATCATTTATGAGGAAACCTTATTTTAACTGGAATGTTTTACTTTATAATGCAAATCTTCCAACTGCACTGCAGACTAGAGCTACAAATTATAACTAAATATTTTAGAATAAATGATTAAGAAATATATTGTGCTCTACAAACAATGGTGGTCATTTTTATCGAAGAAGTTAAGCACTATTCCCTGAATGACTAAGTTTATACATCATACAGTTGACAGCTCATTTCAAGATGGCATAGTACAACCCACAATTTACAGAGAACGGTCTTCCAATGCAGAAGAACACAAACTACAATAGGTGGGCTGGAGGAAATATTTTAAAAGCAAAACAACAAAAAAACCAATCCACACTGTTAAGAATCCTCTGTCTCCATAAAGCTTTAATACAGGATTACATTTTTGCATTCAATATATACCTTATCTCCTGTAAGGTTGTTAGCTCACAAGCCACTGAAGCTATTCTACTACTAAAATATCTCACCAATGAGCACCCATCAGCTTCCTATAATCAGTTCACTTTAACTTAAGCATACTAAAGAATCAGTATTAAAAGGGGTAAAGAAGTGTCATCCTGCAACATGGTCTCAGGCTACGAGAGTCAGCAGAATTCAGTGTTCTACTCATGCTAGCTTATAATGGGAAGAAAGAGGTTACTAGCAGAAAGAAAGGGCTAAAGGGTAAAAGAACATCTATCTATATGTGAAGGTTTTAGAGGTGGGAGTGCTCAAAATAATTATAGTACTACTCGAGTAAATGAGCATACTTTTAAATACAATCCTGATTCACAGGTACCACCCACTTGATTGCTTCTTTCATAAATTCTGCACAATCCATATATCATAAGAAAACATCAAAAAAGGTTTTGCATAACAGCATTAAAATGGAATGTTATGTTGTAATGACTCACGTGCCAAAGGTAAAGCCTCCCACTGCTTATAACTAGAGCCAGATTCATCATCTATTTTGTATGCAGATTGAACTTGTGAGAGCACAAGTAAAACTCGAATGCATGAGAAGTTATGCGCTGTTGCTTTCTATTCCTGCTGTTAGATAGAAAACTTCTTGGTGAATGTTAGGAACGGGGCACAGTTTCTCAAGATCTGAATCTAAAGATTTATTTCCCTTCATTTAATTTCTCTAGCACATTACAAGTCACATAAGGTAACTGATGTATGAAGATTATCTCTTTCTTAATCTTGCAGCGTGAAAATTAGATGCGAATTAAACTGAACCCAAGCAAAAGAAAAAAGAAAAAACCTTTTCAAGAAACAGAAGTATCATGGAGAGCAATGACAAAGTTATCCCGAAGGACAGATACTAAAGCAACACTAGACTTGCTTCTGTGACATAGCAGACTAGAGAGATCACTGTGATGGAATTTACTAAAGCTATAGTTAGTTATTAAACTACAGTTTTGAGGTCAGACCTCAGAGTTGAGGGGATATTTACCCATCTGCACTTCAAACACAAAGGAAATGCTAATGCTAAGAAACACTTTTCTAGTTTTACGTATGTACTTTTGTTTTCACTGAAAGCCAAGCAGGTAACTCAAAAGCACTGATCCTGTACAAGTCAAAGAGCCACAGTTATTGTTTGTTTGGGTTTTGTTTCCATGCAAACAAATCAGCTACTACATACAAACTGCCACCCACAAAATGACTGATCCTTTCAGCAACAGTTACCAGCAGAAAACATTCGATGAGGACTCTCTTGGAAAACATAAAATGATACATTTTCTTGAACACCAGTAATCTTCAAAATTAATTTCATTCCCTCAGCACTCCCTGATGAGGGAGTGTTTTTTTCTTTTGCAAATTTATTTATTGGCCTTGTGATTTTTTTGTAAAGTTTTAGCATCCACAGCCATCCTGCAGTAATGAAGTCCACAGTTAGACTTTGCATTGTCTAAAGGTTTGTGACTGCCACTTACTTAATAGTACAGATAATTATCAGACCTTCATTTGTCTAAGACAACAAGTAGTTGATAATTCATAAGATATGGAACATTTCTCTACCATGCCCTTCAGATCACCTCACTTGGGGCAATAAGATACAGTTTACTGTTTGACAAGCAAATTTACCGTAATTCTACAACGCTTATAGCTATAATGAATCAATTTTTAAAGGAATATTATTAAAATGCAATGAAAATGAAAAGAAAAAAAAAAGTAGAAGGTTTAGAGCATTAAGAAAATCTTACTATTTCCTGACAATTCCAGAAGCTAACTTGATACCTACTTCTGGTTAGAGTACAGACCATCATATGCTTTGACATGAATGACATTAAAGACTAAGGCTCTCCGTATGGTAATTGGGGGTGTCTGTGTATCCTAAATAAGTGGAATATTGCTTTGAAATGCTGTGAAGCTTTCTATTATGGCAGAGATTACAGACTTTTGCAAGGACATGACAATCTTTTGAAACAAGACACAAAACCACAGTAAAGCTAAAAGTATGATTTTTCCATAATTAACAAACATAAAAATTTCTTTGCTAGTTTACATACCTATTTTATAATAAAGTAGTTATAATAATTTCCTAAATCTATTATACAATCTAGTCAGTTACTTGAAACTATACAAACTGATCATGCTAACCAATGTTATTTAAGCACCTGAATTTAAAAGTTGACATTTAGACAGCTCCATTTCACATATATAATTCATATATGTAGCCTAAGAAAAAGCGTTACTATTCAGCAAAAACATGACTTCATTTAGCTGTAAAGAAGTGCTCCATTTAAACCTAGTGTTTATACGTGACAGAACTGAAAAGCATATCTTTGAAGAAAAACAGGAACTGAATTGGCAGACATGGCATTATCTAATCCTGGTTTTGCAGAGCTGCTGACCTAATACTCCACTTGAATTAATGAGGGCTGTGCCTACGTAAATCAAGCCTGTGTTGTCCTCTTCGGTACAACACAGCAATTTTAGTTTCAAGGAACAAACCCAACAACTGGACATTCCTAAGGGGCAGACCTTGATCATGCCTCTGGAAGTGTGATCTGACTGTGATCCTTGAATAGAAATTAAGTTGCTAAGAGATATCTTTTAAATATTGTTTTCACCCTTTAGTTTATTTGAATAAAACCACATTTTATGTCCACTGTTTCTAGTCAGTCTTATTTCTTGCCAGTAGGCCTCTTAACTGAAATTATGCTCTCAATTACAACCTTTAAGAATAACAGCATTCAGGCTAATATAGCTGTGAAAAGCTCCCTCACTTAATCTTATGAGAAATGGGTAGGGATGTAGAAGGGAAGAGACAAAAGAAACATTCAGTGGGATATCTTAAAAGGGTGGATTTTACTATAAGCTTTCCAAAATTCTTTCCAATACTAAATTAGGGGAAGGTTTCCTCTCAACCTGCATTTCAAGTCAAACTTGGAAAATATCTAGAAAGCACTGTGAGGTAAATTATTAATTTGTCACCATTCCATACTTTGTAGACAGCTGAAATCCAGATTTAATATGTTCTCTGTTACATGAAAACCACCGTAGAATTCAACTTGGTTGCACTGCATGGACTTACGGAAAATATTTTAAGATATTCAGAAGCATAATCCTTGGTACTCTCTATCATCGTAACATTTCATTTGCCTTAAAGGGTTGCAGCATCCAATATCTTGCCCATAGAGAGCCATGCTTAGTGCACACATCTGTAATTCTGTATGTAGGCAAGCAACAAAGGAAGCTTTAAAGAATGGACAAACTATTTTTATTTTCCCTTTTATTCTTTTCTTATACAAGCTACTGACTGGGACAGGACCAACCTGATCAGCTTTTATTACATTTGCCAGTGTTGCCATCACTTGTATCTTTAATCTTAATTTAGCTTCTTTCTTATCAATCCTAGTGCAGGAATTTATTTTGCATGAGTGCAAGAATCCACACAACACATACAGAAATACCAATACACAATTCTAAAGGAATAACTTTTTAAAAAGCTATCTAAATAAGCAATAAGAATTCAACAGCAAAAAAATCCTAAACACACCTTGCAGGACTGCACAGTTTTGGGGTGGGGGGGAGGGTTAATGCTCAAATGCTGTAGTGCACTCTACACACAAACAGTAATAAAAATCTATCACTTAATCATTTACATGTTGTGTAAAACAGCAGTCTCCTTTTAGTTAAGAGCTGCTTTATGTTGTTTTCATCGATACAAATGTTGCCCAAGTGATTGTGTGGGAGAATACAAGAACAGACTGTAATAAAATTAAAAATAACTTTCCAAGGAAATAGTATTTGGAAGGATTAATTACAGAAGTTCAAACAGGAGGCCATATGCTTTCCCCTGTCTTTACTATTGAGCATACAGTATGCCTGTAATAAAACAGGGAGGGAAAAAGCAGCTAGTCAAAGCAAACCGATTCAAGTACCAGGTAATGATTCGAGATATCTTTACAATTTTGTGTGCCTGAATATAGTTTATCTAGTCATTTGATCACTATGCTAAAATTTTAGTCAGCTGTGGTCATTTGTGGAATGAAATAGTTAGTACTTTGCCACTATTCCCATACAGCAGGTATTTCTCAAGTGCTAAATACATGAAAGAAATTGGTAGTGCGGGTATATTTCCTCCTTACATGAAATTTTCCACTACGAATATAAGATAAACTTCCAAGACAACACAGACCAAAGATCACAGCTGTAAAAGGTGCATGCATAAGAACTTTCTTAAAGTTTACAAGAATAACTATTTTTTTATGCTTTCCATTTAAGCAGTACATAGTAAGAAAAGTCAGTGTGACTTGAAAAACTTCACTAAACCTTCACATTAATGTGCTGCAGTAAAAAGTATATGTTCAAGCGTTTTTTCTGACTTGGGGTCCAAACACTTAACTTGAGAAAATGGGTGACTTTTCCATTTGCGTGAGAAAATCCTAACATCTTTCCTTAATTTGATCGGTTTAATATTTTCAAAAATATAACACTGATTTTGTAAGGAAGATCTGATGGAACTTCACTAGAATTTCCTACTACACATCAGAGAGACTTTTATCCCAACTAAGTCAACATGCAATGTCATGTGCAATGTGACCAAGAAGTCAAAATTCTCCAAACATTCATTACTGTGGGTTTTACTGTCTTTTTATTCAACTGAATCTGTTAAGATTTTTAATGCGATAAGTTTAACTATCTGTTGCCATCAGTACCTTAAAAACTAGGTTAACACATGAAAATTCAGTTTAAAGATATAATGAAAGTCAATGACATCAGTTAACATTATCAGATATCACAGTGTTGTATGGCTCCAGTATCTAATGTTGGAAGAAGAGGGAAGTGTTGGTTCTCATCCCATAACCTCCATGAAAAACAGTAATAATTAAAAAAAAAAAATCTTACCTTCATACTTGCATAAATTAATGAAGAAAAGTTGTATTAAAACACACAAAAAAGTCCTAAAATACTTACTAGATGACAGGAAAAAGTAATTGAAATGACTTTCCTTGTTCTCTCTGTACCAGTCTGTTTGAAACTCCATTTTATGTAATAACATAATGACGCACTGAAAGTTTTCTACAAATGTAAATCCATCACATCTAAAGTGAAAAACCCACTAACAGTAAAGCTGGTTTCTATATTGTTTAAACATAATGCACTACTCAGTCTAAATCATAAGGGAATAAAGCACTTAAAATAGGGTGTCACATTTCGAGGTAATAAATAGCAGACTGATTCAACCTCACAGTTGATCCTGCAGTTTACTTACATGCAAGATGGAAAATAAAGTACTGAAGCCACTGTGATTTACTTCTCAGAAATGAGACACACTATATTAGTGTAAATGAATGCAAAAGTCCTGCACTGACAATTTATTACATTCTTAGTCCAAGCCCTGATTAGATCAAATTGCAGTCTGAGCACACTGAATATACCTCACTTCAGTTTCCAGTGAATGCTATCAGCTATACATTAAAAAAAAAAAAAGCACAAAAAACCCCAAACCACAAAACCAAAAAACACAGAAGTGAAAACAAAACCATCCCCATGCCAAAACCACAAAACTAAGTTTCTCCAGTACCTTCTTTTTCAAAGCATGTTTGTCTCCTCATTTTTCAGTACTGAGGGAAAGGTGTTCTACCCCAACAGAAAATCCATTACTTAAGAATGTTTAACTATGGGATTTTTTACTAGAAAGTCTTACCTAAACTAGTAGAATTTGGAGAAATTCTCAGCATTAGTAAAGCTCTGAAGTCAGTGGAAATCTCTGCTAATTCCAGGACAAATGGAACTGATAAAGAAAATGACATTTAATATTAATAGCCCAAACCAGAAGGCAGGAATGATGTGTTTCCATGAACTGTCTCCATTTCTTCCACTAAATCCTAGGCATTTGGGATATTTTCACATTTGAATTTTATTAGCTTTATTAAGCAAAGATAATATAGATGGTCTTAAAATAGAAATGAATACATTTAGATCCTAATTTGCCTACTAAATATTTTCATTGATAAAGATTTATTTAAAACTTAGAGAGACTTCACAGTGAAATCTCTGATCTACAACCTAATTTTAGCCCGCTTTCCTAATACTGAAGATCAAACACCCATTTTCACTTTACCACACATATGTAAGTTGCATCCAAAGAGATTATACATTTTAGTTATTGTCAATAATGCTTTTCAAGACACAGATAGCCTTTAAAAGTTAATCTCAAAGAAACCAATGTGGTCTTTAAAAAAAACCACCTGCACAGTTTTTATGTGCCAAAATATTTCTTCAAGCAAATTTGAATTTTTGTGCAAACAAATGATTTTTTTGCACTGAGTTGCATAGACATCATAGGTGCGACATCTGCCTTCCCTCCATTTCAACTCAGCAAAATATTTGGAGTTTTTCTATTTTGAGCATATGAATACTTCCATTAACATCAATATCAGATTTCAGTCAGCCTTAGGCCATCACAAAAATTAATACAAGCACTTCCCCAGCTACAACGTACACACGAGGGCCAAAGCCGATTAAAATTGCTTTTAAAACATGGTTCCACTGAGCTTAATTATTCAAAGCACTTTCAGCAACTATGATAGAAAACAATACCCCACTTCTGTAACTACCATAGCACCACAGGAGAGATGACAATCAAGACCAGGAAAACTGTCATAAACAAACTGTTCTGAGAAGACGACAACTTACATAGCCTTTCATGGAAGAATCCTAAACACACTATTTATACCCATATAAATGCTTTCTGCATGGAAATATACAGAACAGTGGTGTCATCTAAAGTTTTTACTGATCTGTGGCTGCTGCCTTTATTAAAGAAAATGTAAATATGAACTTATTCATCAGATATATAGAATATTTTCTACTGTAAATGAATTATCAACATAGCAATACAATTCAAAGAAAACACACTAAGGTACTGATTCTTTTAAACGTATAAGCTATTACATACAGTAGTATTTTTTTTTAATCTCATAATAATATAGTTTCCTGTGGTTTTCCAAAAATGTTCATAGTGATACTATCAGGCAATACTTTCAGCAATAAAATTTATTTACCTCCAAAAGGTATTGCAGGATTAACAGGAAACAGTCAACGATTCCACATTAGTTTCTAGTCTGTTTATTACTGCGAATTAATGCTATTCAATTGTTTCCAGAGATCCCTGCTCTGCTTATTCCAGAAGGCACACTGGTATTCCTTATTGTTTCTACAATAGCGCAACCATTGAGATGGATGTTCAATTTTTAAAGCAAAGCACAGGAGACTAAAGCAGCACCAGTTCTTATAGTCTTCTTTCCTCCTTTCTCAAATAAGACTGAGTACAACTCAGTAACAAACTGCAGTACAAAGGACTGCTTGTGTCTGTGCACCTAGACTCTGGGAGCTCAGCATGCTGGACTTCAGGACTCCACAGAACTTCTAGGCCTTCTGTTCACACTTGGGTAAGGAGGCCCAAATCTGCATTTTAATTTAAGGCCATCTTTACTAATAAATTCAAAAGAACACCAAAAATATTTCAGAATTCCCATAGCTAGGATAAATATCTTGATTCAAGCGACCAAAAAAGGTTTCTCATTTCACATCACAGGAACGCCTTCCCTCAACCCCTTTTCCTGTTACGATCTTTTGGAGAACAATATGATTATTTCACTTTTTACCACCCGCTGGCTTAACACTATGTAGATTTTCAGCTGCTTCATCTCTTCTTCATCTTATGGTAACCAGCATTTGTAGAACAGTATCTTACCTCTTACTTTGACTCTAATCTTTACTGCTTTCCTGAACTCATTTAATTCTTAGCTTTTTTACTGAGCCAGTCATCCTCTTTTTCGATTAGAATTCTCTCCATGAGAGCCCCAGTCTGACGAAACCTCACAAGCCTGTTTCATTCTCAACCTTCTTGGCCAATCAAGTGCCTCAAGTGCTAAAAATCTCTTCTTGCTGATATCCCAAGTTTATTTTCATTTGCTTTACCATGTAGATTACGTGACCAGTCAGCCAATGAAAAGTCATTAGTGTAACACTTTCTCAGTATTTGATGTTTTCCTAAAACATAGTTATCTTCACAGAACGTCAGATTCTGTGAAAACATGGTGGGGGGGGTGGGGTTGTTTTTTGGTTGGTTGGTGGTTTTTTGGAGGGCAAGGTGGTGGTGGTTTTGTTTGGGTCAGTTTTTTGGTTTTTGTTTGTTTTTTCTTGTCCTTCTAGGCCTTTCATGAGAAAATTTAGGACTGCAGGCATCAGTGACTGATCATCTTCTGTAACAAAGCGTGTCTCTGGATCCAAGGAAAGACTATTTTATCATTCTAAATCATTAGTACTATTTTACATAAGATGTCACACAATTCATAGAAAACAACTATACTACCATTGCACAGTGCTGATAGTTCCAAGGCACTCAAATTTTTGACTAAAAAAAGAAAAGCTCTGATTTGAGGTCTGATCAAACCATTTCAAATGATGTGCTGAAAAAGTGCAGAAAAAAAACCGCTTGCACAAGAAAAAAAAAGTTTAAAAATAATCAACCTATCTTCAGCTCCAGAGTCAAGCAGGTAAAGGATACGAGTTTCAAATGTTATATTTGGGATGGGAAGGACTAAGATTTTTACTACTGCTCATTCCGTGTTTACTAGAGCTTCATTGTTGCCTTGCTGAATAACAAAAAGATTCTCATAATTTCCAGATACTGCTACAGTATCACACAGACTTCTTCTTAATTCACAACATGCCCAAGAAAGTTGTTTTAGAATTATCTCTCTGACAGAAAAGAAAAGAGCAGCACAATGAAGACAGAATGATTTAGAAAGGAACCTAAGGTGGTATTCTGGACTGCTTCCACTCAAAAGCACGATGTTCTCTGGAGTACTCTCGGCACAATTCTCTCAACTTCTGAAGCAAACACCCCTCCTGGGAGCAGGTGGAAGCTTGTAGGACTGTATTCAGCTTCATATAAAATAGAACAGGTTCCCAAGTGCTCCACAGAGTCAGGGCTGACTTACTGAGTTCTAGTCTTAATGAAAGGAGCATGCTAAGATCTGCACACCTTTCAAATTCTCAACTTAATTATGCATCCTCTAATTTAACTTTGATAAATAATAGTCAAGTGTAGCCAATCAAATGATTGCATATAGATCCATATCTATTTTAAAATTCACCTGATTTTTAACAACAGGCTTTTCTAAAGGCACATTATTCTGTATTAACTGTGGAGCCTTTGCAGCCTTTTCATCATATTTTCTTTGGTAAGGATACAATTTATGTGCTATCTTAAAATATAAATAAAATAGAGAAAAAAGTCTTTACCGTGAATGTTTTGATATTTAAATTACATACCTTCCTCCAATGGATTCTAGTGATTAACGAATCCCAATTTCATAGATAGTTTTTTCCACACCTTGATTTTCATGTATATTCAAGACCTTTTTTGCACCTGAAAGTATTTATCTACTTTCCCCCTCACAGTCTTCCTCTAATAATATGAATCTGAGTTCCAAAAAGTCTCCACTGATATCTTTAAAATAGCACACTTGCTATACTCTAGTATATTCTAAGTCTGGTGACAACAAATATTCAATTTCTTAATGCTGTTAAAGTTTTTATGCATAATAAATTTGGTTTTCATATATATGTTATATTCAGATTTCCACAAAACCAGTTCATTGTTCTTAGCTTTCAGAGGAGGCAGCACAACAAAATCAAACTTATGTACTAGTAAGCTGCTTGCTTTTTTAAAAAAAATATATATTTAGTAGTCTTTAACTATTAGGAAAACACACTTGATTTTAGGTATATTTCTATATTTTCTCAGTGCATAAGCATGCAAATAACTGCTTACATAGCATCTCCCTTCCACCGACTTTTTATATTCATAATTACACCAGATCTACTTTGTCAAGATGTTTGTTGAATACAGTGCTTTTTGCCAACAAAAAACCCCCCTGAGTATCTGATGAATAACAGTCATGTATATTGTTTAAAAGAAAGGCAGAAAGCAATGCTATGGTAGCAGAGTAGAATTAGCAATATTTTAATACAGTTCTAGTTAAAAAGTGGGTTTCTATAACTACCCAATAGCTTTTTGCAAAATGTCTCCTGTCTGCAAGTGTGGAACTATAAATGAAAGGCCCTTGTCTTCAAAATCCAAACTAGCAGATTTTTTTTGTAATATTAAGGACCTTGAACAAGGAGAAGGGAGTAATTCAGTACTTTAATCTACTAAATATTTTAAAGATTTGTCATCTGCACTTTAATGTCTATCTTTTCACCAGGTGCATAATAGCTTTAACACTGCAAAAGAAGGATCTATACATATCTCTTATGCCATAAAACACTAATCAGTGTAAACTTCAAAGCTTTTACTTGAGAGTGTAAACTTCTAAGAAAGATTAGATAACTACTGAGCAGGTGCAATCCAGGAACAAAAATAGATGGAAACATAATAAAGGAAATCAGACAAAGCTGTTGCTAAAAAAAAATTCCCTCCTTATTGAAGAGGAATGACTATAGCAAGAAAGAAATGAAGAAGTAATTACCACATCTGATAAGCATAGCCAAGCATTTTGCAGAAATTTCTTCAAATTTTGAGTTTGGTAATCAAAAGGTAAATATACTATTTTGGATTTCACCTTTACAGAAGCAAATTTTGATACACATCTCTTGCGGTCATGTTCAACATGTTCTATAAAAGCCTAAAACATAACAATATTCACATTAATGGGTACAATGTACAGTCCTAAGTTGCACAATATTTGAGAGTTTTCTTTAAAAAATTACAATTTTATATAAGCATTTTTTACAATACAAGACGTTTTTATATACAAGAATTCAACACTTGAATTCCAATGCTGCAACGTTCACTAAAGCCAAAACTTTCATAACTGCCTCAAAAAAATTCAAGTAATAGTCACACAGTGAAGCACTCACAGGCAACCTGAGGAATTAAGGAACTTAATGGGGTTAAAGTCACACTTACGTATTTCAAGTAAGTATTGTCCACTTCTTACTTTCCATTGTGAACTGGAACTAACCACAGAGACAAACATAAGCTAAATATACATGGAAACTTTGCTATTTTTGTCTCACAACAGCTCATTTCATACACATCGAAACTAAAGAGTAGAAAAACTTTGTATTTCATCCTATAGTTTTCAAACAAAATGTTTGATTGTTCTCATGTGTGATGAAAACAGAGAAGTGGTATTAAAGTGATAGCTTAGTATGCAGAAATAAAAGCATGAGCCCACTATCAGCAACCTCACCAAGATCTGTAGAACTAAACGGCATTAGAAGAGGGGTTTTTACAAAACGCTAATAGTAATTATGACTTTTTTTTTTTTTAAAGTGTGCATCTTAATATTTCTGTTTTCCTGAAATACCACATCCCTTTCCATTGCATGCAAGTACATACTTTTCTCTTTTGCATGTCTGGGTTTGGGTTTTTTGGTTGTTTTCTTTCCTTCCCTTCCAGAACCTCAGAAAGTTTGGCTCAATCAACCAGTCAGGCCAATTAGATTGGCTGCTTTGTCATTTACCAAATTCTGTATTACAAAAACACTGGGTATTTACAACAGAGTATCCTTCCTTCTTTCAGAATAAACAGCCTGTTTTCCTGAGCAATGGAGTCGTTCTATCCTCATTACTCCCATTAACCTGTGAATTTAAAACAGCTACCATAAAAAAAAAAAGGTGCAGGAAGCAACCTTGATCAGAAACAAGCCTTTGTTATCCTTTGCTTTAGAGGGAATGCAGACTTTAGATAAAAACCGTGAGGAAGACAGAATCTATGTAAGCTGTTAAACGGGATTGTTAACTCTGGGCAAAATAAGTTTATTCGCAGAGGGCAAAGCAGAAGCATATTCTACACTGAAATTCCAGTAAAACTTTTAGAACAGTGTCCTGCCTCTCAGAAATGAATGTTAGGCTGCTATTTACAGCACAAGAGACAAATTTTAGCTAATTTGGGTCTGTGCAAAGAAAACCACCATTCAGGTAGATATTTCTTTAGATAGTTTGCAATATCCCATACCTAACAAACTGCCCAGTGCAGCATCCTCAAACTGCTTTTACACTATAAGGCTCTGAATGAAGCTGCACTTGAGACAGCCAGTGATGGGGATCCTACAACGAAAAAATAATCTCATGTAAAATCCTGGGCATGTTCCCATAGACTGGAGAATTTATAGTGGTTAGTAGGCAGTAATACCTTGCTCAAGTAGCTCTTCTCCTGGTGCATATAAACTAATTTAATACATTCACATCAACAACTTACATACCACATCCCTATCACACCACTGCCACTCCATCTTTTCTATTGGAATACTGTCACATTTTCACTCCCCGAGAGTTCTTGGCATAAAACTGGAGAGAACTCAAACTCTTATAAAATGAAAGCGCTTGATCTTTTAGTTAAAAAACACTAAAGCATATGTGCATCAACTTTGTGAGAATTATAGATATTTTCTGTATTTTGCTCAGATGAAGTTATTATCCCCATCTTTGCTTATTCAATTCATTGACAACATAGCATTTGTGAACAGATAATTGTATTTCTGGAGTCATCTACTCACAGCTTACCTGTCTAATATTTTAAATAAAACAGACTCACATCTAAGTGGAACACTGTCCAGTCAAACACTTTCATACAAAGATGCCATCATAGTTTGTCACAAAAATCTTAAAATATTTTTTCCAAGTAGATTTCATTTTAATTCTTAAGATGACATGGACTATACCATAATAAAAAAGATCACATCATTATGTTTTCAACATACTTGCTATGTAACAACAATCTATTTTACATCTGACTTTCAAAGTAAACTGAGATTTCAAGGGAATATTTATTTGTTATCCCCCATAAGATACTATAATTTGAAGTAGTTTTGATTTCACTCATTTTAGAATTACATATTGACAGCGTTAAATATTTTTTACCTTCTAGTTTACATACTATAGTAACTTTTACATATATACCTGCTTCATTTGGAAGTGAGTTCTCAGTATGAAGTATGTGATTATACACTGCAAAGTATATATACACACCGGTCCACAAGTTTCATACACAGAATGTATCTTAAGAGGAAAGAAAGGAAACGAGAGTCTCCAGTATGTAGTCTTCAGGAAAGAGTCTTTCTTGAGGCCACTATGAGTGGGCTCAGGCAGCCATTGCAGAGGCCAGCTTCCACCAAGGGATGGCAGATGAGCCACCCCAGGACAACTGGCTAGTGGTAAGCATGCGAGAAAAGGGCTAGTATACAAAAATCTGGGCAAGCACCTGCCATTTCGGACTGGTACCACTCACTAATGGGTACAAGGGCATGGAAGGTATCAGAGAAAATTGCAAAGGGGTGAGGGGAAGATAATTGTTCCAGTACAAGAAATCTCTCTGGTTCAAATGAGAGCAAGCATAGGTCACATAAATACTGTTTAGATCTGTATCTCAAACACACTCATTTTCTTGATTGTGGACAAAGAAACCTGCAGGATTACAATCATAGAATTGTTAGAAGGGACCTTAAAGACCATCTAGTTCGAACGCCCCTGCCATGGGCAGGGACACCTCCCACTAGACCAGGTTGCTCAAAGCCCCATCCAGCCCAGTCTTGAACACCTCCAGGAATGTGGCATCAATCAAGTCACTTTAATTTATAAAAGTTACTTATTCCAAATTATATCAAAGCACTCTTGTTCCGGCTTTATATTTCTAGTTGCTAGAAATAAAAAAAGATAATTACTTTGTAGACATACCCTTCTTCCCTGGTGGGCAACAGAGAGATGAAACAATAGTTCTCACCTTCACAATGCCAACAAAACCAACCTAAGACGCTGTGTAAAGCAACAGGCACAATGTGAATTGAGCAAGTAAGGACGCAATACAAAAGACAACTTTGGACTGAATTGACAACCTATCTAAATCAGAAATGTAGAAAACCTTCATTTCTGCATTAAAATAATAAGTGATACAATAATCACTTTGTCTCCTTCTTTCTAAAGGAATAAGCCATTTCCCTGCTGTCTTTGAAACTGTCACTTGGTGATGCTGGGCAGCTACTGCTACTGAATAGCAAAACCCATCCAACTTCCATCTATTTTCAGTTGTGAAAAAAGGAAACTAATGAACTGTGAATAATTAAGACATTTATATTGCAAAACTAACATGTCTATATATGGCCTAAAATTCTTATCTGATATGGCTAATGTGACATACAAATAAGTTATCATTTTTAGCATGGGGTGCTTCATTTCTTTTCATTGTTAGGTGTCATTTCCTTTTTTATACCAAATATTTAATATCCTATGAATTAGTTTTATCAATCGGCTACTCTAATTTAGCAGTGTTAAAAAACAAAACCAAAAAGCCCCAAATACCTAAACTACAAAACCTTATTTAATGTACTGTGTACAAAATAAACCCAGCCATTGCTCATTTTGTGGAACAGGTGTACAAAATAATTTCAAAAAGACTTCATCAAGACAGAAAGTGATGCATGAGCCTATTCACTTCTGAGACATGTCAATAAAAACAGTAAAGCAGGATACTTTGTAGTCAAGCTCTCCTGTTCCATACGAACAGCTAGTTTAACTAGGTAAGACAAACTGCTTATTTGCTAGACAGAAGCTTGGTATAATGAGAATAATACGTGCATTAGCTAGATATTTTTATTAAAGCAGAGTCTGTGTACATATATAAATCAGAAAAAATCTTAAAGTATGACTTGAAAACATTTTTATATGAAAGCTTGTAGTTTCAATGAAGAATCTGTAAGTAACAAACGTATGTGGGTTTTTTAAGCAACATATAGACAGTTGTTCTAACAAAGGACACCTGAACAATAAATCATGAGCCCTACTTGCAAATCGGCTGAAGCTATTCCAACATACCTTCCTACTCTAAATCCTTGTTCAACAGATAATCAGAGACGATCAGGAGTTCTCCTACAGTAGAAGGTATAAAAGTAATGTGTTGTTTAAATAAAACTATAACTAAAACACAGCATCTCACACAGTAAGGATCCACAAGTAGTTGTTACGGCTTATGCCTGTTAATAACAGAGCTACTCTTTCCTGAATAAGTTTGCGAGTATTCTGTAGGTTGTCATTCTCATTTTACCTTACTACTTAGCACATTAGAAACCAAAATTCTCCTTAATGACAGCACGTTACTAGTTGATAGAAAATAAGCTTGCCCTTCTTACACACTGACCAGGTCACACAAAGAAGAGGAAGGTGAGTAGCCATATTAAAATGCTTTCTCTTCCCCCAAATCCCTCAGGGGAAGGTCCTTACCACTGTGCCAATGAATTTCTTATGGCTGCCTCCATCATAAATACTCTGATTAAAATGTAAATTCAACCAACCTATCAGCTTCCCATTAAGAGGACTCTTTAAAAACACCATTAATCAGCTGAGAGATATGTAGTGAAATACCACTTATCAATTCTAACTGCTTATGACAGTTAACAAAGCTTTATATTTGCCCCAAACATGTGCTGATCCATCAATTATGCTAGGGTTCACTCTCACGCTAATTGTACATTTTCTTCTCTAATGCATTTTTGCTGTTATCTCATAGGCTAATGAAAGTCAGGAAATCAATACATATAAATTATACATGCAAAGAAGGACTGCTGTGAACATAAAGTTTCTAATTAATTGCACTTGATTAATTTATATCCTTTAATTATCTTGCTAAGCCACAAACAACATAAATATCCTTGCAATCTGGTTATTGCTATGTCAGTCATAAAAAAAAGCAGACACAGTAAATCTATGAAATCTAGCAAACTCCATTGCCAAAAAACATGGTATAGCATAACACATAAATATAACAGGACTTACTCAAGACACCTATGAATAATTTTAGTGTGACAAATTACCACTAAATATGTTGTATAGTTATTTGACTAAGGTTATAATGATGTTATAACTTTACATGTAGCATACAGGGTAAGCAAAATGCAGGCTTATCATGCAGGATTATGGAATCTGTTAGTTGTATTTATGAAACAAATTTGCAATACAGATGTAAGTGATATTGATATCTGATTGGTTAGGGGCAGGGACCAAATTATCAATATTCTAAATTAGGGTATTACTGTTTTTCTGAAGTTAAGATCACGTGGCAATTTGGTTTTGGAGTTATCTGAAAGCCAGAAATGCACACAATCAGAACATGACAGACTCAACTCCAAGAGTTAAATAAGAGCTACCATACTGTCTTTTGTAAGAGGCAATTGACCAAATATAAATTCTTCCATTACGTGAGTGGCTGTAACTGTAGATACTTTTTTTTTTTCCTTTCAAATTTTGTCCACTTTGGTAAACCAACCATATGGCACTGTTCTGAAATCTAATCCTATCAGTCCACCAGGTTTGCTCTTTGTCCTACACAACAGCATATTACTGAATATCTGTATCTACAACTTTCATAAACGTGTTAAAAGAAACCGTATCTGTCTACAGGGAGACTCAGACAGAGACCATCTGTCAGTGACTAAAGCTATTCTTTAAAAAAGAAAACATTCATCTGGGATTTGCCCTTTACAGAGTAAACCCACTTAACCTCCCAATAAGATTAACTGTTATTTGTTTTCATTAAACAAAAATGACCATGCTAATATGCATTTAATGGTACTAACAATGAGAGAAACATGAACTTCAACAATTTTTAAAGTCTTTAAAATCATGAAATGTGTTATTTCACAATAGCTACTTTATTATTCATAAATAACTTTCATTTTTCATTACAAGCTTTCTACCCTGAAGTTGAGACTAAAAATGAAATCAGGGTATATATTGAAACGAAGACAGCAGGCTCTTGAGCCTGCCACATATTATAGATAGAAATGACTGTATATAAATTAAGTCTGAACAATGCATATAAAAACCCAATACCTTTGGAGCACTGATGATTTTCACCTGTGCCCTCAACATCTAGGCATTTACAAAGAAAGGTATTTAACTAGATTGATTGTAGGAGACCGTCTGAGTAGAGTTAGTGCAATGTAATGGAAACTGTGCTGCTCTCTGCAGCAGCACAAGTTGCTGAACCAGCCTGAAGCTATACTGGAAAATACCTTAATGTCTCTTCCTGGGCTGACAAAACACCATAGTACTGTCACGTAAGACTCCCTCTTCCACTGTGGAAAAACACAGTAGGAGAAACCTTTAAATGTAGGCAACCCCTTCTCTCCCAATTTTGTCTTTGTGCTTTTTTTTTTTTTATCAGACCAAGTGAGAGAGATGTGCAACAGCAACAAGGAGTATCCTAAAACGTGAAGGGCCAAAGTGCAAAATCCCTCATAAAATTAATTCCTGGGTTCCCACCTTCCCGTTTGACTTATAACTCTGCCTCTAAAGTAACCTACATAAGTTAGCTTTGCATCCAGCTTTCTCCACTAATGATAGTGGCACTATACAATCAATAAACATTAAGACAAAGCAATCATACAATCATTTTCTCAGTGAGAAATTGGCATATGCTATAAATAAAAATAATTAAATTGATGAGAGAAATCATTATTACAATTCAGTACAGCTAAAAAAATTGTTCCTAAAACAGAGAATGCAGAAGATACCAGCTTTTTCCCCTCAAACACAAAGTGTACTAATAACCAGAAGCAGAGGAAAAAAACCTTAGGCATGCAAATCTCTTCTTATTCTAAGAGTGAACGGTTGATACATTACTTGACTATACTGTATCTAAGATACAAGATTGGGGGGAAAAAAGATCTTATAAGATATACAAAGTGTTATACAGAAGCAGATATTTTTAGCTCTCTTTTAATAGACATTAAATCTAGATGACGATGCATCATCAGTCATTTCAAATCTGTTTTCTATTGGACAGGTGGTAAGATGACAACTTTTTAAATAGTGAAATCAATCCTTTGATGTTGTTTGTGCTGGCTTCTAAGTGTTTCTTCCCTGCTAAGGGAACAGTTTCAGACTGGCATGGCCCAGCATTTGTGTACTGTCTGTAAAGCTACAGCTAGACAATGAACGTGGTATTTTCATTACTTTACAGAAAGAACGGTGAAGAGTGGAATTGACAAAGGTGTGAATTAACAAGGATCATGTTCAGCTACTAATAAAGTTCTGACATAAGACTTGCCACATGCCAGAAAGTTACGGCACAGAACACTCAATGACCACTAAGAACTAACTGAAAGCACCAGGAATAGCTTTTATCCATCAAAAAAAAGCATCAGTTCACCAAAGGAAAACTTTGAAGTATGTAACTTCCACCAGAGTTTGCTGGATTTGTCACTTCAGATATAGAGCACCTAGATAGAAGCAAAGTACTGAGGTTTGACTGCAATTACCTTATCTTTCCTATTTTTAGTGACAGGACTGGATTATTTTAAATGCATTTTATAGAACACCCTTCTTTACTGAAATATAAAGACTGTAATAAAGACAATACAATGTTTTGAAACTGTTTTAAATCCTTCACTCAGCTTTGCTTCTACAGATTTAACATGTAGGGGTTCTAATCTTACTGCTACTAATTAGAGCTTTAGTGTAATTGTGCCAACAGGGTGCTTGGCATAATAATTACTATTGAGAGATTCTGGTGGAGCAGTAACGTGCCCACATAATACAGATATGTCTAATATTATACAGCAGTCACCTTTGTATGTTGACTTTTAAGTTGGATTTTAACCAAGTAAGGGGTTATTTTGCCTTTATTATAAAGCTCAAAAGGCATATACATATGTATGATTTAGGTATTCATTTTTTCCTCTTTGATTCTTTTGAATATTAATTAGGTAGAAGAAAACTAGAAGGCACATTTTATTCCACACCCTTCATAATTTAGTCTAGTCTGGCATGGAAAACGAACAAAAATGCTTATGTTGGCAGGTCATACTTCTAATGTAATATTAGACTTTCTTAGGATAACGTTCTCAGCTGCAAAGTTTACCATAATATACAATAAATTGTACTAAAACCAGAGGATGAGTAAGACTTAAAAATCTGCATTTATAAAGCGCCTGTGCTGCATTCCATTACAGTCTTACTGGTTTTGAAACAAATCTTATGTGACTACTTGAATAAATCTATTCAGTGAAATACATAAGACTTAAACTTAAGGGACAATGCAGGAACACTAACAAAGATACAGAAGAGCATTTCTCAACAGAAGAGCATTTTTGATCACTTAGTAACATTTACTATCTTATTGTCTAACAAGTTTCAGATAATGAAACTTTGTTAATGATGTAAATCTACACTGAAAGAACACTTACCAGCATTGAGATGTTTTGTTTAGTTTTGCGTTTTTTTACCGCTAGAAATATCAGCTTCAGCCATATAATCATTAAAAAAAAAATCTTAATGATGGATATTTGTTAAGAAGGACTTCAAAAGCAATTTAAACACGCAAGCCCTGCACAAGAAAATAAAATAAAAAGCAATAGGCCTTTTCAGTCTAACTGCAGAACCTTCTTTTTTTTTTTTTTGAAAAAAAAAAAAAAAAAGTGAACTCTTTAAAAGAAAACGTACAGCATGGAGCCTGAACCAGAGCTCCATCTAGAACAGACAGGCTTGTTTTTACTGCCCCTTAGTGCTTCCCTTTTAAAGTGACAGGAAACCAATTTCTGATTACAAATCAATAGGTTCGCCTGCTACCATCAGACAGTAAATTTAGTTGTTGATATTAGACCACAGAAGAAGATATCAGAAAAGACCAGGTGTTGCC